>NW_021703785.1:9877019-10130309 GCF_005190385.1 Monodon monoceros
AGAACTACCATATGACCCAGCAATCCCACTACTGGGCATATACCCTGAGAAAACCATAATTCAAAAAGAGTCATGTACCAAAATGTTCATTGCAGCTCTATTTACAATAGCCCGGAGATGGAAACAACCTAAGTGCCCATCTTCGGATGAATGGATAAAGAAGATGTGGCACATATATACAATGGAATATCACTCAGGCATAAAAAGAAATGAAATTGAGCTATTTGTAATGAGGTGGATGGACGTAGAGTGTGTCATACAGAGTGAAGTAAGTCAGAAAGAGAAAGACAAATACCGTATGCTAACACATATATATGGAATTTAAGAAAAAAAAAAGTCATGAAGAACCTAGGGGTAAGACAGGAATAAAGACACAGACCTACTAGAGAATGGACTTGAGGATATGGGGACGGGGAAGGGTAAGGTGTGACAAAGCGAGAGAGAGGCATGGACATATATATACACTACCAAACGTAAGGTAGATAGCTAGTGGGAAGCAGCCGCATAGCACAGGGATATCAGCTCCGTGCTTTGTGACCGCCTGGAGGGGTGGGATAGGGAGGGTGGGAGGGAGGGAGACGCAAGAGGGAAGAGATATGGGAACATATGTATATATATAACTGATTCATTTTGTTGTAAAGCAGAAACTAACACACCATTTTAAAGCAATTATACTCCAATAAAGATGTTAAAAAAAAAAAAAAGAAGAAAAGGTGCTATGGGAATTCCGTAGTGGTCCAGTGGTTAGGACTCCGTGCTTCCACTGCCAGGAGGCCCAGGTTCAATCCCTGGTGGGGGAACTAAGATCCTGCAAGCCGCGTGGTGCAGCCAAAAAAAAAAGAAGAAAAGGCGCTCAACCTCGCTAGTCATCAGGAAAATGAAAATTAAGGCTACAATAAGGTACCAGTACACACTTGTTAGAATGAGTAAAATCTGAAAAGACTAAGAGTAGCAAATATTGGGAAGAATATAGAGTGATTGGAACTAACACTGCATGCTGGTGGGGTCTAGAAAACTCTTAGGTACTGTCTATTAAGCTGAGAGTGTACATAATAGAATTTTTATTTTTTTAATTATTTTTTATTGGAGTATAGTTGATTTATAATGTTGTGTTAGTTTCAGGTGTACAGCAAAGTGATTCAGTTATACATATACATATATTCATTCTTCTTCAGATTTTCATTCTCATACAGTTCATTACAGAGTAGTGAATAGAGTTCCCTGTGCTATACAGTAGGTTCTTATTAGTTACCTATTTTATATATAGTAGTATGTATATGTCAATCTCAATCTCCCTAGAATTAATTTTTAAATTGTGGTTTATTCATACAATATAAACAGCAATGAAAACATGCTGCATTTAACTACACTCATGATCTCAAAAACAAAAGCAGACATAGACGTGCACACAAAATTACATATTGTATGATTCCATTTATATCATATGCAAAAACAGGCAAAACTGTCTTTGGTGTTAGAAGTCAGGATAGTGGTTACCTTTGGGAAAATAATAACTAAAAGAGAGCACAAGGAGGGCTGCTGGGTGCTAATCTTCTACCTCTTCATATAAGCTGTAAATATATAGATGTGTTCACTTTGTGAAAATTCACCACACTGTGCCCGTATAGCATGGACACTTTTCTTAATGTATGCTATACCTCAACAAAAAACTATTTTTTAAAAAAAGAATGCATGACAACTTTGTTTCCATACTTAAAATGAAGGAGGTGGATAGTGGCAACTACAGACTAATGATATTCATGTTGATTTCATGGGGGGGGTTAGTAAATAGAAGTGGAAATCACTTCTATAAGACACCTTTAATCAAACCTATTTTCTGGTAGACCTTTTATATGTTCCTGTAGACAGGTCGATCCTGAACAGTATTATGAAACCAAAAGCCAGTCAGTTTTAAGAAAAACAATTAAATTAGTTTACTTTATACAACACAGTACAATTAACTCTAAACTCCTATAATATCTTAACTCCCCAGAAGTTGACATTAGGAGTAACCTTGACCTCCTGAGGTGTGTATAGAATGGAGAAAGCGAAGGCACAGGCTACTTCATGCCCATCAAGTCTGTTCACTGCAAACTGAAGTCAGAGACTTTGAATATTTGGCGTATTTTCTCTACATTTCTTTTATTAGTTGCAGGATAAAGATTGATTGTCTTAGGTTGGAGATAAGGGAACCCTGTAACTCACCCCTCTCTTTCTTTCAAAGAAAAAGACAGAGAACTAATAAAAAACTTAGGCAAAAGTCTTAAATAGGCACTTCACAGAAGACAGGGAGGATCATGTCTGGGGTGTTCAGATATTCCTGGGAGAGGAGCCTGAGGAAAAAGGGTCTGGTCAATAGGAGCAGCCCCAGCAAAAGGGCAGAAACTAGAGCTAATGGAAGAAAGTGCACGTAGAAATAGAGTGTATGGACTTCAGATGCTGAGAGATTTTTTCCTTTTCCATTTCTAATTTCCTTACGCTATCCTCAAGCCTCCACTGGGGATGCAGCCATGAGAAAGCTGCTGGTGATTAGAGACAGCCAGGAGCGACAGTTTGACAGGAGCTCCACTAGTTGGACATTGATAGCTAGCAGAAGGGGAACTAGTACTGCGGATCCTCAGAGGAGCAGAGGGAGGGTGACTTCCCAATCCCGTGGGACAGGAGCTCACATTTGACTGCCACATGGTAGATGGAAGGGGTCAGAACACCTGGCTGATGTGTATAAAGAGTCTTGCACACTGTAGGTACCAAAAGCAGGTAGTTATTATTCTGATCATCTAGATAATGCCACAAGATTGTCACAACAGCTTTCACAGTACTGTTCAAAATGGAACGGTCTATAGGAACCTATACAAACTGTGTCAGAAAATAGCTTGAGGGACTTCCCTGGTGGCGCAATGGTTAAGAATCCACCCGCCAATGCAGGGGACACAGGTTTGATCCCTGGTCCGGGAAGATCCCACATGTTGTGGAGCAACTAAGCCCGTGTGCCGAAACTACTGAGCCTGCTCTCTAGGGCCTTCGAGCCACAGCTACTGAGCCCGTGAGCCACAGCTACTGAAGTCCGTGTGCCCCAGAGCCTGCGCACCACAACTACTGAGCTCGCATGTTGCAACTACTGAAGCCTGCATGCCTAGAGCCCGTGCTCCACAACGAAGAGTAGCCCCCATTCGTGGCAACTAGAGAAAGCCCACACACAGCAGTGAAGACCCAACGCAGCCAAAAATAAATAAATTTTAAAGAAAGAAAAGAAAATAGTTTGAATTAAAGACATCTTATAATACAGACATGATATCATAATTAAAGAAAGGCACTGTTTGAAAAATAAGACATTAGTGCAAGAACAATGACTGTCAAGAAAAGTGTGGAGGGTTTGTCAATGAGGAAAATGCTGGTAGAGACAGGAAAGAATTTCAGAGGGAGATTTACCCACAAACTGTCAGGATTGTGGAAAATTGTGTGTCAACATAGAGACACTGCTCTGTGACTTGTTTTTCTTGCTAGTTCTTCTCTGATAGTGAGGATGCAGGTGTCAAATGAAACATCTGATGCCTTTTGCAATGTGAAACCGTCAGGAAGGAAATCTGACACATCAGCAAGGAGTATAAAATTCAAGTTTTTAGTAGATTTATTAAATTATAAAATTTCATCCAGGCCATCACAAATCCCCTCCTCCACACATGGTTTATTGTTCAGTGTTAAAGGGTGGAAAATATTCATTAAGCGAGACAAGGCCATGGATGCAGGATGAGCAGGAATACGTACAATATATCACCTGGTGCTTAAGAGATGAACTCTACGTAGGAAGCACAATGTGAGTGGAGTGTGTTTGGGGCAATTCCGGTGGGCTGACTCAGCTGTATTTAGATGAGGTCTACAAGACAGCAAAGGCATGAGAGGTTACCAGGGAAACCAATGGAAGGACAAAGCTAGTAAGTGTGGCTAGATAATGGTGATGCTTATTATGACTTGTACATGAAGTATGTACATGAAAACTTGAAACATCTGGGATGGGGCCTTCTGAGTAAGTCTAGGGAAGCAGTAATTAGTAAAAGTTAAGAATAAAAAGAAAAAAAGTATTGGACTGTCACTTAGACTTTGCTCTGTTTCATTCAACAATTATTTCCTGGAAATCTTTGCAGCTGGGGTAAGCATAAGGACTTAAAAATGAATAAAATATAGTCTCCATCCTCCAGACACTAACAAGGAAGTGGGGACAGATGCAGGCTTTCTGGGTGTGTAGGAAACCTAGACACAGGAGGAACGTACTTCATGCAAACCAAGTGGAATGTGACGGGAATAGAGTAAAGAGAAGCAAGCTTCCATGGCATCAACCTTCATTTTCTTTAATCAAATAGCCATAATCCATACTTGATTACAACAGGCTCAACCTGCAGGATTTAAAGCCACTCCATGGTTAAATATGCTTCCGTTCAAAATGGCATTCTGAGTGTAGACATCTGTCCTCTTTCTCCCAAGGCTCTATTAAAATGTTAAGAAAACAATCGTTCCATTTTTAAAAGTATAAGCCCACAAGATAAATAACAATGGGAGAGGGAGATAGCATAAAATAGGAGACTGAACAAATTTCTCGAAGAAAGTAAACAGAAATATGCACAGAGGAGGCTGCAGCTGAGGAGGGAGCCAACCTTTCTGGGGGCCCTGAGAGCAGCTCCCTAGTCAGGTGGCAGCTGTGATGGACAGCAGCAAGGGGCAGGGGTATTAATTAAAGTTCTGTATCTGTAATGGTCAAAAACCCCAATCCCATGTAGAATGTCTGGCAGCCAGATATTCACTCATAAAGAAAATAGCAAGTGTTTTCACCTAAAGAAATAGAAAACTATCAAGGGATAATCAAAACAGTTAATGTGGGTTTTGTCATCCCGGAGCGAAGCCCACCACATTCCAGCGTTAGGGTAACCCTTCATTTCATCACTAGGTCTCCACCGTAAAAAACAGCCCTGCCAATTGACAAACCCCACCAGGAAAACAGGGCGCTAGTCAGTGTTTCCACAAGGTCAATATGAATACGACTGAGAATGCAAGAATGACCAGAAAGCTAAAGGAAGCCTGCAGCATGACAGAAAACCACCATGACAAATCACCTAGAAAAGATAATCCCAGAGGAAAAGGAGGTGAGCTTACACAAATTTCTGATGCATATGAAAATTGATATTAATATGAAAATTAATATGAGAATATATTACATCCAAAAAAGAAGGGGGGAGATATTATGAAAATGAACAATTGCTTAAAAATCATACTTTTTAGTTGCTTCATATTTGGACCAGGGCTACTTCTATTTAATTTGTTTGCTTTGGAAGAGACTAAGAAAGAAATGTTCAAAGGATCAGTTTGTACACTTTTTTCTTAAGTGGCACGGGGGTCATGACATTGGAACCATAGGGAAGCAATGTGATCAGAAGCTACTTGATTCTCAGTTCTCAATAAGTAGTGTTTATATAATCACAATAATGGAAGTTGTACTTATTCATTCAACATATGTTTGTTGAGTATCTGCTATGTGCCAGGCATTGTCAAGGCACCTGGGCTAGATCAGTAAACAAGATAGGAAACAAAATGAACAAAGCGTCTTCCCATCTAGAGCTACATTTTCACGGTTTAAGTGCAAGAGGAGAGTTGAGGGAGCTGAGGGGGAGAGGTAGGCCCGTGTGTCGAGCTTTATAAGCCCTTAGAAGGACTTTGGCTTTTACCCTGAGGGAATGGGGGCCACTGCAGGGAATGGGGCCAGAGGAGTGACACGATTTTAACAAGATCGTTCAGGCTGCAACATCAGTAACCGACTGAAAGGGGCAAAGTGGAAGCAGAGACCAGTAAGGAAGCTATGACAGTTTATTGTTTTCAATCATCTATACCCAAAGCACCAGAGACTTAACCCGGATCGTAAATATCAGCAACATGACAATATCAAAGTAAATGCAGCGCCCACGACGTCAGGAGGTGAAGAAGGGAGGAGAATGCAGAGAAAACTGCGAGCAGGGACCACTGCTTTTCCCTGCAGGCCCTTTTGTACTCTCCTGTTTTTCAGCTGCCTTTATAAATAACGGATTTTTTAAATGTAGGTCAAATATGCCCACTTCATTCTAGAAAGTAGTTCAGGTAAATGTCACATGATTAGATCCAAATTGCTCTTTTTCAGCATTTGGGGCAGGACTCATTCTCTAGAGTAGCTTTCCAGGTGATTTTAAAACATTGATTTTATAACCTCTTTGCAGTAATGTGAGTGTTTTCTGTCCTCTTCATTTACACATCTGCAATTCCTAGTATTAAACAGCTGATGTTATGGTGCAAAGCAAGGGCCTTGCCAGACTTAAATCAGCAGCATGACATGGGAGGAAGAAAACAGGGAATTCCAGGCTCTGCCACTTAAGAGCAATGTGTTTTGGAATACCTCCCTAAATCTCCCTGAGCACCTGTAAAACAGGCAGGAAATAAATGTCAGATTTGAGCATTCAATATGCTAATAGATGTGAAACACTTTGTCAAAGAAAAAGTGCTAAACATTTACGTTTATATAGTTAATGTTTCATATGCCACCCGTCATGACTGCATTGCACAGTGCTTCATAAATTCTATACATTTTACTCTTCTTTGATCCTTTGTAATAACCTTTGGTGAAGGCGTGCTATTAAAGTTAAATAGAAATTACCTTGAACTTTGATCCAGGTAGGACAGGTGGCTGGGCCCATGAATCACTTTGTGATGCTTCAAATCCAATTTCATCCTCTTCCAGTTTTAGGTAAACATAGTTTCTATAATGAATTCTTCATAGTCAAAAGAAACGTTTTAAAGGACTTTACCTTATTCCATGCAAAGATATTCTCATGCAAATGACTTTACTTTTAATCATATAACTAGGATGTTGGACTTTATAACATGATATTTTGACATATTATTTGAAATTTAAAGGGAATTATTTCAGTTACCACGAAACATCTCTACATATATCTTATGTCTGAGGCCCCCTACAGTCAGAATGCATAATTCACCCTTCCAACACCCTAACCATTCATGGTATCAGGTCACTGAATGTTGAGAAACCAAGCTTTCACTAGCTTGCAATCAAATAATCTTCAGCCTGGCTGACAACAGCCTATGGACTATACATACTTACAAGAAAACAGAAAAGATGGCCTCGTATTTTCCCTGAAACTTCATTATGCTGCTAACCTTTCAGCAAGAAATGGCATTTTAGAAATGCCACATGCATTTTAACTCTTGTTCCAGTTGCTAATGGCAAAGCTGACCTATCAAAAAAAATAAGAGGAAAAAAGAGCATCATTAACCATGTAATAACCTCAGTCCTTCAGGGTCATTAATATACTATTTTTACTCGGGCCAATGTCATTTTATTTGTCAATTCACTCCAAAAAATATTACTTTCTATCACTATCAGAGAATTGGGGAATCCTGGGAGACTTTAAATTATAAAGTCCTATAAGAATCTCACTTCCATTATATTCCTATATGTCTGTTCCTAAACTTCCTCTCGTCAGGATGATTAGCAGGAATTGCTTCTGATTATCAATTTCTGAGCCTAAGTTCATATAGCAGACAGTGAAGTACGCAGGGATTTTTTTTCTCATCCACAAATATCTTTCCAAAACATTTTCAGAGATTCTAAAAAGAGAACAAATCTTCTTGTCTGTTCTAGTTTGAAGAATAATCTACAGGCAAGATAATCCACCCCGCTGGACCATCCAGTTTTGGGAAGGATATAATTAGGGTAATGAATAAGTAAGAAAGCCGCTTGCTGAATCATGCATAGAAGCCAAATCAAATCAACCCTGACCACTAACTGGATGGTAGTTGAAGCTTTCCTTGTGGTCAACATTTGGTACTGCCAAGCATTCAAATCTAAGGCCCTAATTTTAATAAACCCTCAAACAAAGGCATTCATTTTCAAAATTGTTTGTTCATCAGATACCAGTTGAGATGTAAGTATTTAAGTCAAACACCACTCTAGGTGGTAGGATTAGCAGTGACCAAGAAACCACGTCATTGCCTTCATAGCGCCCCCATTCCTGATGGGGCTGAGTGAGAAAAAGAGTGAGGAGCTTTGGGGCGCCTGGTGTTGGGGGGATATTACCATTTTGGACACGGTGGTTGGAAATGTCCTCTGATCAAAATGACTGCCTTCGTCCATTTGGGCTGCTATAACAAAAAGACCATAGAGTGGGTGGCTTAAACAGCAAACATTTATTTCTCACAATTCCTGGAGGCTGGGAAATCCAAGATCAAGGCAGATTCGGTGTCTGGTGAGGAACTGCTTCCTGGTTCAGAGACAGATGTTTTCCCCCTCTGTCCTCACATGGCGGAAGGGAGACAAGAGAGCTCTCTTGCAAGACACTAATCCCAATCCTGAGGGCCGCACCGTCATGACACGATCACCCCCCAGAGGCCGTACCTCCGAACACCATCATCTTGGGAGTTAGGATTTCAACATAGAAATTTTTTAAAAATTTTGATTGGAGTTTAGTTGATTTACAATGTTGTGCTAATTTCAGGTGTACAGCAAAGTGAATCAGTTATACATATACATATATCCACTCTTTTTTTAGATTCTTTTCCCATCTAGGCCATTACAGAGTATTGAGAAGAGTTCCCTGTGCTATACAGTAGGTCCTTATTAGTAATCTATTTTATATATAGTAGTGCATATATGTCAATCCAGATCTCCCAGTTTATCCCTAACTCCCCGCGCCCCGCTTTCCCCCCAGTAACCATAAGTTTGTTTTCTACATCTGTGAGTCTATTTCTGTTTTGTAAATAAGTTCATTTGTACCGGTTTTTTTGTTTGTTTTTTTGGCTGCATTGGGTCTTCGTTGCTGCAAGTGGGCTCTCTCGAGTTATGGCGAGCAGGGGCTACTCTTCATTGCAGTGCACGGGTTTCTCATTGAGGTGCCTTCTCTTATTGTGGAGCACGGGGTCTCAGCACGTGGGCTTCCGTAGTTGCAGCACACGGGCTCAGTAGCTGTGGCTCATGGGCTCCAGAGCGCAGGCTCAGTAGTTGTGACGCATACACTTAGTTGCTCCACGGCACGTGAGATCTTCCTGGACCAGGGATTGAACCCGTGTCCCCTGCATTGGCAGGTGGATTCTTAACCACTGCACCACCAGGGAAGTCCCTGTACCATTTTTTTAGATTCCGCATATAAGCAATATCATATGATATTTGACTTTCTCTGACTTACTTCACTCAGTATGACAATCTCTAGGTCCATCCATGTTGCTGCAAATGTCATTATTTCATTCTCTTTTATGGCTGAGTAATATCCCATTGAATATATGTACCATATCATCTTTATCCATTCCTCTGTCGATGGACATTTAGGTTGCTTCCATCAACATAGGAATTTTGAGGGGACACAAACATCCAGTCCTTTGCAGGCATGGAATGAACATTGATTAACGCCTATGACATTTAATGCTAGGAACCGTGGTAGGTGCTCGACATATATTTCTCAGTTAATGCGTGGAATAGTCACGTGAGACAACTATTCGTGTCCTCATTTTGTGAAGGAAATACATCTCAGAGATGGCCGAAAGGTGGCACAACCAGCAAATGACAGAGCCATGATTCAGACCCAAGGTTGAGGGGCTCTGAAATCCATCTTCTTCATGCTTTTTCCCTCTAATGACAAAAGGAGAAGAATCCACCATAATAACTCTAACTGAACAGGCCCCTTATGGTGCTTCCACTACTGCCTCTCCAGCGAGCTCTCCACGGGGCAGCCAACGAGACCCCTTAGAGCGTTACACGTTCATCCACATTGCTTCCCCGCTCACTGCCCTCCATCCCTTTCTACGTGGGGCAGGGGCAACAGCTCTCCCCACAGCCTGCAGGCCCCTCTCGTGTCGCCTCCTCTTCAACCTCAGTGCTCACCCCGCTTTGCCACACCGGGCTTCTTGCTCTTCCGGGAGGGAAAAAAAAGCCAGCCTTTCCTGTCTGCAGACCACATCGCTTTCTGGAACAGCTGCCCCTATGCCTTTGTGTGGCTCATCCCCTCACTTTATTTGGGTTTCTACTCCAATGCCATCTTCGCAGAAAGGTCTTCCCAAAGACCCTACCTGAACCATAGCAGCCTTGCATTCTGTGATACCTGCCCCTGCTCTATTTCTCTTCCTAGCACTGCCACCATCAGATATCAAATTACATATTTTTTGTTCATGTGTTTATTTTCTGTCTCATCCAAAAGCATAAGCCCCATGAGGTCAGGACCTCATTTCTCTTCTTCATGGCTGTCTCCCAGATCCCAGAAAAGTAAACAAATGGATGGTGGATGGAGGAATAAGCATACTTCCCAGCCAAGGAAATTTAAGGATGCTCTTCTGGTCTTACCTCTGCCTCAGAGGTGTTCTGTTTTGTTTTCCAGGGCTGTTGCTAAGTCTGTTTTAGGTCACCTAGTTCTTTGGGCTCTGGGAGAAAGCAGGCAAGCACCTGCTTCGTGTCTTTGCTCTTCCGTGGCACCGGCACCATCTGCAGAGGCACCTCCACAAGTGTTTTGCACTTTTCACTGAAGCATCACTTAAGCATTCCCTTTCAGGTTCACCATGCACTCCCAGAAACTTGCTATTTCTGAATCAAAGGAGGAAACTTTTTTGTTTTTTTCTGGTACTATCTTACGTCTGGATTTTTTAAAACGTTCATTGCACAATTAACTTCTTTGAAAAACTAAATAGCAATCAATTCTCAGATTACTTACTTATTCCTAAAGTTTTTCAGAATGGCATGCAAGACCTGAGGGAAACCCATAGAGTTATCATGTTATTTTAAATTATATTTGTCTTAACTGTAGAAAATATCTGGAAACTGGAAAAAGAAATAGTTGAGAACATGAGCTTAGGAAAGGTTTCTCAACCTTGGCACTATTGACATTTGTGCTGGATAAATCCTTGTTAGCAGCACACCTGGCCTCCACCCACTAGGTACCAGTAGCATCCTCCCCCAGTGTGACAACTGAAAATGTGACCCAATGTTCCCTGGGGAGGGTGGGGTTAGGGATCACCCCCCACTTGAGAACTGCTGGCCTAAAAGTTTCCAATTCCCATTCCACCACTTACCTGTTAAATGACTTCAGACAGGATGAACTCACTGTGCCTCTGTTCCTTATTCCTAACATTGGAATAATAATACTCCTTTCTTTGTGTGATTATTGTGAGGATTTAATGAAATAATACATACAAAGTTCTTAAATCAGCACCTGGTTCATTGTAAGCACTCAATGAGTGTCAGCTATTCTTTGGAAAGATAATTCCAAAATATAACACCAGGCTGACTGGGCTTGTCTCATGAAGAAGTGAGCTCTCACTTAGAGTGGAAACTTAGATACAGTTTTTTGTTTTGTTTTTTTGCGGTATGCGGGCCTCTCACTGTTGTGGCCTCTCCCATTGTGGAGCACAGGCTCCGGATGCGCAGGCTCAGTGGCCATGGCTCACGGGCCTAGCCGCTCTGCAGCATGTGGGATCTTCCCAGACTGGGGCACAAACCCGTGTCCCCTGCATCGGCAGGCGGACTCTCAACCACCGCGCCACCAGGGAAGCCCTAGATACAGTTTTATGTACAGAGTATATTATGCAAAGGAACTTAACACATAGTAAATAAAACAATCATATGACTCTACAAAAAGAATCATAAATTTTTGAGTGCTTACTAGATGTCAAGTACTATGCTAAGCGCGTTACACATATTTCCTCATTTTATCCTGAAAACAAGGTGGAAATAGATTATTTCAGCCCTATTTTACAGTAGGAGGATTTCAGGCTCCTGGGGATCAAGTCACTTGTCCAACCTCACCCAGATCAAAAGCAGCAGAGCCAAAACTTAAACCCAAGTCTGTCCAATGCCAAAGCCTATGCTCTTACACATTCTTTTATATCATTTTAAAGCAAGATGAGACTGGGTTTTGAGAAGCGGAAACTGAGATGGAGAGAAATTAGTGACTTGTTTGAAGTACCACAGCTAGTCAGAGGCCCAGAACTTAACAATTGCATTGCAGTGATTGACCACGTTTGTCATGCTATTTTATTCATAGATTTTGGTTTTAAATGTCCGTATCCTAATAAATGTGCCAGGGCCATCTCTTTCAATATGCTACCTAAGGTCTCTCCATTCTAGAAAGTGTCATGGTTGTAGGGCCATAGAATGTGGTGGTCTGTTCATATACGGACAATGTCGATGGGCAGAGAGACCCTGTGATTTCTCTCTAGTGCAAGGGCAAGGCTAACTGCCCCCTCTCCTGTGGTGTTAGTCGGTATCTCCCAAGTCAGTACCTCCAAAGCAGGTACTTCTGTGGAACCTGCACAAAAATGAACAACAAAAAAGAATGATCTCAATTCCCAATTTGCAATTCACTTCAACAGAACCTGTTAAACTTCAGGTCTCAAAATAGGAAACTACAAACTATTGCAGCCAGCAATTTAGTTGCTACCTAGGTAAAATTAGCCAAAACAAGCTGTCCAGGGTAAGAATCACTCTGCACATACTAGCTAATGCTGCTTTTGTACTTTAAAGGTTCCCACATAAACTGGATCCTGGTGATAGATCCATACATTGAAAACTTACTCGGCAATAATAAAAATCACTAGTCAAATTTCTGAAATGCTTGCTCACCAAAATTTCTGGATATCACCAATATAACATGAATTACCACTGGAAAATTATGTAATATTTTGCATAATCAGGTTTCAGGAGATCTATGCTACTGTAGACAATATGCATTTGGATATTGCCTCTTGATCACATACAGGAGGGTAAAGCAGGAACTCGGCTCTGTGACACTGCTATTTTCCATTCTAATACCCTTTCTTTCTCTTCTTTCTTACTAACAGAACCCCAAATTTTATCAACTTTGCAGTGTTTGCAGCTAAAAAAGATGACACAGTTCTGCCCATTGAGACATAAGCTGGGGGAGCTGTGGAAGATTTTTGATGACCTGATCTAGAAGCTACTCCTTCTTCCTTCCTCTTCCTTTTTCTTTTTCCCTGGAATGCAGACACAATGACTGGAACAGCAGCAGTCATGATGCATCCATGAAGACCAAACCATACACTACAATGTGATTGTAGGAAGGTAGAAGGAGGCTAATATGAAGGTCAGCAAATCCAACTTGCTGCCTGTTTTTATTCAGCCTACAAGAATGGTTTTTACCATTTTTTATTTTTATAATTTTTAAATGGTTGGGAGGAAATCAAAAGAAGCATAATATGTCATAGCACATAAAATTATATGAAATTAAAATTTCATTGTCCATAAATAAAGTGTTATTGGTAAACTGCCATGCTCATTTGTTTACAATTGTCTATGGCTGCTATTCACTTGTCTATATTTGTATATGGTCTCTGGCTGCTTTTGCATTACAAGGGCAGAGTTGAGTGGTTGCGACAGTCTGTATGACCCACAAAGCCTAAAATACTTACGCTCTGGTCTTTTACAAAGTTTGCCAATCCCTGCTTGGATAACATCCTGGACACCTAACTCCAGACTTTTTGTTGTATAAGAAAACTAAACCCTTTACTTATGTAATTCACTATTTTTTCATATTTTTATGTCATTTGAGGCAAAGGCCATCTAACTGGCACACAGCTAAAGGAGACTTGATATACTGGAAGAACCACCACTTGGCTGGTGGACATTCTGCAGATGTCAGGGCTCTATTTTCCTATAATTTTCCAAGAACTTTAACTCTTTCCTTGGAATAGGCAGTGGCTGGAAGACTAGAGAGGAGGGTAGAGGTGAAAACTTTAAAGAAAGATAAATCCCTACAGAACTTGGCAGCCAAATGGATGTATACAGTCGAGGAGAAGGAGGTTGGTGCAGTGGAATAATAATACTTCAGTGTGTTAGTTAACTCTTGCTGCAGAAACAACATTTATTACTCATATTTCCTGTATGAGAGGGTCCCATTGGAAGCCCTGTCAGAAACTGCTTACCAAACCCATCAAAATTAGTATTCAAAACATTCACAGATTATCTTCACTTGGATCATCTCTGCTGTCAGTCTTGTTGTGAAAAGCCAAGAAAATGGACTCGGGACCATAATGGAATACACTCAAATGGCGCTCCCTGTATCCCTGAGCAGAAGGTCATGCCTGCTCCCAGCACCCTATATAACCCCCTCCACCCACTCCGCTCCCACCTTTAGAATTCTTATCTCAGCCAAACAAATGAGCAGAGAACATTTCTAACCCTGTCACCTACAATCCAGATACTCTGGGGAAAGTTTTCCTTGCAGGTAGTATACACTTCACCTTTTGTCTTAAGAACAGTTGTTGGTTTTCCCATGAGCTGAATTCAGAAATGCAGACTGGCGTTCTCCTGAGTACCTACCTGCCAATAAAGGTGACATGAGAGTCCTTAGCTTACCCCTTCTTCCCGTCTCGGTCTTTCCCAGGCTCCAAACTTTCCTCCTTAGCTTTCCTCCTCCAAGAGAGGGCTCCCTCACTTCACATTCCCTCCTCCCTGTGGGAAGCACTTTCTGAAACAAAGAATCCCTCGCCAAGCCCTAAGACTGCTCAAGTGGCCACTTCTCACCAAACAGGCTTCAGGTTGATGCTACAACTGTCTGAGGTCTTGCGATTAGACTCTTTAAAATGTGCAACGCTGCTCTGATCTTGGCAGACAACAGCCCTCATTTGAATGCCCCCTACCTCTTCACTTAAGGAGACACTTCGGCTTCCCTTTGCTGAGCCAAACCAGAGTTAATCAAACTCCTGAAATGAGTCCCAGGGAGTTGGAATCATGGCATTATGCCCTGCCTGCCTATTTTACAAGTTTAAAACACTGGGCTTCCAAACAGCTAATACTTGAGGGTCTTTTAAATGCACAGAATACTGAGGTTGGCAGGGGGTGGTTTCTGTCATTAGCCTTGAACAGCTGAAAGGGGAGCACAAGGAGGAAATGTAAAGTATTTCATTTTCTTCTTTTGGCCAGATTCATGTCTGATTTAAAAGCAGGATAAACCAATAGGCTCAAAAAGAAAAATATGCACAAATGTATACATACCCAACTGTTATTCTCACCTGTTGGCAGAGCTCTTTATCTTAATTCATCTTTTTTTTTTAATGCAACAGTATGAGAGACCTATCCTTCCTGGCCACCCAGGAGCAGGTCACAGGGGGCAGCCACCAATGGACCAGCTTGCCTGAGGAGGCCATGGCCCCCAGAGAGACAGAAACAGGAAAAAGATTTTGAGGACTGATGATATTAAGACTTTCAAGGGAACCAAACTGTAGAGATAAATTTTACCCCCAAGTCTCAATGGGAGAGGTGCCCCAGGAGGACAGAGGGTCTTAGCATCCAGGTAGGGAGGATGTTGAGGGAGGGTACCCATTCTAAGGGACAGGATTATGGTCAGGAGGGAGAGAGGCTTTTTTTTTTTTTTTTTTTTTTAATGCTTGGCTTTTTATTTATTTATTTATTTATTTTCTTTTTGGCTGTGTTGGGTCTTCGTTTCTGTGTGAGGGCTTTCTCTAGTTGTGGCAAGCAGGGGCCACTCTTCATCGCGGTGCACGGGCCTCTCACTATTGTGGCCTCTCTTGTTGCGGAGCACAGGCTCCAGACGTGCAGGCTCAGTAGTTGTGGCTCACGGGCTTAGTTGCTCCGCGGCCTGTGGGATCTTCCCAGACCAGGGCTCGAACCCGTGTCCCCTGCATTAGCAGGCGGACTCTCAACCACTGCGCCACCAGGGAAGCCCTGGGAGGGAGGCTTTTAAATATGATAGAAGGAAGGACGACCACCTCAAGGAAGTAGTCTGTTTAGAAAAAGTAATCATAAAAATAAACAAATGAGAGACTGAATATAAAATGGACAATAAGCAGACCGTTTATACAAATGAACTCTGACCCACAGCCTGCAGCAGCCTGTGAGGAAGCCAACCCCCTATCTACAATAAACAGCCCAGGAAGCCAGCCTGCTGTCAGTCAGACTCGCAAAAGCCAGGTTGCCATCCCTAGTGACAATCCAGGAAGCTCAACAATAACTTCTGCAACAATCTGCCCCAAATGGCCAGGTCTTGATTAATAAATCATAGTTTTCCTAATATTCACCCCTGCTTCCACCTTCCCACCAATCAGAGAAAACCAAATAGGCACCCTAACCAATCACATAGGGGCACTGCCTCCTACTTAGCCCACCTCCAGCTTCCCAAGCCAACAGCCTACAATCAGCGCACACGTGGAGCCTTCCCTTTTCTCCGCTATGAAGCTCTCCCATTCCCCTGCCTGCCAAGTCTCTGCAAATGCAAGTGATGGTGGCTGCCTCCCTGCTATAACAAGCTCTGAATAAATAGCCTGTTTTTCTCATGTGGCTGGTCTTTTTTTATTTCCACAAAAATAGCCTGAAAGGACTAAGGTCTATTTAGGAAGCCTAATAAAAAAATCTCTAGCAAGAGCTCAGAGGACCTCCTGGATTTGGTGAAAAGCACTGTCACTTTGCCTGTAACCACAACCCACGTCTCTGTGTCCCCCGGGCCTGAGGCAGCCTCAGAAGGAAACCTAAATCAATTCAGCTCCATGAGTTCAAGTACTGGTTCCTCATCTCAATTTAGCTCCTGGCTCTCAGTGTGGCTCTCAGTGTGTCTTTGGCGAGTCTCAATATTCCCCACCCCGTCTTGTAACAACTGTTTGAGTTCTGAACATTAACCTCCACAGTCTACGTACTTTATTCATTTATCCTTGTTTTCCTGTTTTCCTTTAGTATCGTATTTAGTCTACGACCATCGTCTCTACACAATGCCTTCAAGAATGCTTTGCCTACGGAGGCCTTCTGATCACTAATACTAACTGACCTTTAAGAAACTCTTGTCTTTACAAGGATTGGGAATAGATAACTACTGCAAATGCATAGTCCTTTATTTGTTTTAACAAAGGTGAATCTATAATTGCTTGCCGTGGTAAGCCAAGATGTCAGTACGCATTAAACTTAGGTATATGCTGGTTTAGAGTTTTAGTTAAGGAAGAACTAACTAAGGATGTAACAGATAAAACCCTAAGTCTCATGGCTTCAGAGAACACATGTTTATTTTTATCAATAAAGCCTACTCCCAACCAGTGGGCATTTCCCCACCAAGAGGTGATTCAGGGACCTTAGGGCTCCATCATTTTCAACACCAGGTTCTCAGTGTTACCACATCTGTCTGCATCAAGCCAGAAGAGAAAGACTGTGGAGCTAGGCATAGAGGTATGAATGTGATTTCCAGCACATTCTATCAGCTTGATCTCAATCATGTGGACACATCTCACTGCAAGGAAGGCTGGAAAATGTGATCTAACACTGGGCTCAGAGGGAAGAGAAGTGGGTTTGGTTAAGAGCTACCCAGTTTCTGCCTCATTTATTAGGGCAAAACATCACTTCTGTGAAGACCTCCTTGCAAATACCACTCCCCTATCCAAACACCTGGCTTAGTTTCTGGAAAATGTGCACAGGTTAAGCTGTCAATTGGATTCTTCATACATCAAAGGATACAGTCAACTCAGCAGCTCAGGCTTCTCAAACATGAAGGACAGCTAGCAATGATGACAGCAACAACAGAAAGTCCTGCCAATTCTCTCTGCCCTTTAAAAAATGTGCTTTAATTTTATTGCTTCTAGAAGCAGTACAGCTTTCATGAGCCAGTGAACTAGTTAATTGGCTGCAGTAATAACTGGGTCTTGGAAGGTGGCACTTAACCAAACAAATATTAAGAAACTGTAACTCTGGAGTATGAGCTTTCATGGGTGAAGGGTGTGTCATGGGTCAACATGACACCACACATGACAGTTAAAGGCGAGGGAGAAAATGACATTTTAGAAAGGGGAAAACTGTGGCAATGCTTAGATTTGCCTCACATTCAGAGCCATTAAAACCAGAAGGTCCTATAAAGCTGATTTTTTGAGCTACTGTTAAAATACAAAAAAACAGGCTTTTTTTGGCTTGACATTCTGTGTCTGCCTTTTTTCCCATTTATATATGTACATCCTGAGCACATCTGATGAAAAAAGTAATTGAGATTTTGGTTCTAAAGCAGATCTTGATTTATTAGACTTATCTGCTGAGTCTAGCAAAATGATCTATGACTTCCTACGGAAATGCGACATCAAGATGCAAAGAATGCTGTGTGCTGTCCACCGACAGCCACAGCCTGTCTCCCAGCCTGTCGCATGGGCAACCTTCAAGGACAGTCAAGATGGGGTTCCTTCATCAGACTGGTACATGCCAAGCTTCATGTCCATTTCTACAGGAGTAAAAGTTGGGAGCCATACTGCATTCGAATTTCCCCTGGAGTTGACCAAAAAGTAAGGTCTTCTTTCAGGTGATTCACTGAAAAATCAGTTATAGAATAAAAGTAGTCTGGCAATTTTTTTAAATGAAAAAATGGGATGTGACGTATGAACCTGGCTCACAAACAGCCACCTGTTTCCCATTGTCGTTGGCTGCAAATCAGCCATCAACTTTCTGCTTGTTGTACAGCTCCCACTGCCTCTGCCAGTGATCACAATGCACACTGTCCCTAGGCAATCTCGCTTCCCTACCTTCCCAGTCCCAGACCACAGACCACTCCAGTTGAACTGCAAAGTTATTATGGCAGATGTTTATAATATTTATAATACCTAAAAAGCAAGTAGGCCTATGCTGTCTCTTTCCTCTGTTTCTCTCTTATTATTCACCACCTGTATTACTAGTGCCTCTTCTCCCCTCCGTTAGCGCTGAGAAATTGCTGTTGATTATAGTCCAGTTCCTTTTCTAGTGGGTTAAGTGCAGAAAAATGAGCATAAAAGTAGCAAACAAGGCCTCAGGGTGACATCAACAGCCTATAATGGCTGATTTTTACCTCTGATATTTTCACAGATGATTCTGCCTGAAATTCTTCGCTTTGTGGTAATGATGCTGAAAGTGTGTAATATGAGACACTGGGGTAGAAACAACAAATGATGATGACGGTGACAGAAGGGTTATGTGTAGATAAAAACCTAGCTCTGTGGAAATGTTGGTCAGGGCTAATAACCTAAGAGCTAAAATGAGCCTTGATTCTACAGTTCCATTAGTGAAATGATGTTTCCAAGTTTACTTTTAAAAAATGAAAAGAACATATCTGACAGTATATTTAGAAATGAGGGACCTGGCTTCTGGGTAAAGAAAACCATTCTGGCTGTAGCTCTCCAGGGGCACAGGGATCTTTCACCTGGATTCATCAATCTTTTTAAGACCCCCTTTTTTTTTTTTGCATTAGATTGTTGGACCAAATGTCATGGGCTTCTGTGGCTTGATGGCATCTCTAGATGTGAAGCTATATTTATGTAACCATAAGGACCACTGCTATATGGCGGCCTCATGAGGGACTCGTCTCTTCTTTAAAAAAAACAAAAAACAAAAAAAAAAACAAGTTTACCCCCAAGCTTTCATGTTTTTTTTTTTAATAGCTTTATTTATTTATTTATTTATTTTTGTCTGCGTTGGGTCTTCGTTGCCGCGTGCGAGCTTTCTCTAGCTGCAGTGAGCGGGGGCTACTCTTCATTGTGGTGCGAGGGCTTCTCATCAGGATGGCTTCTCTTGTTGCAGAGCACAGGCTCTAGGCGTGTGGGCTTTAGTAGTTGTGGCATGCAGGCTCAGTAGCTGTGGCTCACAGGCTCTAGAGCACAGGCTCAGTAGTTGTGGCGCACGGGCTTGGTTGCTCCGTGGCATGTGGGATCTTCCTGGACCAGGGCTCGAATCCGTGTGCCCTGAGTTGACAGGCGGATTCTTAACCACTTAACCACAGGCGGATTCTTAACCACTTAACCACTGAAGCTTTCATTTCTTAAGGAGCTTTATGTAGAGTAATTACAGTCACAATAAAATGCTCTGGAGCAGGGGAATGAGAGAGTTGAAAATTAGGAAGGACCTGAAATCTGTGCCGGGGCCACAGAAAACTTGGTTTTGTGTCTCCCCCATTCTGTGCATGGACCACAAACTCACCACCTGTTAACCCCAACCCCTAGCCCCCTGGACCCTCTCTAGTCTCCAATTTTACATTGCCCCATGCTACTTCAACTAATTCCTGCCAAATAGCTCTGGAGAACGTGCAGAGCTATTTTGTAATGGACATTCACAACCCTCTGGAATTGCTCACCTTTTAGATCTTGACTTATGTCCAACATTGTCTGGGCAGCTCTTTGACCACCTTCTCTCCATTCACCCTGAACTCCAAAGCATTGCACCATAAGACCACGGTAGCATGCCAATGGGGTCCCCTACAAGTTGATGCAGAACTTTTATCCCTCTCTTGTCTCACAAGTATATTCATTCCCTGCTGATGTTACTGCTAATTTTTCACTCTTATCAAGACCCATGTCCACACCCACCTCCCACACTTTATCTTCTAGACTGAACTTAGGTACCTCCAAGAGCCTCAATGTCCTATTTCCCTGCCCCTCCTATTTCTAAGGAAGAGAACTTGATTCTCTTGTTAAGACCCACACTTTCTACCTTTGCCCCTGATCCCATCCTCACACTGTCTCTGGGACTTGGTTCCATCTGGGACTTGGTTCCATCCTCATCTGTACTTCAGATTTCTCCCTCCTTGATACGGTAGGTAGACCACGATGTGCCACCTCAAATATGCCTCTTTGGCACAAAGATTATTTTGAGAAACAAGACACAGGAAAAGATCTGAAAACAGCATAAGTACCTTTTGTAAGAGAAATTTACATTTATAAAGGATATCTTCATTTGCAAAGTGTCTCCCTCTTTGTACCAGGAAGAAAAGGATGATTCTAAATCACAAGAAAATCTTATCAACAGAGAAGAATTTCACTTAAATCTACATAACTAAACTTATCCTGTTTACTGTCACCTCCCCTTAACCAGCAACCACCAGGATCTTCTTTGATTTGGCTGAAGATGGTTAAGCCTGAATTCTAAGCCATCCCTTTGAGCCATACTCATTTCCCTGAGTATCTCCCATGTATATATGAGATAAACATGTTTAAAATCTTCTGTTTTTCTCTTGTTAATCTATCATTACAGGGTCCCCCAATGAGAACTTAGAAGGATAGGAGGAAAACTGCTTTTTTTTTTTTTTTTTTTTTTTTTTTTTTGCGGTATGCGGGCCTCTCACTGTTGTGGCCTCTTCCGTTGCGGAGTACAGGCTCCGGACACACACGTCCAGTGGCCATGGCAGCGGCATGTGGGATCTTCCCAGACTGGGGCACGAACCCGTGTCCCCTGCATTGTCAGGCGGACTCTCAACCACTGCGCCACCAGGGAAGCCCGGAAAACTGCTTTTTTCTTCCTGTATAATATCTTTCTACTCTTGAGTTATTCCTTACCTTTAACCAAAAGGAAAAAAGTGAATGAAATAAAAATCTTTCTCTGACCCAGTTATGCTGAAGTTGCTCTTTTTTATTCTGTCTACTGCCAAACATCTTGAGCTAGACAAAAAACTTCATATCTCCTCCCTCTTTCCACCAACAGAAACTCATAGCTCCCTTCTCTGCAAAACTGCTTTCTCAAACACCAATATATAGTTTTTAAAAATGTTCTTAGGTCACACCATCAGAATGTTGTATCACTTCATTACCTACTAAATTTTATTGCCTTTTAAAATGCCTATTGAAGAATATACATACAGGAAAATGGATAAGTCATAACTGAAAAGCTCAGTGAATGTGTATAGACTGCACACACAGCCACTATGTACCAGCACCCAGACCAAGAAACAGAACTATTCCCAAAACTCTGGACTTCCTACCCATGTGCTCTATCACCTACTGCCTCCTCCCCGCAAAAGTTAACTGCTCTTCTGACTTCTGAAACCTCACATTGGTTTTGCTGGTTTGCAAGGTTTCTATAAATGGAAATATACAGTATGTAGTCTTTTGAGTGTGTCTTCTTTCACCAAACCTCGTGGTCATATGTTTATCCATGCCCTTGCGTGTAGCTGTAGTTCATCCATCCTCAATCCTGTAAATTTCCATTGTGCAAATGTGCTACAATGTGTTATCTATTCCACTTCTGACGGGCATTTGAGTTGTTTCAAGCCTAGGGGATTTTATGAATAGGGCTGCTGTGGACATCTTTCAGTGAACATATGTACAAATTTCTGTTGAATATACATCTAGAGATGGCATTTGGGGGGCCATTGAGTATTCACACCTTTAGTTTTAATGTTATAAATATTGCCAAACCACTTATAGAGTGGCTGTACCAATTTACACCACTACTATTTACACCCCTACTAGCAGTACATGAGAGTTCTTGTTTTTCCTTATCCTCAGCAACATTAGATTTTTTTTTTTTTTTTTTTTTTTGCGGTACATGGGCCTCTCACTGCTGTGGCCTCTCCCGTTGCGGAGCACAGGCTCCGGACACGCAGGCTCAGCGGCCGTGGCTCACGGGCCCAGCCACTCCGAGGCATGTGGGATCCTCCCGGACCAGGGCACGAATCCATGTGCCCTGCATCGGCAGGCGGACTCTCAACCACTGCGCCACCAGGGAAGCCCCAACATTTGATATTTTTAAAAATCTTTTTCACTTTGCAATTCTGGTGGGTGTGCATCAATGATTTTAATGTATTAAATCCAGCAGCCTCATCCTCCTTCAATATTTAACACTGTCGATGCCCTTCCTTACATCATGAACTCACTTCTTTCAGGTTCACTTTATGCTGATCTTCATGGTCTTTCCTGCCATGTCTTGCCCCTCTGTTATCTCTCCCAGTTTGCAGAATTTTTCTTTTTTTCCTCTATAGACTACCTCTCTCTCTGATCATACTCTTTACTACAGTTTCATTTGCCAACTCTGAATATCTTAAGTCCTGATACCCTCAGACCTTGACAATTTGAGCAGTTTTCTATCATTTTATTCATTTATTCACCCGTTCGTTATTTGATCCTTTAATAATTATTTGTTAATTGCTTATTGTGTACCAAGCACTTTGATAGGAGGTAGAGTTGGGGATTCTAGTAAGAAATAGTCCTTGCCCTCTGTTACAAACTGAAATGTGTCTCCCTCAAAATTAATATGTTAGAGCCATAACCCCTAATGTGACAGTATTTGGAGATAGGACCTATAAAGAGGTAATTAAGGTTAAATGAAGTCATAAGGGTGGATCCTGATCCAACATGACTGGTGTCCTTATAAGAAAAGGAAGAGACACCAGGGATGCTTCCGCGCATAAAGGAAAGGTCATGTGAGGGCACGGTGCAAGAAGGCAGCCACCTACATGCAAGAAAAGAGAAGCCACAGAGGAAACCAACCCCGCTGGCACCTGGACCTTGGACTTCCAGCCTCCGGAACTGTGAGAAAATCAATTTGTTGTTTAAGCCAACCAGTCTGTGGTATTTTGTTATGGCAGCCCTAGCAAACTAATACACCCTCAAACAGCTTACTATCCTGGGGAGACAAGAAGGAAGTCAACATTTACAGCACTATGTGAAATACACTGTGATGCAAGTGTACGGGGATAACATGGAGGTACAGAGAACGCACCATGACAAAAGGATAAGGGTAAGAAGTGACAGAAGAGGTCTTCCCCGGAAGAGGATGCCTAACCACAATCTAGAGAAATTAGCAGAGTTATCTGGGCAGAGGGTAGGGAAGGGTATTCCATAGAGAGGAAGCTACATCTGCAAAAGTATGGAGAGCACGGCACATACAGTGAAACTAAGGAGTTCGGAATGGGCTCAGGGTAGGTGGTGAGAGAGGGTAGACTCAAAAGATGAGACTGGAAACACATATTGAAGAGGTTCCATACCTTGTTAGGAAGTGAATGAATCAATAAATCAAGGAACCCATGAATATTTTGGGGTAATGTTTAATTTACTGAAAAGATCATGACTAGGTGTTGGGGCCCAGGGCAGTCCACCCCAAACTATGCCTCAATGGCATATTAATTCGATCAAAGTTATTTAAGAAACAGCTGGTGCAAGAGGAACACTTTGACCCTCTTCTCTGTCTCCTTGCAAGCAGGAAATTAATCTCCCATGTGAAAGGTGCCTTCCCTATACAGGAGATAGAAAGATATCCTTATCACCAGAGAAAGGGAATCCAGTGCCAAGAAGTCTATGAACAAAAACCTTGCTACTTCTATACTAATTTACTACTCAAGCTCAAACATTGCTTAAGTTCCTTACTAGCTAAAGCACCCAAACCTAAGTTTCTTTGTCCTGTCAAATCCTCACAGATTTATTTTTTCTTTGTATAAGAAGATATTAAAGTTGCCTGCTTTTGGTCACTTACTGAGCATTATCTTATGATCTCCCATGGACTCAAAATTAAATTGGTTTTTCTCCTATTAATCTGTCTGGTGTGTCAATTTTATTATTAGTCCAGCCACAAGAACTCAAAAAGGATAGAAGGAGAGATTTCCCCCATCCCCGACATAAGGAATCCTATTTTAGCACCAAAACTAAGGCAGCCATATGTCCTGGGTTTTACAAGACTCTACTGATTTAAAATATTTTGCCTTATCAGACCGTTTGTCAGAACACAGCCCAATTTAGGGTTAGGAAAATTTTGTTACCATAACCTTGGTTCCATCCCACACACCATATTGTTTTTTCCAAATAAATGGTGACATTGTTTCTGGTTGGTATCCTGTACAGAAAATAATCCTAATTTGTGAGTTTGCAATTCATACTTATGAATATTCAAGTGCACAACTCCAGTTAAAGCCAAGGCTGAGCAAGCCTGGGCTACAGGCAACGAAAATAATCCTCCCACAGTTACATTTATTTTATTAACAGGCTACAGTCTGAAGTCCTAAGAAAAAAGAATTAATGTTTTATTATAACCTTGTCTCTAATTGAGTGGGAGGTTTTCCCCTTTTTCCATTTACTGAAGTATTAGGGATTTCGCGACTAGAAGAGCAGAAACTTTAGCTACGTTGGCTAATTCAGGTGTAATTCCTGTGTATCCAGGGGCTTCTTATGACTCAGTCTCTGCAAGGAATCAAATGCTAGAACCCCAGTCCAATAATCAAGAGAAAATTTAAGAGGAATTCCAAGCTCTAGGCTGATTTGAGAGCAATTAGCGGTTCCAAGTCACACCCCATAGCAGTAACATTTCTCAAAAGCTTCCTCCCCCACAGCTTCTTGCATCCCACACCTGCTCCAGTGCCTCTCCCTTGCCAAGATGCCAACATTCACCTCCTCTCTCCTGCCCTACCTCTTTCTTATGGAGATTGTCTTAGTTCTTGGCTTTATTTCTGCTTGTCTTCGTTCACCCCCCTGCAACTCTCCTCCACAAAAGGACCCCTAGGGTTTAACCAGGCCAGTTGGAACCCGTTCCATTTTCTTCCCACAATTTCATTCTTCTCTCTACCCATTCTCCTGCATCTACTTCATAAGCAGCCTGAGAGAGCAGAGGTCAAGCGCTCCCTAGAGAGTGAGGAGAAGGTGAGCAAGCAATAATGAAATTTTATTTAAAATCTAGTGAGAGTATGGAATTTCCTTAAAAAAATTAAACATAGAATGTCCATATGTTCTAGCAATTCCACCTCTAGGTATACTTGGGTAAATACACCCAAAAGAACAGAAAGCAGGGACTCAAACAGGTCTTTGTACACCAATGTTCATAGCAGCATTAGTCACGAGCCAAAAAGTAGAAGCAACCCAAGTGTCCATCAACAGATGAATAGTTAATAAAATGTGGTCCATCCATACAATAGAATATTATTCAGCCTTTAAAAGGAATACAATCCTGATGCACACTACTATTTGGATGAATCTTAAAAACATTATGCTAAGTGAAATAAGCCAGACACAAAAGGACAAATACTGTATGATTCCACTTATATGAGATAGTTATAATAGGCAAATTCATAGAGATGGAAAGTAGAATAGTGGTTGCCAGGGGTTGAAGGGAGGGGAGTACAGGAAATTGTTCAATGGGTACAGACTTTCAGTTTGGGATGATGAAAAAGCTGTGGACATGGATATAGGTGATGATTCCACAATATTTTGAATGTATTTAATGCCGCTGAATTATGCATTTAAAATGGTTAAGATGGTAAATTTTATATGATGTACACAATTTTTAAAAAGGATTTTTTTAAGCTCATAAGGAGAGAAGAAAGGTTATTAACTGCATTCTCATCATACAGAAAAATTTTAGGTAGGAATGAACAGAGCTGTCTATTGATACCACAAAACTTCTTAATTTGATGGAACTAAGACTATTACTCACTCTATAAAATATCTGCATGATAATTGTTTTTAACCTATGACATGATGTAGTCTCCTTATTCGTAATACACTTTATTACTGTGTTCATGATCATTGACTGACTGCTTTTTAAGGTTATTATTGTTCGTGTTTATAATGTGTGTTTCCCAAGTATAACATTCTGGAAAAAGTTAGAGAGGCAATTTGAACAGAATATTTTGTGTCCATTTCCACCCATAATTGCAGAAATTCCAGCCACCCTAAAACTATATCCCCAAATACTTCTAGGAGTCCCCAAGACTCACTTTAGTTGCACTCACAAGTACCCACGGCAACCATTTTCCTCCTCTTTTAATCTGGCTATTAGGGTGATGTCTTCAATTGCTATAGAAGCTACTGCCCCTGGGTCTACCAATTTTGTGTGTATAAGATGTCCTCTTCTGCTTCCTGTCTCTCACATGAAAGATGATCCAGCACCTTACTCATACTCATTAGGTTCTCAGATAATGATTTTAAGATTTACCCATATTGTTGCATGTATTGGTTGTTTGATTGTTTTTATCACTGAGTTGTATCCCCTTGTATACACAGACCACATTTTGTTTACCCATTCACTTGTCGCTGGACATATAGGTTGTTTCCAGTTTGGAACTATGATGTATAAAGCTGCTATGAGCATTCATGTAAAAGTCTTTGTGTAGACATAGTTTTCACTTCTCTTGGGTAAATACTACGTACTATGGGACTGAGTTATATGTTAGTGTGTATTTAACTTTTTAAGAAATTGTCAAACTGTTTCCAATTTGTCTGTGCCATCTTATGTTCCTGCCAACAGTGCAGCAGCATTTCAGTTGCTCCTTATCCTCACCAACACTGGGTGCTGTCTTTTTAATTACAGCCCTTTTCTTGGGTATACAGGGGTATCCCGTGTGGTTTTAATATGGATTTCACTGATGGTTAACAATGTTGAATATCTTTTTATGTGCTTATTGGTCATTCCTACATCTTCTTTTGTCAAGTATCTGTTCAAATCTCTCACCTATTTTATTTGTTGTTGGGCTGTTATATTTTATAGTTATACAGGGTTTTGTTTGTTTGTTTTTATATATTCTAGATAAAAGCCTTTTGTTTGATATATGTGTTGCAAATATTTTCTCCCAGACTGTAACTTGACCATCACCAGTGGGCTCAATAAATCTTTGCCCTTTTTTTCTTAAGTCATTCAACTAGGTGGATACTCACAGTAATCACTGGGAGAATGCAAAGTAAGCCTGGGAAGTGTTACCAAACTTGGAAGGAGCTCCAGGTGGCTCCAGGTTTAAACAGCATCTTTCATGTTTTTATGGATGAACATTATGGAGACTATTTTCTGAAGCTTCAGTAGAAGTGCTATTGGAAAGAACATTTTCCATTCATAATATCTCCTTTTATCAAATAATGGGCATAATATTATGCTGTTGAATGTGTGGGCAGACATGAAAGCTCTAGCAGATGGTTTTGACTCAGCTGTTGTCACCGTGGGGGAACACTGTGAAGAGGTAACAGAGATGGGTGTAAGGTGAAGATATGTTGATAGATTTATGAGGGAGAGAGTGTCAAAAGGGAAATAAACTAGAAATTCATCTCTTCCCAGAAAGAAAGGAAATAAAAATAACAAGCACCAAAAAAGCCACAGTTGTGGGTGGGAATCAAGCCACCAGTCACACACACACATACACAAAAAGAGTGCGAATACAAGGATAAATGAACAGCAATCTGCTTTCTTTATCTCCTACTAAAATCATGCATGTCCTACTGGTGGATTTCGGTATATTCTAGATAATAGAATGCACAGCTGACTATCATTCTTCCTCTGAATCCTGAAAAAGTCAGAGAAAATGTGCAAGAAGAAGACTTCAGGGAAGATGAATGACACAAAACCAGTGATCAGTGAGAAACCAACGCAGGAAATCTCCCCATGTCTGCAGCCAATGTCAGCAAAGACAAAAACATTTTTAAAAATAATGATTTAGGCATAACTAGACATTTTGTAGACTCTCCAATCCATGTTCACTTAATGCCTGGGGTTAGGCAAGGTGTGTGAATATTGGCATAGAAAGACCACAAGCTTTGGCATCAAACAGACCTGGATTCAAATTCTAGACCTAAATGTTTAAATGACTCTGTAAATTTAGTTAAATTTCCTTAAACTTAATTTATTCATCCATAAACAGGAAATAAATAATATCTATTTGACAGAATCATTGAGAGTATTAAATGAAATCAAATATGCTCATTTCCTACATTGGATCTCAGTACAAACTAGACACTCATTAAATTTTAGTCATTACCCCTACCCAGCTTCTACTTGCCCTTAATAAGAATGCTATTTGGGAATTCCATGCCTTTTTTGAACATCATAAATTCTTGGGGTTGTACTCTGGCAACTGGCCAGCAAAAGCCACATTTCATAACACATCAGGAATTATCTAATTTAATGTATCTATATTTTTCCCTGGCCTTCCAGGAAACTCTAAGTTAAAAAGTAAAATCATTGGAACTAGAGATGCCTGAGATTTGGGTACATTTATTTGCTCTTCTAAACACGGTACCAATAGCTTTTTTAAAAAATTTAAGTTGTGCTAATGTGATAGCATCAAGCTAAATACTTTGTCACAATAACCCCAAGGTGTAGGTACGATTATTATTTCCAGTTTATATATAAGGGACTGGGTCTGAGGGGGTTAATTTTCCTAGGGGTGTCTTATTTCAAAGACACCCCTGTCATTTGTAATGTTGATAGATTTATGAGGGACAGAGTGTCAAAAGGGAAATAAACTAGAAATTCATCTCTTCCCAGAAAGAAGGGAAATAAAAATAACAAGCACCAAAAAAGCCACAATTGCAGGAGGGAATCAAGCCACCAGTCACACACACAAAGAGTGAGAATACAAGGATAAATGAACAGCAATCTGCTTTCTTTTTTTCCTCCTAAAATCATGCCTCTACTATACAGCTTCTAATTTCTGACTACTATTTTTAAAGTCTTATTATCTTTGCATCTTTTACTGTGTGCTGCTCAGATTCTTTTGGGAAGTGGGAGTGGCGTCAATTATAAATAAATATTCCCAAAACAGACAAATCAACAGAAGCCCACAAATCAAAGCTAGAAAAAAAGAAGGAAACTAGGCAACCAATGAACTAGACCTGGACAATAAAACTACCAGTTTGAAAATAAAACACATAGATATTATTCCCAACTTAATGTTCACCACCACAAGCTGTGTTATTTATAGAAAACAATATAGAACCTATGTTTCTAGCCCAAGCAGCATGTAAGGCTCCTATCAGACATCTAGGAATAAGACGATAGAAAAGGTAAAACGTGAGAAGTGAAATCAATACACAAAGTCTAGAAAGACTAACAATGTATCTGAGTCTGTGCCCTGAATATGATAGTATTTGGAAAGGCCATACGCTTTAACTGTCCTCCTACCCTGGCTGATACCAAAAACGATGCTACTTCATTTCTTCAGCTTAAGACCTTGATTCCTGTCAAAATGCAAATAGTCCTGGGAGGGCTAACAAAGTTCCATCCATCACTGAGAACGCTGTGGTGAAAAAATTCCCTCCCTCAGAACAGAGGGAGAAAAACAGCACAAAACTGTGTAATGCACATAACTACAGATAGGGAAGAACTACTTCTCAATTTTGCCTAGAGCAGGCATAAGATTGAGCTAACATTCTGCAGCCTTCAAGCTTTCCAGGAAAATAAGCTGACAGAGGGTTAAGTGTTCTTATTTACACAGAAAAATGCTGCCAATAACCTTAGATGCAGGTAGGATGAAAAGAGTTGATTTTCCTTTTTTCTTTCACGATATTTTGTTACAAGTTTTGAAGATTGACTAGAAAGGGCAATTCTGCAATGGTGGCCACAGAAGTTATTGCATCCAACTACTCTGCTACACCTGGCTCAAAAACAAGATCACTAAATGGCAACATGAATAGACTTGAGTAAAATGTTTAAAATAAGTTTTAAATGGATTTCCTGAAAAATATGATTGCAGGAAAAAAGGGGAAAAAACATTTGAAAGAACATTAACATAACATTAGAATATATTAAAAGAATAAAATAATTGTAACATAGCTTTAGGACTTCCACTACTGATCAGTAGATCCATGAATGAGGAGAAAAAAGTTTGTTGCTTTAAAGTCACTGAGAAATACTATGGTTGTTTGTTACGCAGCATTATCAGAGCAAGAACTGATTAACAGAACTCACGGCACAAAATGATTATGGGACAAGACAGTTCAATAACTCCTGGCCTGTGGAAGCAGAGGTAGGCTCAGTAACTGATGAACCAAGGTGAAGGAAGCCATAGCTCAGAATACAAGTGGAGGACCGGCAGACTAACCAGTAAATCTCTAGAGATTCCCCACACTCAGAGATGCTAAAGACAGCAAAATAGGGGGAGGAGGCATGGAACTCAAAACAGGAGAATCAATTGAAAGACACAGGTAACTACTTCATTCACAAGTGCAGAACTAGGTGTCTGCTTTCCATGGAGAAAGAAAGAAGGGGGGAAAGAAAGAAAAAGGGAAGGATATGGAAAGAAAGAAAAGAGAAAAACACAGATTTCTCCTTTTAAAAAATTGAATCTGGGTAAAGCTGGGGCAAATTTTGGGAGTAGGATCCTGAAATCAAACCCCTCCACATCCTGTATTAATGTATGAATATTGCCCCAACCTACTGGCTGACTCCATGTCTGCTCAACATGAACTGAAACCTGACAGCTGACATGACCCAAATGTGGCCAACATTTTAAGGCAAACGTGAACATGGCAGATAAAAAAAAAAAAAAAAAAAAAAATTAACCAAAAGAAAAATGACACTGGTGAATATAAAAGCTAGTACTATTATATTTTTAGTTTGCAATTCCCCTTTTGTTTCCATTATGACTTAAAACACAAATGCATAAAACCATATTTATAAATGGATGCTGAGGGACCCACAATATACAAATATGAAATTTGTGACAACATAAAGGGAGGTACAGAGCTGGATAGGAGTAAAGTATGAAGCTAAATTGGTATCAGTTCAAACTAGATTGGTATTAACTTATGATATTAGCTGTAGTTCCCACAATAATCACTACAAAAATAGATTTTTAAAAATACAGAAAATAAAATGAAAAAAGAATCAAAATTGTTCATAAGCAAAAAAAAATAAAAAAGAAGGCAGTATTGGAGGAAATGAGGAGCAAAAAAGATACGAGATCTTTTTTTTTTTTTTTTTTTTTTGCGGTATGCAGGCCTCTCACTGTTGTGGTCTCTCCCGTTGCGGAGCACAGGCTCCAGACACGCAGGCTCAGTGGCCATGGCTCACGGGCCCAGCCACTCCGCGGCATGTGGGATCCTCCCGGATCGGGGCACGAACCCGTGTCCCCTGCATCAGCAGGCGGACTCTCAACCACTGCGCCACCAGGGAAGCCCACGAGATCTATTTTTAAAAATGTACAGCAAAATGCAGATGTAAGTCCTGCATCATCAGTAGTCACTTTAAATATAAATAAATTAAACTCACCAATTAAAAATCAGAGATGGCAAGATAGATTTTTAAAAATCAATCCAACTATATGCTGCTTACAAGAGACTTACTTCAGGCCCAAAAATAAAAAAAAAAAAAGTGAAAAAAAAAAAAGAAAGAATAGAAAAGATATTTCATGCAAATAGTAACCTAAAGAGAGCTGGGTGGCTATATGAATATCAGATAAAATAGATTTTAAGTTAAAGGCAAAGGACATTATATATTGATAAAAGTGTCAATTAAACAAAAATATATAACAATTATACACATCTATGCACCAAACAAAAGAGCCCCAAAATATATGAAGCAAATATTGACTGAATTGAAGGAAGAAATAGTTCTAAATAATACATGGAGACTTCAATATTTTCCACTTTAAATAATGTATAGTACAGACAGAAGATCAATAAGGAATTAGAGGACTTGAACAACACTATAAACCAACTAGACTCAGCAGACATATATAGAACATTCCAATCAACAGCAGCAGAACACACAATCTTCTCAAGTGCACATGGAACATTCCCCAAGATATACCACATGTTACATCTTAAAACAATGAATTAAAAAGACTGAAATCATCAAAGTACCCTCGCTAACCACATGGAATAAAGCTAGAAATAAATAACAGGAGGAAAACTGGAAAAGCACAAATGTATGGGAATTAAACAACACACTCTTAAACAACCAATAGGTTAAAAAAGAAATCACTAGGAAAAATAGAAAATACCTTGAGACAAATGAAAATAAAAACACAACATTCTAAAACTTATGGGGTGCAGTGAAAGCAGTGCTCAGAGAAAATTTATAGCTGTAAATGCCTACATTAAACAAGAAGAAAGATCTCAAATCAACAATCTAACTTTACATCTTAAGTAACTCAGGAAAAGAAAAACAAAATAAACCTAAAGCCATAAGAAAGAAGGAAATAATAAAGATTAGGGATAAACAAAATAGAACATAGAGAAACAATAGGGAGAATCAAGGAAATAAAAAGTTGGTTTTTTTAAAAGATCAACAAAACTGACAAACCTTTAGCTAGTCTAAGAAAAAAAGAGAGAAGATGAAAATAACTAAAATCATTAATGAAAGTGGGAACATTATTACAGAATCCTTACAGAAATTTAAAGGATTTTAAGAGAATACTATGAACAATTATATGCCAACAAATTAAGATAATCTATAAAAAATTCCTAGAAACATACAAATTACCAAAACTGGCTCAAGAAGAAATAGACAATCTTAACAGAGCTAGGGATCTGGTCTTAGGGAACAGAGGAGAATGAGCCCTTATTGACACGCATAGGAGAAGAAGCATGCTCCAGAAACCAGCACAAACATAAAATCTGAGGTTGGAAGTTGGAAGCAGGGCTACATAAATATTACGCTGTGAACTGAACATCAAGGAGTTGATGGAATCAGCTCTCTGAGGTCTCTGTCACCACCCATCTCCAGGTGCTGAATCCATCATCCTTGGTCTGAGTCTGGATCCATTACTAACGTTCTGTCAGATGTCCTCATCTAGTGTCTATGAACCTGCTCCAGAAATATCTCAACACCCTCTTGAGAAAGCATAAACCACACATCTCATCCACCTGCAGACAAGTGTCAGTTCTACTTCCAAAGTGTGTCCAGTGGATTTTCTTTTTGCCGTCTTCACTGCCAACAACCATCACCACCACCACCGCTGCCACCAAAAACATGTCTGGACTAAGGCAGAAGCATGTTAAGTGCTGCCATCCATCCCCACTCCACCTCCAGCTCCGTCTCCACTCACCACCCAGAACGATCTTTTTTTTTTTTAATTTTTACTGGAGTATAGTTGATTTATAATGTTGTGTTAGTTTCAGTCACACAGCAAAGTGAACCTGTTATACATATACATATATCCATTCTTTTTTTGATTGGCCTTTTCCCATATAGGCCATTACAGAGGATTGACATATACCAAAATGATCTTTTTTTTAAAATAAATTTATTTATTTATTGCTGTGTTGGGTCTTTGTTGCTGTGCGCGGGCTTTCTCTGGTTGCGGCGAGCAGGGGCTACTCTTCGTTGTGGTGTGCAGGCTTCTCACTGCGGTGGCTTCTCTTGTTGTGGAGCATGGGCTCTAGACGGGCAGGCTTCAGTAATTGTGGTACGCAGGCTCAGTACTTGTGGCTCGCAGGCTCTAGAGCGCAGGCTCAGTAGCTGTGGCTCACAGGCTCTAGAGCGCAGGCTCAGTAGTTGTGGCCCATGGGCTTAGTTGCTCCGCGGCATGTGGGATCTTCCCAGACCAGGGATCAAACCCGTGTCCCCTGCACTGGCAGGCAGATTCTTAACCACTGGGCCACCAGGGAGGTCCCCAAAATGATCTTTTAAAATGAGTAAAATCCAATCACATCACTCTCCCGCTTGACTCCTTTCAATAGATTCCTCTTATTCCAGAAATCATCCACAATTCTTCCCACGGCTTACAAGGCTCTGCATGGTCTGGCCCCCTGTGGAGTGTTGCCCTTTTCCTTCCTGCTGTGAGGTTCTGGGTGTGTTGGTCTTCTTTTCATTCCTGTTCACCCCAGGATCTTCACACACACTCTCCATGTGCCTGAACGTGCATTCTTCCCCCAAGCCCCCGCTGTGTCCTTACCTGGCTGACTCCTTCAGGTCTCAGGTGAAAGAACACCTACTGTGGGAGGGTTCTGCTACCTCTCCCTTCACCAGCTTAGGTCTTCTGCTGTCCAGTGTCTTGCTTTTTCTTGGTAACATTTAGCAGAATTATGGCTAAATTGTGTTTAATTATTTACTTGACTTCTCTCTCTCCCACTAGACTGTACACTCCATGAATAAGGATAGGAACTAGAGGGATTTTCAGGCTATTGTTTCTTCATCCCTTAACACAGGGTTTAGAATATAGATAGTTGTTGAATGAATAAATGAATGATTAAAAATTATTTCTATCCTCTCTAGAAAAAGCCTTATATTTATGGCTGAATGTCTACTACTTTTGAAAGTAAACATTTAAAATTTTAGTTTTAAGGTGCTTAGAAATCTTAATTTCTTAAAGGACAAATGAAGGCATGTCACACAATGCGTAAAGGTAGGAAATGTTAAAAATGAAGAAAAATCCTTTAAAATAAAATTCTTAAAATTCTATCTACCAATGAATCTGCTCTAATTACAAAGTATCAGTTTGAGGTCATGACAAGGGATTCTGATGCAAGTGCTTTAATAAAGAACTTATTTTTAAAAATTTTGTTACCCCAGGTAACAATATATTTTTAAATTTCAGAGCACAGTCACATCATTAAAACAAGGCTGAGGCACAAAGACATTAATATTATTATTATTATTATTTTTTGTGGTACGCGGGCCTCTCACTGTTGTGGCCCCTCCCGTTGCGGAGCACAGGCTACGGACGTGCAGGCTCAGCGGCCATGGCTCACGGGCCCAGCCGCTCCGCGGCTTGTGGGATCCTCCTGGACCGGGGCACGAACCCGTGTCCCCTGCATCGGCAGGCAGACTCTCAACGACATTAATAATTTGATGTGTGATTTTCAATATTCCAAGGATCTAGCTATATCATTCTGGCCAGTCACTCTCAGAATGCTACACATGTAACGCAAAGTGGGAAGTTTCCATAGCAATGGCTTTTCACCAAGAATATGTAAACATTACTGCTGCCTAGTTCTTCCATGGTCCAAATTTTTCTTGGTTCAGTCAGACTGCAGCTACACATTAGCCCTAAGCTAGAATTTAACAAGAATTTGATTACTGCAACAATAATTTTTCAGAGGAACAATACTAAGTGTGAGGGCTGACAGCCAGGCAGTTCCAGAGATAGGCATGAGGCCACTGGGCTTCCACACATCTGCAGCAGCTGCCCCTTAACCACATGACATTTGCACAGTGAGGTCGATTTTTTGGAATGTTTTCATGAAAATCTGAGAGTCACCCCGAAGTCATGAAGTAGGAGTTACAGACCCTAGTCTCTCCATATGAGAAAATAACAGACTTCAGGAGATTGAAGTGTCTTGTCCAAAGTCCCACAACTTCACATCCGAGTCTAGAACTAGGACTTTTCAGCTTATTCACTCATTAAACTAATATGCAATGAATACCTGCTATTTCCAAGCATTGTTCTAAGTATATATCAGTTGTTTTAAAGATAATGATGTCTGCTTTCATAAAGTTTACATTCTAGTAGAAAAATACAGGGACTTCCCTGGCGGTCTAGTGGTTAAGACTTCGCCTTCTAATGCAGAGGGTGTGGGTTCGATCCCTGGTCGGGGAGCTAGGATACCACATGCCTTGGGGCCAAAAAACCAAAACATAAAACAGAAGCAATATTGTAACAAGTTCAATAAAGACTTTTAAAATGGTCCACATCAAAAAAAATACACTATGGGTAAAAGCTCTATCTGTACACAAAAAGCATCCTCAAACTATTCCGCATTCATACACAAAGTAAAGCAAAACTTTCAGCAACCCTGGTTCAGGAAATAGGCTCCAGGCTGGGGAAAATCACAAGTAGCTGAGAGATCCAAAAAAGCCACGCTCAATGCATCTAAATAACCTTGTCTTTGGTTAACAACGAACTGATGCCAGTGGAATGATCATATTTTAAATCTTTTCCTATAAAAGTAACATATGCATCCCCATGTGTCAGCATAATCTCTGCTGATAACATTTCAGTGAATGACAAGTTGATTGGCCCCAATTTGAAAAGCACAGTGTATAAAAACATAATTTCAGAGTGGCCAACAATATGACAGATTCTATATTTTGCTCATACACAGAACTGGTTTGAACTGTTTGGGGAATTTTGATAGTCTGTGAATGCTTTCAGCAAAGAAAACTGGCCAGAAAGGAGAGGGAGGAACAAGAAGGAATGGAGTTAACAACTGTTGGACAACGATTATAAGCTAGACATTATTTGGGAGAAACTGATGGGGTAAGTGACTGACTGATAATCATTGTTTTTTACAACCAAAGGAACAGCATGATATAGATGGAAAGAACATTGGCTTTGCAAGTGAAGAGTAGTGCAAATCTCAGCTTTGTCACTACTTTAGTGAGATACCAAATTATGTCATGTCTTTGACCTCCAGTTTTTACATCTGTAAAAAGAGGATAACAATAGATACTTTCTAGGTAGTTGTGAGAATTGAACTAGATTTTACTTGTGTACACACACATACACACCCTGGTTTAGTTCTAGTTTCACTCTATTACAAATGATGTATTAAGGAGGCTTCAATGTGATGTGGAAGGTATTCAGTAACGTACACACCATGGTGGTACAGACAACCAAAAAAACTCCAAAAACCCACAGGTCATTTCTGCTAAGGCACCATGCAGGGTCGTACTGATTCAAAAACTTAAGAGACTTGAAAAGATAAACATAGGTCCCTTCTCTTCTGTCCACTACATGACATCAGCCACATTGGGAACCTTTCCTGTGGTCTCCTCATTCATTTTAATGAGTTTATATCAAAAGCTGTGGCCTTGTGGGTTAAAACCCACCAAAAGAAACTCTGTTAGAAAATAAGATATAGTAGTGAAAATGTACCTTGATAATTTGGGGAGTGGAAGACATCAATAACCTGTTAAATAATCCTTCAACAGTTTTCTATCAGTATACATCTTGCCCCCATATTAAGGAGAAACAAGGGGTCTGTTCTGTAAACTGCTGACTTGTAAGGAATTTGAATCCATTTATTACTTTCATTTTCTTCCACCTGCTGTGAATAACAGTAAGGATGAGGGCCAATTCCAAATCCTGAATTCCAAATAAAAAGTCCAAAAGAATGGATGGCATATGGAGGTTGGGGATTAAGTGGAAGTTAAGATGGCAACAAGAATAAAAACCCTGGAGAGAGAGAAAGGCGGTGGGCCAAAATTGAGGGAAGCTTGGCTTTTCTATTTGATCCCATGGGGACCTTAACTTTCAAATAAGAATGGTGCCTCTAATTTGTTCTTTAAACAAGTATGGATTGCGTTTTCAGATTGGCTTTAATGTGAGAAATTCCATGGTGCTGTTAGAAGTAAAAGTGGATAGATCAGCTCCCTTTCAATTGAATTTGCCATCAGAGCCAGATGAAGATATAAAAAATAACAAGTCAGAGGGTAGGGTGAGTAATTGAATGATTTTTCTTCAAATGTTTTGTTTTGCACTAGTCTTCTCTTGAATAACAAAATCATCCCAAGAACTAGGCTTATATTAGCATCTGTATTTGGGGAATTGAAGAAAGAAAACTGTGCAAAACTGCAACATACTTGCTGACAATGAAGTGCTTTCATTTTTTAAAATCTGAGCTACATAAGGCAAACCTCACTGGGGAAGGTAGGACAAATCATGTGGGACAGGCGGACTTGCAGTGGCAGAAGCTGAGAGTAGATGAGAGCTCAGGGCCACGTGCAGGCACACCTGGGAGAGGCGTCATGCAGTAGGGTCAAGGTCAAGGACAAAGAACTATGGTGCTAGTACTGCAGCTTAAACTGTGACCAGACAAGATGTTTAAACCCTGGTCTCTGCATGGAAAAGCGTCTGCCTCTGGAGCATATCCTAAATCAGCCTCCGGTCTGGAAGAGGCAAAGGGGGCTTCAGCCATCTCTGCTGTGTGTTTTAGAGGACAATCTTTGCTCTCGATGCTCTTTTCCTTGGGGTCCTCTTTTCCCATCCCTTTGGTCCTAAGAGGACTAAGAGTCAAAGGTAAGAGCAGGTGTGAACTGAGAGGAAAGGTGTCACATTTAGCAGAGATCCCAAGCCAGTTAGACTAAGGTAACCATTACAGCCTCATGTACTCCAACCTGGAACAGCGCATGAGCAGTGCGGGAGACGCATTCAGAATCGCTGGGGGATCCCTCTTCGTAAGAAGGGCAGGGTGTACTTTTCACCTAGTAAACTGGCTACACATACACATTTCTGTGCTTCCCATGTTTTCTACCACGAACATATTATTTTGACATCACAAAACTACAACAGGTGCCATAAAAATGAAGACTAAGAGCTAAAACACGTAAAATCTAAAGTATAGTTACTTTAGGTTATTTACTTGGCTAACTACACTCCATAATTTCTCAGGTTAGCATCTCTCCCAGTGCTTATGGGGCTTGACCCATTCAACAAATAAATGCCACCCATAGTTCACTGTGAAATATCCATTTATTACCATTGGATGCTGGAGCAGATACAACCTATCTGAATATCAGCACATTTCTTACTATGAATCAGTTGAAAGCACTACATATTTGCTTTTGTTTTTTTTCTCTTTAAACAAATATTGAAAACTACTGTTTGAGTTTAAAGATGTACAGATGGGTATATGCCCAAAATAATTGAAAGCAGGGTCTCAAAAGATATATTTGGGTACCCGTGTTCATAGCAGCACTAGTCACAATACCCAAAAGGCAGAAGCAAACCAAATGTCCATCAGCAGATGACTGGATAAACAAATGTGGTATATCCATATAATGGAATATTATTCAGCCTTAAAAAGGAAGGAAAAACTGACACATCCTACAACCTGGATGAACCTTGAGGATATTGTACTAAGTGAAAAGTCAGTCACAAAAAGACAAATACTGTAGGATTCCACTTACATGAGGCACCTAGAGTAGTCACATTCACAGAGACAGAAAGTAGAATGGTGGTTGCCAGGGGCTGCTGGTGGGGTGGGAGAATGGAGGGTTATTGTTTATTGGGTATGGAGTTTCAGTTTTGCAAGATGAAAAGAGTTCTGGAGATCCACTGCCCAACAGTGTGAATCTACTTAACATTAATGAACTGTACACTTAAAAGTGGTTAAGATAATAATTTTTATGTGTATTTTACCACAATTAAAAATAAAAAATAAATAACATGTACAGAGTATTTTTATTTATTTGTTTATGGCCACGCCGTGTGGCTTGTGGGATCTTAGTTCCCCAACCAGGGATCGAACCCAGGCCCTCGGCAGTGAAAGCATGGAGTGCTGACCACTGGACCACCAGGGAATTCCCCCAGAGTACAATGTATTACTCTATTAGATGAAAGAGCTTTGAGGGAGAAGTGAAATTTCAGCAGGTAATCCTTGACGGGAGTGGGATTGAGGGCTGGAAGTTTGGGGAAGGGATTTAGAGGCAAAGGCAGCAGCACTCAGAAATCCATTTGGAGTCCACTGCACACTCCCCACAGATTCCTGACATAGTGAGGAATGGCGCTAGGACCAATGTGAGTACATTTGTATCAGAATGCCGAATAGGTCTAGAAGGTGAGAGACCCTAGAGAGTGAGGGTCTTGAAACCAAGGGGACGACTTTGGGTACGACTGGACATGAAGGGTAAATAGTGAGCCACCATGGGGGCTGGGGAGAGAGGTGACACTGTCAGAGTAGCAGGTGAGAAAAATGCACTTGGCAGCTGCGTGAAGGATTGACTGCTGGGGGCCAAGGCTAGAAACAAGGAAGCCGGTGGGGAATGGGTTGTAATTATTGGTCTTGGAACATAAGCATTTCCTTGCCATTAAACTGATCTTACCACAGTAAGTCACAGTATTTATGCAGCCCTACAATAAAATGGCTCAGTATTTTACAGTAAGAACTCTCCGAGGAAACTCCAGTATTCAAGTCCCAACAGATGCAAAAGGGAAACACTGAAGAAAGGGAGACTCAAAAGAGAAATAAAAAATGAAGGAGAAATATAAAGACTAACATGTCAGGGAAAGAAATTGCAAATCCAAGTGATTTGTACTTTTAGAGAGCTAGCATTCTTTCTTCAAAAATAACTGAACGATTGAACACTAAAAAAAAGGTAAGGGCTTCCCTGGTGGTGCAGTGGTTGAGAGTCTGCCTGCCGATGCAGGGGACACAGGTTCGTGCCCCGATCCGGGAAGATCCCACATGCCGTGGAGCCGCTGGGCCCGTGAGCCATGGCCGCTGAGCCTGCGCGTCCAGAGCCTATGCTCTGCAACGGGAGAGGTCACAACGGTGAGAGGCCCGCGTACCACAAAAAAAAAAAAGGTAATTTATTAACATCTCATACCTTGATGAGCATTTCCTCCTAACACTCTAATGAGAGAGAATAGCGTGCACACAAAAAAGCACAGAAGAAAGAAAGCACTGAACATTTTATGGAACAGGAAGGGTCCCATTCCCAGTGGAGCGTAGGGTACGAGTGAGTTAGAGGCAGAGGAAGGGGTGAGTGTGTGCACGCATACATGTGTGTGCATGTATGCAGCACACACGGCTGGTGGGTGCACATGGTGGGAAACACAGGACAGAGCCAAATGGACCCAAGGACAATGTGATGGTGCTGATTTACATATAGACTTTATTGTCAAAGACATTTGCTGGGAAGAATGAGGTCATGATTCAGTTATACATATACACCTGAAAGTAACACAACATTGTTAATCAACTGTCCTCCAATATAAAATAAAAATTAAAAAAAAAGAAGAATGAGGTCATGAAAGAGCATGAATGTGGCTGAAAGTAAACCTACTTTTAAACCCCAGTTTGGGACACTTTTTTGTGCCTTAGACAGGTAGCCTCATGACGCCTCAATAAATACGTGTCTAAAACAAGATGAACACACTTAATGAAAGTGTTGAGAGGATTAGAAAAAAAGTATGTAGGGTGCCTGTAATAATGCCTGACACATAATAGGTACTGAAAAAAATAACAGTATCATGAAACTAGGACTGTATTATTTATATATACATAAAATATTATTGCTAATGATCGTTTCAGGAAATGTACCAAGTCACATGCCTTTAAATTTATTGAGCATTTATTACATGTCAAATGCTAGGTACTAAAGGGATATGGCCGGGTCCCTGTCCTTAAAAGCAAATGCAACCTGATATAGTCCTTTATTAAATCTGCAGAGCCTCATATATGGATATCACGAAGGTCAAGTGCCTGAAAATCGCAGGTGATGGAGGATGGGAGAACCCTGGTAAGCATCCAGAGCAGCACCCCAGCCAAGGTGCTGGTCAGCCTATGGGAGTGCAACACTGCCCCCTTCTGAAAGGAGGACTCGGTGACCAAGGGGTCTTAGACCTCCAGAGTCAGAGCTGTGCCCCCCAGACAGTTCAGCCACAGTACCTCAGAAAGTGGGGAAGGGGAGGAAGAACACAGTGTAGAGGTGTGTCATCAGGTGAGACTGGGATAGCCAGCTGACCCAGGGAGGAAGGACATCTGCTGGTTCTCCCTTTGCAGACACAAGCCATATCCCAAACCCAAAGGGATTCCTCGCAAAAGCTAAGATCCAGAGCACTGAGGGTGCTGTGGCCAAAACAACAGGATCAATGTGGAGAATGAGTGTTTCCACCCCAAAGGCCAGCGCACATCGCTAGTTTGATCTCATGTTGCAAACAGAGATTCAGCAGCCTGCGGGGCCTATGGACTGGATGTGGACCATTTTCCTTCAGCCAACCACGTTCATGTCCCTCAGCTACACATGACCTCCCCCATCATGTCAGATGCCCTCACCTCCATCAGAGACGGTAGAACATAGACACACAAAATGACATACGATGTCACACAGTGCTGCTCAGGGGACATTACCATTAGGTGGATTATCAAGGCGAGTCATATAAGGATGGTGAGCTTCAAAGGAAAGAACTCATAGACGAGAGGAATGGAGAGGGTCACAGGAAGACTAGAGGGTTCGTGCAGAGGAGTTGCGGGAGAGAGAACAGAAGAGCAGGGCAGGTCTCAAAGATACAAAATGCCAGGCTCACTCTATAGACGGTGGGTTCTTTTTTGAGATGAGCATGATCAGGCAGAAAGCAGAATTTGAGGAATACTCACTGGACCATTCCAACAATGAAATTATTGCCCCTCCCTTCCATACCATCTTCTGCTTAATTCATATCTCCCTTAATAACACCACCACCCACCAGTTACCCTACAAAGACACTTGGGAGTCATCCTTAACCTCTCCTTGTCCCCGAACTCAACATCTATACAGACACTAAGTCCTACCTATACTGTCTTCTCTAAATTAATTTCTGAAAATCCTCTTCCCCTCGACATCCTGCTACAACCTCTATAATTCAGACCCTTATTATCTCTTGGTCATCTCGCCTCAAATTTAATGCGCCTCAGTTTATCCACCAAGCTGATTGCTCTCAAATTCAAACATGACCATGCTATCACCTACTCACACTATTTTACCAGCTCCCCGTTGCTTTCATAAGCAAGTCCTTGGCTTGTCACATGAGACCCTTTGTGGTCGAGTACTTATTACCTGCATCCCCTGGCTCACCTACCATTGTCCCTTCTAAACAAACTGTTCTCCACCTTATCAAACTACCTGCTCTTCCTTGTCCCTAAAACAGGACAGGCTGTTTCACAGCTCAGGGTCTTCGCATGTGCTGCTGCATATCTCAAATCCCCATTCTATTCTCTGCATGTCCTTCATCCAATAATATTTACTTATTCCTGGAGGCAGGAATCGAGGCACAGGCATTTCCTCTTACCTGAGGCTCTTCTGGCAGCCCAGGCTGATTTTAGAACCCCTCTTCTCTCTCTCCATGGTACATCCTACTCCTTCATTACAGCACACGTCACACTGGGTGAACTGTGGACTTAGATGTCTGTTTCCCTGCTCTGGGCCATTTTATCCAGTCCTGAGTCCCCAGCACTGTGGTAGATGTTTAATAATTATATTGTATTTAATATAAGAAGAACATAAACACATGATAAAAATCTGTGCCAAACAGAGAGAAAGCTTGGAACTCTCCAGATGTTACAACCTGAGCATCCCTCTGAATGGAAACTTCCAAGAACAAAATGGAGCCATATCCTGGAGAGAAGTTTCACTGAGGCCCAGGTGACTTGGCCCGTTGTGTGCAACCACTTGCAGGGTCAGATTATAAAGGTGGAAATACTTACTCTCCCAGGTATATTTGGTTTGTTTTATTCTCATTGGGCTCAGCATGACCCCTAAGTATTTCAGTTGGCACATACGGGAGAATTAAAGTTATCTTGCAGGTAACCCAAGATGTCTGCTCAGTATCTTTCATCCGGCCAAACTGGTGTCCTCACTGAGCCCTTTCTCCCACTTCTGCCACCAAACACTCTTCCCATCCTTGGATGTGAAAGTGCACCAGAATGTCAGGACAGATGTCCTACCAGACAGGGCTCTGAGACATCCTGCTATTCTACAGAGCCAAAGGGCTCCTGCATTGCCTCAAGTGCTTCAACATGAACCCAGAAAGACAAGTGGAGGGCAAACACACCACAAATGTGCACCTATAAAAATAACCCTGTAATAACAGCCGCCCATGAGCTAGGTGGGAGCAGTAACAGATGGCTACATCTGTCTAATTTTCTAATCCCTGAGGTTGTACCTCTCTGCTTTCTTTCCATCTCTTTTCCTGGAACATGGTTTTGGCAGGCAGTGGGTCCCTTGGAATCAACAGTATCGTTCAAAGTCATTCCAGGATGGTATGCAATCGAAGCCAACCCACATGCTACCAAGAATCAGAAACCCAGAGTTAAAAAAGCATGAGTCATAACCCAAACATGTCAGTGACCTTGTCAGGACATTCCTGCATTTTAACAAAGCACATCGGTTGATCAATGCCCCTTTTTTTTAAAGCAGTTGGGCTCAAATGAAAGTCAAGAGATACGTTGCCAGCCGGATGCCTGGGTGCAGACGGGCCCTGCTGTCCTAAATCCTGCTTCTGTGCTGGCTCCTACCCACCCACCACTAGGGCACCACCTGTGGTTGGTCAGTTTCCTCATTTAGAAAAGAGTCTAGAACTTTGGATAAACATTGACTAAAGCTGATCTTCCTGATGGGTGTTCCCCAAAACAGACCACCAGTGTCCTGGCAGTTATTAACATTTGTAAACATTTTATAGTGATTTTTTAAAAATGTAAAACAGAACGTGTTCATAATCACTCAAACTTATTTTTGAATTCTATTTTAATAACATCCTCTGTAAACTTCCTGAGTCCAGTAATTGAAAGACTATAGCATTTTAAAGTTTTATACAAGTAAAATTTTTAATATATTTCTCAGCATTTAATTTTCCTTATTATAGTTAATAGGATAAAGGAAATGTACTCAATTTCCCCAACTGAGGTTGATGCCCCCAAATCTCCTTCAGGTGACCCTAGTGTTCCATACAAATATTATCACTTTCTGTGAGTACCAAGGGATGAACAATTTTGGGAGGTAATATGCTAAGAAAATCAGACTTAATCTGTTAGACGTTTATTGAGCACTTACTAAATATTGTTCGAGGGCTCCTAGGAGGATAAGGGTGTCATCCTTGCCCTCGCAGACCTTTCCATCTAATGAGAGAGATAATTAACTATAATGCCTAGCAGGATACAAGGGGTGGGGATGCACTTACAGAGAACGGAGCATATGCAGAGAGCTTAATAGTCTTACTTCGCTTAGTCCCCGCCACACCCTCAGATGTGGATATTATCACCTTCCCAAATTAGGGAAATCGAGGTCCTGCGAGATTAAGTGACTTGCCCAAGTTCCCACAGAGTAAATCATTGATTCTCCATAAGCCCAGGTCTGTCTGACTCCACATAGCCCATGTTTTTTCTCTTAACTGAGCCATGTTTCTTCTCAATAAAAGTAGTAAGATGCTGGGGTGACTAAGCAAGAAGAAGCTCATTCCAGTGGGGTTGCTGCTGTAGGTATCAGAGAGGGAAGAGGTGGCATTTGATCTGAGACTCGAAGGAGTATGAGTTCAATAGGGAATTCATGGGGAAGAAAATGTCAGACTAAGGAAACTGAAGGGGTGTGAGGTTGTGAGCTAGCAGTTGGTGTGGTGTGGCTTTGGAGTGAAGGGAACCTGGAGGGATGGAGTGAGACACGGGGAACATGGAGGGTGGATGAGCAAAATTACCCTGCCAGCAAAGGCACAATGTGGCAGCTATGGAATTTTCTACACAGCAACCAGGCAAAGCATGTCCATCCTCCATACCTCCTTCACTCTAGATTTAACACTACTAGTTTCCTCCTTCCTCTTTCCAAAATGTTCACCTCTTGTCCTTTCACCCTATCCCAAGCAGATGTAATGAATGTTTGAAAATCATGTCTTCCCAAAAAAATTCAGTTGAGCTTGCACAGCATTTTTGTCTCCAAGCTACTCACAACATTTATCTCTAACCAGCTACAGCAGCTACTTCCAGACTCCTGGAATAGCAGCATGGGACACTGCAACCTTTGTGACTTTGCATGAGACATACATGGAGCCCAGATGACTTGTAAAATCCACCCAAGAGATAAGAACAGGAGTTACTTTGCTGGTTTCTGTGCGAATTCTACATCATTATTTGTACCACTTAGTCCTTAAGAGAAACATAGTGGTGCAGGTACATGGAAGAGACCATTTGTCTGTCCCACCTCCCAAAGAATGGGTCAGGGGCAATGGTCCGCACTTACTGTAGCCTAAATTATCCATCAGCATAATACAATGGTGATCTGGAAAAGAGGGGTTTTTTGGTGTGGTAGGAATGGAATAAGATTGTGTAGAGTTATGGTGTGAACAGGAAGAACAGGATTAGATGAAATATATATAGAAAACTGACTGGAATGAGATAAGACAGGATCTAAAAAAAAACATGAGGGAGAGGGTAGGCTTGGGGGGTTTATTTTTTTCAACACTGGAGAGATGTGATCATGTTTCAATACTGATGGCAAAAGCAACAAGAAAGAAGATGCTGAAGCTACAGGAGCAAGGCTAATTGAGAGAGTGATGGCCCTGGGGTGGGGGGGGAGCCCAGTGGAGGGCATGTGCTCACCTAGGAGAAGGGAAGGGAAGTCCAATTCATATTGAAATGAATGAAGGGTGTTAGGATGAATGAAGGCAAGTGTTAGAAAGAGGGGACCGTTGAGGTAATTTCCATCTATCTTTTGTTTCCCCAGGTGCCCGCAGGAGCATGGGGAAACTGAGGAAGCCTTGAGGCAAATACTGTGAAAACCGGGAGAAAAGTAACTGAGGACCATCAAAGGGCTGTTGCCCTCAGCTCAGGTTAGGATCACGATCAAGGATGGGTAGTAGCTGCAATCCAAGCATTGCACAATTTTCTGCAACAATACTAAGCAGGCTGGGGCAGGAGCAGGGAAACTAAATGGACAGATAAACCAAGCTTGGCCTTTTGGTGGGTGGATGGGGCAGAAGTTAGACAGCAAAGGTGTTGAGGGTATTGGCAAAAGAATTGTTGAAATGTATTCATTCATTCAACAGATATTTACTGAGTGACCAATAGGTGCTAAGCATTATTCTAGGCATTAGAGACACAGTGGCAAACCAAACAGACAAGGGTTGTTGGTGGTATTATGCTGTGGAGACAAACAAGAAACAAATAGGCAAACAAGAAAACCATAACTGCTGATGGTGGAAGGAGCTCGAATGAAATGCCATGCTGAGGAGGCGCCTGCATACTGGTGGGTTGTCCAGAAAGGACTTCAACCTCCAAGGAGGTTGAAGTGATGACCCGTGAGGTCTAGGCAGGGTGGGGACCAAGGGAAGACTCCAGAGACTGGAGGATAAGGAGACTGAAAGTCTTGAAGGGGTCAAAGAGGATGGGACTGCTGGAAGACTGGAAAGCTGAGGTCGGAGCAGGGTATGTATTACATGGTTTCAAAGACTGAGCAGTTCCTAACCAATAGCTTAAAAGGCTGACATCGGGGCTCAGTAAGATTTTTCTACTTTTCTCAGAATTGCAACTTAGGTCCAAAGTTGACTACAAAAGTACTAAGAGCCCCACATTTTAAGTTCAGAGAAACTTTCAGTTATTGGGCAGCTACCTCCCCTTCAGGCTTCCTGGGAGGTATCCCTGCAAAGAGAAGAAAAAAAGCACAGAGAGGCTGACAGCCTGGACACGAGCCAGCAGTCAAGTAGGAAAGGTCTGTCTTCTTTTCACCCTCACACCAAAGCCCCACTTGTCCCTGCCCAGTAGAGGGCAGAGAAGACACAGGTGCTATAGACTGAATGCTTGCGTCTCCCACAAGACACACATGTTGAAACCCTACCCCCATTGTGATGGCATTAGGAGACGGGGCCTTGAGAGAAAATTAGGATTAGATGAGGTCATGAGGGTGGAGCCCTCATAAAGGGGATTGGTGCCCTTATAAGAGTCACGAGAGAGTTTGCTTCCCCTCTGCTCTCCACCATGTAAGGATACAACAAGATGTCTGCAATTAGAAACCGGAAGAGGGTTCTCACCAGAACCTGACCAGCTAACTCCCTGGTCTCAGACTTCCAGCCTCCAGACTGTGAGAAATAAATTTCTGCTGTTTATAAGCCCAACCTATGGTACTTTGTTAGGACAGCCTGAATGGACTAAGACACCGGGATTAGAGTCACAGGCTGGCCTGCACTAGGTAAGAAGGAGGCCTTTAAACCATAGACAAAGATTAGAAAGGACAGAACTGGAATAAGCCTACTCTAAGAGCAGGGAGTGAGCACACATTTACGAGGGTCATGCTGAGGAAGCCTGCTCTTCAGTAATAACACTTTGGGGAGAAGAACTCGTGTTTTATGTCCATACCCTGAGCTGAGACTTGCTTTCTGGACTTAAGACAAGGCGACCGAGGAAGGGCTTGTTTATTCATTCATTCAACACACATTTATTTAGCACATATGATGTGCTGAACTCAGCTCTCGGTGCCAAGGAGAGAGAGGTGAACAAGACGGGCGAATGCCTTCCTACACACATGGACATTATAACTGGGGTTGCAAAGGGTGCACGGCTTCAGGTCGAGAGTGATGTTGGGGACAGGGAGAGGAAGGGACTATTCTGTACAACGATCAGTGGTTCTCTGGGGCGAGGACACTCAAGCAGGGAGCAGAACACAGTGAGGAGCGAGCATGGGGATGTCCTCCGGGGAGTTCTCCAGGCAGAGGCTGTGAGGAGAGATGAGCTTCGCAGGGTTGGAGGATTCCAGTATGACAGGAGCAGCTCAGCAAGGGGGACACGGTGGGGGATGAGGCAGGGAAATGTGTGCATGCCTACCCCAGAGGGCTTTGGATTTCAGTCTAGTGTGATGGAAGCCCCTAGAGGGTTCTGAGGAGGAACATGACATGGCAGGATACATCTTGGGGAAACTCCTCTGGTGACTGAGTGGGAAACTGACTATAGGGGCAAGAGGAGAAACAGGAAGCCAATTTATGAGGCTGTAGCACCTCAGGTAAAAGACAGTGGTATAGCCTGGACTAGGTGGAAGCAGTAGAGGTGGAAAGTAGTCAGCTTTGGGATATATTTGGATAGTAGGTCCTACCAGGTTCCTGGTCTGTTAAGGAAGAAAAGGCGTTAAGAGCCTAGGATGAAGGGTGGATTCTACATACCTGAGATGAAAAGCTTGACAGTGAGCCCAGGGGCTCCCTGACAATGACCAGGAGGTACTGTGGAGGAGAAAAGATCTGCAAGTGACTTTGGGAGCCAGGAAGACCCCAACCCAAATGAGAGTGTCTAGTTGAGAGGAAAGGTTTCAGTGAGAGCCGGGAAATGGATGCCGCATCTGTGACTAGGTTAAGGGTGTGTGGGAAGTTGTTTGCATTAGGTAGAGGTTCCGAAGAGAACAGTGGGAAAGGTTAGGAGGGAAACAATGACATCTGGTCCAGGGAGAAGGAGGCACAAAGATACAGGAGGCTGGGACTTTGGAGAGGTGGGGAACTGAAGGAGCATTTTTCAGCCTGGATGAAAAATGTGGATGAGTCATGCAGAAGATAACCGGCCTAGAAATTTCCGAAGAACTGGACCTGGAAGTTTCAGACGGATTGAGGTCTCTGATGGATTGAAGGACTTGGACTTCTCTGGAACAAGCCAGCTGCTCCTGGAAATCCTAGACCAGGTGGGCTGGCAACAGCATTGTTTGGTTCCCAGGAGCCTCACTGAGTGCTGGAAATAGCTATAGCTTCAGATGGATGGCAGGTCTTTCTGGATGGAATCCTTCACAGCTTGTCTTAACTGTGATTCCAAGGGAATGCGTGGTAAATGGTGTCATGGATTTTAAAATAACTCTAGGTGAGATGATTGTACTTTCTGTTTCCCTTGACTCAACTCCCACTCACTTCTCAATCCACAGAAATCTGATTTTCACCCATTTCATTTCACCAAAACAGCTCTGGCCAAGTTCACTAGTGGCTTCCATGTTGCTTGATCCAGTGGGCATTTTGCAGTCTTCATCCTTCCTGACATCTCAGTCCTATTGACCACACCCTTCTTCGTGAAACACCTTCTTCCTTTGGATTTCCACAGTGACACCGCCCTCTCGTGACTGCACTCCTACTCCTCTGACCACTCATTTGCTCTGTCTCTAAAACCCTCATTTACTTAGCCTTTAAAATGTTGGGGTTCCTTAATCCTTGAATGTAGCCCCTCTTCCTTTCTTACTTTATCTATTCTCTCCAGGCCACCCTGTTCAGATGCATGATTTCAACTGCCTAATATAATGGAGACAAGTTAAAAATGCTATAGGAGTGTTCAGAGGTGTGCGTGACTAAGGCACAACCAAGGTTGCTTGACTTGGGTCATTGCTACTCAAAAGGCATAACCAAGGCTGCTTGACCTGGGTCATTGCTACCCAAATGATAAGTGTAGCCTTGGGTGGATAACAAAGCCCAAGGAAAGTTTATGTAGAGGCAGAAAAGAGAATCCCAGCTGGAACTCTGGGAAAAACTATTCATTGGGTTGGAAGATGAATAAGCACTAACAAATAAAAGTAAGTGCCATTATCATGTGTCACAATTACCATTATTCTATAAGTTAAGTGCTTGTCCATACATTTCAAGACCTGTATTCATTACCTATGCATTAACTTTTTATTAGCATGTCCTACATTCCACCCATTGCCTTTGTCCAAAATACTCATGCCTACCTTCCATTCAGCATACCACCATGCTTTGGTTCATCAATTCAATCCATCATCAGTCATTTTTATTGACTGCCTTTAGGATGTATGGTGATGTTTAAAGCACTGTAATCGAACTCTATCCTCAGAGATTCTGATGGAGTATTGCAATAATCCTACTACTTATTGTTGTCAGCTTTTCCATCAGCATCAATCAGAAAAGACACAAAGGAGCCATATGTTTACCAATTATTTTATCAAGGGAACAAGTATAGTAACATTACTTTCAAATGATCAACAATCATTACTGCATGAAACTAAAAAGGGTATGTTCTACTTATTAAAAATCCACAATATAGCCAACTCTCATGTATAAACAAGGCAGTTATCTACAATGTATCTCATGGCAACCCTGCTGTTAAGCTTATTGGTCTGCTCTAATGAATTACCTGCTTTGTTGACATCTGCACTCTTCAAAGTTAACCACATGTTTCCTTGATAACCATTCTCTCTATTTCCATTTATTTGCAGACTGTCTGCAGTGACAATCCAGTATAAAGGGGGTAACACTCACTTTGGGACCAGAAGGCCCAGGTCCAAGCTTTGACTTGTAATTCATTCAATCATGCACAAAATCTCACTTTCCTCATCTCTGTATCTGTGTGAATAATCCTATACCTCTTCCTCACCTCCCCCCAAAAGGCAGGTGGTGAGAGTATTACTATTAGGAAAAGCTTTGGAAACCCAAACACAGGCATTACGCTTGCTCACTGGAAAATTTAAGACTCATCTGTGCTCAGTAGCTTTATGGAGTGGACTGCAGGAAACTGCCTCATCAAACAACAATCAATTCATTACGAGTATATTTGCAGAATATTAGACACATCTAGTTTCAGGTCTAAACTTGAAGATGCTTTCCACCAAATTAGATGCTCAGAATTGCCCTGGGAGATAAGGAGGGAAGGGCCTATTTTTCCCATCTTGCAAATGAGAAAAAGGGAGGCTCAAGGTTTAGCCAACTGACCAAGAGCACACAATAAGAACATGGCCAAACTAGGACTTAATCTTTCAAATTTTCTAATTCCTAGTTGCACACCCTTCTTTAACAAAAAGGAGTAAAGCAGTGCATAAATCCCTTCTCAGGGCAAGGCATGACAATTTAATAGCCAGAGAAAGTTAATGTACCTCCAAAAAGATTCATTTCTCCCCTACTTATACTGAAGAGTCAGGTTTATTCAAAATCCTCACAAATTGTTTTATAACAATCAGAAGAAGGCTCATTAAACTTTCTTTACACAACAAAAATAATAATACTTAGTTAGCGTTCAGATGTAACTTCATACTCTGTAGATATTGACAATAAGCAACTAAGAATGTATTATAATAGATTGTATGTATTAATGTATTATAATAGATGGCTATTATAATTATTTCACAACACGAAACACCTAGACAGGCTTCCTTTTTATTGGATAGAGATGTTTTAAAGATCAGTCTAACAACATCACTTTAAACGTGCAGTGCTCCGAGCCTTATTCTGGTGGAACGCGTTCTTAAAATCTTGCACATTTAATTTACAGTGAGCTTCCATAAATTGTTCTCCTTAGCCGTCTCACGTGATGGAGGTCGGCACACACGCTGAAGCTTAGCTGTAGACAGACACTATACCGTGCGTTCTAGTCCTTTCCAGCATTCGACACAGAAGATTCCAAACTCTGACTAAACGTGGACAATCTCTTGGACCCAGTGAACCGAAAAGCTATTGACCCCGGTTTAAATCCTCAAGTTTTCAGGGAGAGAGAGTGATTCCAAAGCAGCTACTGTAGGAGTTTATCTGCATGGGTAAGATATTACACAGCCTGACACTACCGTGATGCTTGGAAGGTGAAGGATGGGTTTGAGACAAGAGGATTTTGTATGCGCAAAGGGGTATAGACCAAAGGAGACTCACGTGCAAGCCCTTCACACTTGACTTGCCAGATCCTGGCTGGGCTGTCCTAGTTGGTTTTTATGAGTGTTGAGTTCATTAATAAATGAAATGCAAGATCCAAGCCCACCTTTTTAATTACAAAGTGCTTCTCCCTCCCGACAATCAGACTTCTACTCATTTCAGGGCTGAAAAAAAAAAAATGTCATCATCATAATTCCTAGTAGCTTGCTCTGTTTCCGCTTCAATAGATACCCTGTAAATGGGAAGTCACATAAGAGCTTTGCATCCCGTCAAGTTGCCTCCACACGAAAACAGCTGCAATGCTTATCTAATTAAACCCCAACGCCAAACTGTGAGCTTCTGCATCAATCATTAATATTGTATTTTGGGTCACTTTAAATTCTGACTGGGAGTACGTGGCTCCCCACACACTGGTCTCTGAAGGAGATTTTTCAAATAATCTTTAAGCGGCGTTGAAAAAATAAAACCAGCCACCTGCTGTTTGATGAGAGCTCCACTACCCTGTTGCACCCTGATTAGCTGTTAATACTAATTGAGAGATGAATATTGCTTATTCCAAAATGTGAAATATTTTTTTATTATTATTATGAAAAGGAAAATGCTGTTCCTCTTGCCTCGAAAATGTGGCTCCTTGCCCAAATTTTAAACAGCACCAACAGAATAGTGATTTCTGGGTCTCTCTTCTATAGTCTACAAAGCCATTATACTGAATCACTTCTTTTCTCTGGGGGGCCATCCACAAGTTAGTGAGCTGTGATCTCTACGTGAGATTTGCACATGCATACCCTACATCTGGAACATGTAAATGCTCTTCACAGAGATCTGATGGCCCAGAAATACTTACGTAAATTTCTGTCCTGCTAAGGCACACGTTGATGAACTTGGGTTCAAGCTCACAAACCAAGAGGCACAGTCTCCTACATCGCCATTCTAATAGACTAAAGCCAACAGGCCAAGCCAAATAGGACAACTTAGACAAAGAGAGACGGGCAAAAACCAAGTGAATGTCTGCTTCCTTCTAGCATTCTAGGAAAAGTACCAAGCAGCTGTGCCAAAGCATACTGTTCTTCTTTGTTAGGAAAAATACTTTGACCTACTCGAAATCAGGGGACGCAGTCACCTGGTTTAGTAAATATATATGCAAGACAGGCTTCCTCACGAGGAGCAATTGACTGCAGAAACACAACACACACCTAGCTCGGCATAAATACAGCTTAAAAAATTATAGGGCAGTAGGATGAAGTGTGGGAACCATGAGGTTCTCATTCCCAAAAGCCGAGAACGACTGGACCTTTGCCAGGGTACTGCCTGGCAGTCAACCACATCTGCTACAGAGTGATGGGGAGTCTCAGGGAATACAAATAAGGGAAAGAGTATGATTCAAGACTAGCAAAAATAGAAGGAAAAGATAGAGGTCTTAGGGTGGCTTATTGCAGAGAAGAGAAGGCTAAAAGATTTATGAACAGTTTGAAAGCCCATATGATAGACCTTCATGAAGGAAGTAATCAGAGGTATCTCCCAAGTCTGTTGAAGATTTGGGTGTAGGGGTTAGGACTATCAATTTAACTAAGCTGAAACTACATCTCCCAGAATTCATTTGCTACTGTGTGTGTGTGTGTGTGTGTGTGTGTGTGTGTGTGTGTGAGACTCTTGGGGGAGGGAAAGAGACATTTTGCTGGAGATTAGGAAGATGGAAGTGAAGTAGCAGCCATGCTACTGTTCAGGATTTGAAGGTCAGAGCAGGGCTGGAAGGAAGCTCTGTCGCAGCCCCTGACATGGCTGTTGACCTGCCTGCTTACCTTGTTGGCCTGAAGCAACTCTAGCTCCTGCTAAACCCGCTCCTTCAACTTCTGTGGTTCTGAGGCCAGGAGAGTTTCTAGGTCACTGCTGCTCCTGGCAGACACCGCCACCACCAAAGTAGGGGCTTAGAAGGCTGTCAGAGGCCACAGATCTCAGCCACGACCCGTGGCTCCCAGCTGATCCTTCTTTCCCCACCTCCCAACTGTCTCCCTCCCAGCCCCTAATCCCACCTACCCTCCTACGAGTGGCATCACCTTGGCCACGCTCAGAAAGAAGAGTACTTTTCTCTGGCCCGTAATGGTTTAACTACAACATCTTAGATAACTTACCGTGCAGCTCTGTAGGGACTGGGGTTGGGAATCTGTCTACAGTACTTCGTGAGTCATAAACAGTCTGATCCAGAGACCTCATGTTTGCTTGCTGTAAGAATATACATAATTGTTTCAGACTAACCTATTAAGTTGTAAAGCAGGGTGAAATCTCACACGCATCTCAGTTTCACACCTAACACTGTTTACACAGATCCCCATCATGTCCACATCCTGAACCCATTCTTTGATAATGAGACAAACCAGCAGAGCAATCCCCCCTTCCCTGATTCCTCTATTTCCTAAGCAAGGCAAAACAAGAATGTGCCAGATTCTCTGCTTCTACTAGAATAAACCCTCAGAGGTGACTGGGAAATGGAAGACTCCATCAGTTATACTCTTCCTCCTCCGTGTCATTTCTACAATCCACACGAGGAAAGAATTTTTTGTCCTTCTTCCAGAAGACTCTTCTTCAGTAACATCACTCCTCACTAAGTGTTCTGCATCAAGGCAGATTCTGAATCCAGCTTCATCACCTGTCAGCTCAGGAACCTTGAGCAACTCATTTCTGAGCCCCAGTTTCCTCACATGAAAATATGAGAGAATGTTACTTGCTCTGCCCACCTTACAGGGTGGGAGCATCAAAGGAAATTGAGTCTGTGCCCGTGGTTCATATGTGTAAAGGGCTCTAGGGCCCAGCTCACTCCAGTTACTGAAAAAGATCTTGATTTAGTTAAGCAATAAATTGGGAGTCTCTACCTGATTATCAGGGTATACCCGGGGCCTGCATACCAAGGGTGAGCCTCTCAGCTGTGACAGACCCTGCCCTTTTGCATCCCCATTTCAAGAGTCCATTTATTTCCCTGCCTTGTACTCTAGTTTTTTCCCACTGTAGGATAGAGCCTAACCTTCAATCTCAACTAGTATGACTAGGGCCTAACCCTACTAGTTTTCCTTCAGTCTTTCTCTAGAGGACTGGATTCTGCTCCCAATATCCCCTACTTACTGGATGAGCTCTTTTCTATGAGATGACAAATTATCCAAAATCATAATATCACACACCCACCTTTCATTTTGCTGTCTGGCCTATCTCCTTTATGGTTGGGTGCCCTGCTGCTGAACTGGAACCCCACCATCTCTTCTGATATCAAAAGTTGATAACTGCTTCTGGTTTGGAAAGTTGTACTCGACTCCCAGTTGAGCACTGCGCCTTGGAGCACCCAACTGTCCTTCATGGGCCAGCATTAGAGGTAATGTCCTTTCTCACTTTCCATCCATGCATCAATTACTCTAATGGCCTTGTTCTTTACCTGTCCCACTATCCTCACCTTTTAGTGGACAGGGTATATAATTCCTTACCCCTGGACTGGCCATGTAACTTACTTTGGCCAATGGTTGTTAGCCAGTGTAACACAGAATCCTGAAAAGCACTTGCACATTGGTGTTCGCTTGCTCTTGGACATAGCCATGACCGTGCGAACACAAGCAGGCTAGCCTACTGGAGGGCGAGAGGCATATGGATCAGGGCTAAGTTGCTCCAGTGATCAGCCAAGGCTGTCCTAGAACAACTAACAGCCAATCAACCTCCAAATATACAAGCTCACCCAAAAACAGTAGCATAGGTAATAAACACTTTATTTTAAGCCATAAAGTTTGGAGCTGCTGGATAGGTAGCACTACTATGGCAATAAATCACTGATTCAGAAGTCGGTACACAGAGTGAGGTGTTGCTATAACAAAAACCTAAAGTATATGGCACTGGCTTTGTGACCAGGTGGTAGGTTTAGCCTAGAAAAATGGAAATGAAACTCTTGTAGGAACCTGGAAAAAATGGCAAGAAAACTTTATAAAAGGATGGAAAATTGGTGACTCATGCTATCATAGTGGCAAACTGTAAAATGGAAGACAGAAAATGTTCCTGATGAAACTCTGGACTTTGGCAATGAAATTTCAAGGCAGAATATTGAAAGTGTCAGTTGGCTCTAGCTAGCTGGGTATAACAGAGTATTACAAGAAAAAGATGAACTCAGAAAATAACCAGACAACTTGCAAGTTGAATTCAGAATATAGAGATGCCATTCTCTGCTAATTTGGAAACTAAAACTGTTTTTCATCTCCAGCCTTTTAAGCCAATAAAATATTCTCAAGTTAAGACATGGCCATGGGTACAGACCAAATTATGGGTGTACCCATGAGACCTTTTGTTAAGACTTCTTGGAGCATTAAGGAGATGCCTTGTAGACCCACTAAGTTCAACAAAAGGGCTTCCAAGATTCTTAAGGACATCATCCCACAGCAATATAAAGAGCAGAAAACATCAGGGATTAAATAAAGACAGGGAAGCATGTTTCTAAAGATTGTGGGTTTTGGTTTTTGACACATGGAGTACCTGAACTAAAAGGAACCAAAAGTGTTTAAAATGAAAAATAAAAAAAATTAAAAAGCCTTCTGCATACCCAACTTTCTACAAGAAGCAGGCTGAGAACATTGTTCAAAGGGTACCTCTTCCAGGCACTTCCCTGGTGGTCCAGTGGCTAAGACTCCATGCTCCCAATGCAGGGGGCCCGGGTTCAATCCCTGGTCAGGGAACTAGATCCCACATGCTGCAACTAAGAGTTCGCATGCCACAACTAAAGATCCCACATGCTGCAACTAAGACCCCACACAGCCAAATAAATAAATAAATTTTTTTTTTTTAAAAAAAGGGTACATCGGGCTTCCCTGGTGGCGCAGTGGTTGAGAGTCCGCCTGCCGATGCAGGGGACACGGGTTCGTGCCCTGGTCTGGGAAGATCCCACATGCCGCGGAGCGGCTGGGCCCGTGAGCCATGGCCGCTGAGCCTGCGCGTCCGGAGCCTGTGCTCCACAACGGAAGAGGCCACAGCAGTGAGAGGCCCGCGTACCGCAAAAAAAAAAAAAAAAAAAAAAAAGGGTACATCTTCCACTCCCTCTCCAGCAGTGATCAAGGAGTAAAACTAAGGACATCTCAGAGGCCAGAGATAAGCGGAGTAGAGAACAATGCATTGGGGAACCACCCATAGAAAGCAGAATCTAGGTCTAATCAAGGAACACTCCCCATTCCCGAGGCACATCTGGCCTTGCGACTTGCTTTGGCCAATGGGTATTAGCAGGTATATTGCAAGTGAAGTCCTGAAAAGCACTCACGCTTTGGTGCTTGCTCACCCTTGCCCTCTGCCATCCTCATGAGAAGAGGCCTGGGCCAGTCTGACGGCAGGTAAGAGATGTAGGAGCAGACTGGAGCCAGCCCAGTCATCCCAGCTGAACTCACTCCAGATCAGCTGACAGCTGGGCAACCATTGCAGACACACGAGCAGCAAATTCTAACTATTAAGCCTGGAGTTAAGCCTGGAGTCTGGGAGCGGTTTGTTGTGCAACACAGTTCCGGAACAACCGGTACACCATTCCTCCGGGTCCCACTTGCCTTCCTCGCAGCCAGAGTCTCAATGTGCCTCTTACCTCTTACGCTCTCTTTATCATTTATTTTCATCAGGACCCTCACTTCTATCCTTAGTAATTTTGTTATAGATTTATGCATGCTTGATACAGAGTCCCACCCGTGCTACCTTCCTATCAATAGAGATGTTTTCTGTAATCAAGGTACACCCCTCCCCATAGACTCTGTCTCGGCCACCACGTTCCAACCATGTGTCCATTCTTAGGTAACTGAAGACCTTGAGCATGTTGGTCAGACAATCTGTGTCTCATTTTCCTCATCTTTACAATGAGAATGTTGGAGGATACTTAGACACAATCTACACTTATTTAGGAGTCCCTTCGTATCATGTTAAATGTGTTTTTATGTCATTCATTGTCCTAAAACAGGATGTGGTGGATGTTGTTATTTCTATCTTACAGATGAGCAACTATGGGGTACAAAACTTTCCCAAAACTCCCAAAGTCATCTCGCAAGTGAGCAGCCGAATTAAAGTTGTCTTCGCCTTGCCAAAAGAAAAGAAAGAAAAAACCAGAAGTAGAACCAATAACAACAATGCCCCCCTCCACAAAAATAGAAAGAACTGCTAAGTGCTTCCATAGGAAGAAGCCCAAGCTTAATTTATTCTTCTCAGAATTAAGAATGATTTGTAATATTTGGCAGTAAGGACTATGTTTGACGTTTCATAGACTTGGGAGATGTAATTAGGAACAGCCTTGCTTGGAAGTGACTGTTTTCCGTGAAACAGGAATTTTGCCTCTGGGCACTTTTTCTCCACTACTCATAACTAAACTCTGAAGTTGGCAAACAATTCCTTTACAAGTACTGCTCTTTTCCTTGCTGGTTAATTCAACACAAGCATTTATCGATTAATGTCCACGTGCCAAGCACTGTGCACTCACTTTGCCAGGCATGCAGTTTAGAGCCAGACAGTCTGGTATCTGAGCTTTGAAGGCCAAGAATCAAACACTTATGTCTGGCATTTTCTAATTAAGTAAACCATTTCTATGTAATGCGTGCAGGGTCTCAAAATACAATGCAACTGGTGACAAGCTGAGTGGTCTCACAGAGAAGTTGGCATGAGAGTCTCCTGAGACCAGATTAGTAGTAGAGGCAATGATTCCCAAGTCTAATTTTTTCCCTCCTGTGAGGCTGGGTGCCGAGCACGATGCCTGGCCTACAGCTGGCTGTTTCTCCCACTTGCTATGCCTTGGAGTCTCCTAGGGAACTCTTTAAAAACAGAGGTGCCCAACAACCCTCTCCTCCCAGGAGATGCTCATCCAGTGGATGGGGGGGTGGGAGGAACTGGTCTGTAGTCTTTCAAGCCCTGCAGGTGATTCTTTACACAGGGATGAGAACCACTCAGTGTGAGCTCTATACATACTTTCAATGTATGAAAAAAGGATGAGTAAATATTATTAAAGTAAATGTGTACCATACTTTTTAAAGCCATTTGGTACACTGCTGAGCACAAATCCTAAAGGCAAGAGAGGAATAGGAGAAAGTGTAGGATCAGTATTATATGTAGCATTATATGTAGGGACAACAACATATATTATAATAGGGCAAAAATCTTACTAGAAGAGGGAAGTAACATGGAGTTTCTTAGGTTGAAAATGAGGACCCTTTTAACAGCAAAACATTTCTTAGGTAAGATAGTATTTATATTTTTATAACCTTTTTATTGAAGAAGTACATTTTTTTAAAAAAACCTCTATAAATTTGTCAATGTTTTCAAAAGATTGAATTTTATTAATTTTAAGTGTCTACTTTCATTTGAAAAATACTCATCCATACATACCCAAGACATTTTTTATTCAGCTTACAGACAATGTTTAGTGGGTATGTGGACTCAGTAAGTAAATCACTGACCCAGTGGAATTCATGGTCCACAAATCAGGAACCTCAGACACAGACCACCTAACCAGCAATGAGACTAGAAGGAAATGTTTACTTAAACTGAAGAAGAGGCAGAATTAGACTATTTACTGGTAAGGAGCATTTTAGATTTCTACATAGTGAAAAAAAAAATCACCAGGACCAAATACAAAAGTTTGGCGTTTTTTGATGAGATAAGTTACCATTTCATAGAATAAGTCATTTTAGTATACCAGAGCAAAAGAAATAAATTAGACTAGGTCCTCAGCAATAAAAAATGACACAGAGAATATCTGAGATAAATCTGTAATATTTTCTCAGAATAGGATCAAATTTAACATGATAATATCTGGAGGGACATGACCATCGGGAGAAAAACCAATTGATTATTCAACTTTGTGAAAAGGCACTAATATAAAATAATAGCATTGGTTAAGGAAGTAATGTCAAGCACATAGTTGAGAAAAGTAAACAACAATAACAAAAATCCCATAAGAAGTCAAAAGATTATATTTTAAAAACTTATCAAAAGTCCAGAAGAAAAATGTATACTCGATCAAAAAGTGGTTCTTAAATAGAAAGCATTTGTGATTGAAAGGCAAAATAGAAGAGGCTGTCATAGAAAAAAGAAAAAATCATCTTATTATTGAATGGATAAGCCTCTGATGCATGAAGTTCACAGAAATCACAAAGTGACAACAGAACTGTTGCTCTGCCTTTTCATGTCTTCGTGCCTTGTCACGTGGTCCTGAGCTGTTCTCAGGAAATTATAAAGCTAAAGAAGTGAACAAAGTGGTAAGGTTAGGATTCAACAACATCCAAGGCTCACAATTCCACCTTTTTTTCCCACATACACTTCACCGTATTATTGGCCTGGTCTGGGAACAGAGCATGATTATAATCGGGGTGGGACATGACTTTACATAGGAAAGTCAGGAAAGGCTTTTTCCAGAGGTGATATTTGAGATCAGATCCTTATTATGTTCACTTTGTTTTAATATGAAGTGTATTTTTCTAGTTGTTTGAAAATTGGTGATTGAGAAGTAGTAAGACAAGATTTGCATTTCAGTAATATTCGGTGAACGAAAAAAGTTGATTAAACAGAGCTCTCATTCCCCATCTGTACCACTCAAACAAGCACAGGTTACAAGTGGGTTAAAAAGTTGCATCTCTCAGGATCTCACATCAGCTCTCAGAGCAGGTGTATAGGGACATCTCTGAGCCAAAGCATTCAGTGGCAAACCAGGTTTCTCATACAACTAAGAAGCCGGTCCACTCTGTGGGTGCTGCCGTAGTTCTGCCTTTCACCTTCTCTGAGCCAATGCACACCCACAATCAGACAGCTGGGAACTTCTGTATGGCAAACTGACAAAGGATAATCAACTTAGTGGCTTGTACAAGTAGAGTGGTAATGCTGGAAGTCAAGTTTGGCAGTACTTAAACTACAAACCACTTTTCACTTGCCTCAATTCCTGCTGATTGCTCATCGGAATGACTCCCAAAACTCTTGGGAAAGCAACAAGGAAGGTTGCAAAAAAATTTTGTATTGTTAAGGCACTCTGTAATGAACCAGTTCCTTGCCACAGCAACAGAGTTCTGCAATCCAGGAAAAAGCTTTTAATAAATGTTTTGGTAAATAATCTTCACAATGATCATTGTGTTATTGGCTAAAATGGTGTTGAATAACAAGGCCTCCCCACTAGCTAAAAGGCTTCAAAAGATAAAAAGGCACTAATTCAAAGGAAGCTGTTGTTTTTAATTCCAACGTGTTTCTGAGAAATACACTTAAACATTTGCAGCAACAATGGAAAATCTTTAAGCAGACAAGTGAAAATTTTCTTCTCATTGTGCATTGAGTAGTCAAATTGCACCCAGTATCATAAAATGAAAGCAGTTTGTTGCTAGGCAATTCCATGAATAATCCCAAATCGGGTTTTAACCAGACTGATGAAAGTGCGCCCCCTTAATTTGTTTTTTTCAGTAGAACACAGTTTTTGCTTGAGCAACAAAATATATGAACTGATCATATGGGAATAGAATTTTGTGTAGCAATAAATAAATCTTACCCCAACACTGACTAATATTTAATGATCTGCATAATTATTGCTGTAATGCATGGAAATCAGATGTAAATGAGATAAAGCCTAGGCAATGATTGCACTTGGCATTATGTTAACACTGCAGGTAAAAAGGAGCTCTGGGATCAGCCTGGGAGAAGAAAGAATAGAAAGAAGCTCTGAACTGCTCCAGAAAGACCTACTAGATTCATGGACCAAATCATGGGTCTCCCTGATTTGAGAAGTGGCATCACTATTGGCCTTTGTTTCCAAGGAGAACACTGAAGGAGGCATCGTTCCATTGGTTTGTAGGTTTTAATATATTTGTTAAAGGTTAATCAGGTAATTTGGTAGTTACATCTGATAATGAGAAACTTACACCTTTCATGTTATTTAAAAACAAAGTAGGGACTTCCCTGGTGGTGTAGTGGTTAAGAATCCGCCTGCCAATGCAGGGGACATGGGTTCAATCCCTGGTCCAAGAAGATCCCACATGCCGCGGAGCAGCTAAGAACGCGCACCACAACTACTGAGCCCATGTGCCACAGCTACTGAAGCCCATGCTCTGGGGCCGTGTGCCGCAACTACTGACCCCACGTGCTGCAACTACGGAAGCCCGCATGCCTAGAGTTCATGCTCTGCAACAAAAGAAGCCACCGCAATGAGAAGTCCACGCACCACAACAGAGTACCCCTGCTCGCCACAACTAGAGAAAGCCCGTGCACAGCAACGAAGACCCAACACAGCCAAGAATAAATAAACTTATTAAAAAAATAAATAAAAACAAAGTAAACAGATATATAATCATACTGAATTCAAAGGGAATAAAGGTGACTCTAACTGAAGTATTATCAGTATATGAGTATTTATGGTCTTAGTTTTCTTCACTATCTATCTGCAAAGTTTATGCATTTATTTGAGGATGCAAATATGAAGAGTCACGTAAACAAGTATGGAGATAAATGTTAAGGGCAGCCTTCAATCTTTAAACCAAGTATAAAGCTCTTTCAAATTTACAGTGTAATATAGTTCCTTCTACTTATATGTTTATTAAATACCTTCAATAAGCAGTTGATGGGTCAGAAATCTGCTTTTGTTGAGATTTTTCTTGCTGATGATATAAATGAAACAGTGTGGACCATTTTGCCATTCTCCTAAAAACACAATGAAGCTTGCAGCCAGGCTCTCACAGCGGCTTTTAGTTGGATTTGGGTTTTAACTCCTAATGTCTATCAGCAATAAAGGAAAACTAGAGCAGAACATTTCCGAGGATATTAGGGGATTTAATGAACAAGAATAGCATTTAAAGGAAGAGGGGGAAAGAGGAGCGAAGATGACCTTTCCTATGCTTTTCCCTGTGAGAAGTACCCTTGTAATTATGCATGTATCTTAATTAAAATCGCATATTCATGTTTTACATTTTCAGTTGGCCTTGTATAATGATAACTGCATCACATCTGATGTATCTATAATTATAGCCAAATGGTTATGTTAATGTTCATCTATTCCATGCTAAAAACCAACAAAAACCCACTAAGAACATTTCTTTAAATTGTTTCTACCAGAAATTCAATCTCCAGATATAAAAGCTCAATGACCATGTGTCTTGAAAATAAAATATCTTTGAGATCAAGTCACAGCTTTAAGTGTGAGATCCAAAAGTCCTGGTGCTTGCAAAAGTATAACCCAAACTGCTTTTAAGAGATAATCTATAGAGGAAAAAAATAGAATGAATCATAGAAGGTCTAATTAAGGTCTTATAGGAGATTTCTCACTAACTTAAAGGAATTAACAGGAGACAATCATATCTCCTCAGGCTATAATCTTTGAGCTTTAAATCCCCAAATCTTTCCATCAAAAAAAATTCTTGTATTACAAGATCAGTGCTGAATGTAAAAACCATGACCAAATTGAATGCCTATTATTAAATCTTTACTGAGAAATCCTTTCCTAACTTTTTCAATAAAAGAATCACAAAAATGAAAGCACTTCAAAATATAAAGGTTTTGTGTTGGAAATAGTAACACTTTACTTTGGACCTTAGGCTGTTTGGGGGGATTTTCAGGTGGGAGATCACCTGGGCAAACATTCAGCACTTAGATATTCTTGTGGATTGAACTGTGTCCCCCCAGAATGATATAGAATGTAGGAATTCTAACCTCTGGAATCTCAGAATGTGGACTTATTTGGAAATAGGATCATTAAAGTGTAATTAGTTAAATTAAGATAACGTCGTACTGGAGTAATGTGGGCTCTTAATCCAATATGACTGGTGTCTTTTTAAGAAGAAGGAAATTTGGACAAAGAGAAGGAGGAGAGAAGGAGGAGAGAAGGAGGGAGAAGGCCATGTGAAGCCGGAGGAGAGCTTTCAATGAGGAATCTGTAAGCCGAGGAATGTCAGGGATTGCCAGCCACCACCAGAGCTAGGAGAGAAGCACAGGACAGATTCTCCCTCAGAGCCGCCACTAGAAACCAAGCCTGTCGGCACCTTGATTTCAGACATCTGGCCTCCAGAACTGTGAGAGAATAGATTTCTGTTGTTTTAAGCCACCCAGTTTGTGGTACTTTGTTAGGACAGCCCTAGGAAACTAATACAGATGTCTACACAACTTGGAAGCTTGTCTTACCAGAATTTCAACTTGTATCCACATCCTACAAGCTGCATTAACCAACATTTTGCTTTCTTATAAATTCAAGAAAGAGTCTTGGGTTCTGGAAACCTAAGAAGCCACCTTTCTTTCCTTAGTTCTCCAGGAAACAGGCAAGAGGAAAATGTTCTCCCTGCACAGTTTATCCTCCAGTATTAAAATCACTCGCGGTACCTGCCTGAAAGGTCTCTAGGTTTGAACCCCAGGAGCCGAGACCTGGCGTTTCAGGCAGCATAGCTGGTGTCACTCTCCCTCACACCGGAGGCCATAAGGTACAGCCACTCGACAGAGTAATGAACCTAAGTGTCTGGCTGCCTTTCAGGCTCACACGTCAAGTCTGAGGGAAACTCTCTTGTGAACTGGTAAAGAGAACAAAGAAAAGAAAATCTTTAAAATGAGTATCTGTTCACAGACACTGATGCAGAAACATTTTAGACTAAGAAAGTGATTTGGAAACACAAACCCAAAAGAACCACACACCTTGAACTTACTACACACAGATTAACATGCCGATCGCTCAGCTGGGCATCAGCACCTCTTACATTCCAATAAATGTTCATAGATGTTTTTCTGTGGATACACAGAGGGGCTGAATGCACAAATCCACATTCCAACACAATCCTAAATAGGATGCACAAAAACAGAGGCCTTGGGGAGAAGGTAGTAGGAATCAAAGATTAAATTCTATAGCGTTTTTTATTTTACAGAGCATTTTTACATATATTTCCTGGTTTACTTCTCATAACAGCTCTGTTAATTCCACTATTTTAGAGATGTAGGTAGTCAAAAAAATTAAATGACTTGCCCGTGGCACACAAAAAGTGTAACTCACATCAGGTCTTCCAACCCACATCTCCTGATACAAATTCCCAAGAGAGAGATTCTCATTGCCCAAGTTGATAAAGTGTCCAATCTGATTCAGTTGCCTGTAGCAGACTCTCTAGGCACAGGCTTACCTGATCTTCTTAAAATTGTTACGTGGTCCTGTTACTGTGACATCACTTTTTTTTTTTTTTTTTTTACTTACTACGTCACTGGTTTATTATAAAAAGATGTAACTCAAGAACAGCCAGATGGAAGAGATGCTTAGGGCAAGGGATGTGGGAAAGGGAGCAGAGCTTCCATGCCCTCTCCAGGCGTGCCAGTCTCCCCAAATTTCCACATTTTCACTACTCTGTAACAAGTTCTGTAACACTACTTCTGATACTGTCCTTTGCAGGGAAATTTTTTCATCATCACCATCATCAACAAACAGCGTCTTTCCTTGCTCAAATGAGAAACCTTTATATTAAATTGTTTTCTTCTCAAAGTAAAATTCTAGGGATTATCTCACAGAACTGTTTCTGAAGAGAGGAACCGGGATTATGGATGGCCCTAGCCCTACCGTGATTCCAGATGTCACCTGGGGTATCAGAAACATAAGAGATCTACATGATTGTATTTGACTGTCCTATAGACCATCCTATAAACCAAGAGACTCAAACTTGATTGTTCACATACCCCATAAAATTATTCGGAAAAATAATGTACCCCTTTGCACACTTTCAAATTGACGTTTATACTTCTTTCTTCATAAGCTTAAATAGTTGTAAAGAGTGTGACTTCTAGCAGATTGTAAATGCTAAAATTTAAAAATTAAAGCTATAGCATCCTTTTAAATATACGCAATGAAATCTAAGTTGCATAATGGTTTGAAAGCCACCTGTCAGGAAGCAGTTGCTTCTTCTTGTTGCTTCTGACCCTGGTGACAAAGGTACCCTACAGAAGGCAGGGCCCTTCATCACAGAAGTGAACAAACAAACCTGGCCCAAGAGTCAGAGAAGCTAAAAGAGGATCTGGGGGGAGGTGGAATACCTGCAGACCCAGGTGCTGCCTCACACCAACAAGATGAATTAGTAGATCAGGAACAATGTGCATGAAATACAAAATAGCTGTCGCTTCCCATCCTAACTAGAAACATACAGGAAAGAGAATCCTGAGAGACATAGTTCAGCCTAGGCAAGTAGACACATTCCAAAGTCATCACACCATAGCCCTTGCCGGGCACCAGGAGCCAGCCCAGACATGAAGCACATGCTGCCCGCTGTACCTAGAATAATGAAATCTTTTGTCTCTGACCCGGGAATCTTTTGTCTCCTACCAGCATCCATGAATGAAACTGTGGCAGGCTAACTTGTTAGCTTGCAGGGAAAGTAATATCTCAGTCTCTTCACAGCTCTTGACACTATTATTATCAATTTAACAGAATATAAATGAGCTTTCTAAACTTTCAGAAATGTTTATATTTCCTTTCTTTTATTCATATTTCCATTACTTTTCCTTTAGATTTGAACCCTAATGTAAAAAAGTTTAATGCTTGGAAGTCTTTTATTGATCACATCATCACACTTTATTCAACAGAAGTATGTCATAGAAATTATGTTTTTAAAATTTGTTTCATTTCCTATGATTATTATGTCCTAAGTTTTAAAAATTCTTCCATATAATGTAATCATTAAAATTACTATTAGTAAACAGATCAAAAATGTAAATGTATTTCAAATTTGAATAAATAATAATCATTAAAAGAAAACTTTTATTGTAAATTAATCATCTATTAATGCAATACTGCTAAAATCAATCCATTCAGAAGCTACCATATATATTTCTATGTTAATAAGAAGTTGAAAATATTAAACATTTTATAGCATGAAGTAAGTTAAGACTGACTATACCTAGAATAAATATTTTATAATATGATATGATAAAATAATTTTTAATCATCTAATTGAGAAACACATCCTAAATCTAAAAGAAATGGCATAAAAGTTTTACCCAAGGGTTTTATATAATGTATTCTAAAATTTTCGGTAGTTCTAGAAGCATTCCACTTACATTTAAAAGGTTCTGGAGAACTAACCTACTGTCAGGCTGTTCAAAGTTCTCTTCTTTCCAGCTAATAAAACAGACTAAGGATGAGTCCTAAGAATAGCTAAAGAGTTGCTTCCAGTAAAATACATGAAAAAGGTCATTTTTAGCATTCATTATGTCTTAAAGTGCACTTTGCTTTTGCTCTCACAGAATCTTACATTCTTTGGCAGAAGGAAAGGAATGTAGGAAATGAAGTCATTAAACAAAAATTGTCATAAGTCTCACTATTCCTATATCTGAACCAGAACATCCCACCCTGGCCTAAAACACCAAATTTTACCCTCAATAGCCTACTGATAGAGAAATACAGGAATCCTTACAGGTTTATTGATGTTCATTAATATTTAAAGAGGGCCTCCCTCTCTTTGTTGGAAGCCCAAGAGGTTTGCACATTTTCAATCCTTGGATAAAATTTGGGAAGGGTTAGGGGCCTGATTCTGGCTTATCAACTGGAAGGACTACCGTAAACTCAGCAAGTTCTCCAGGAATGAGTTAGAGAAGAAAGGACCTATGGAATTTAAGGATCTAAACACTGATTCCCTGAAAATTTTCCATGGCCATATACCCCTTGAAAAACATATTCCAGTTGAAACCACTTCTATAAACGCCTTGAGCTTCTACCAAGAAGCTCCACCATTGGGCGATAAATCACAGGACAATGAGAATAGTGGGATAGAATAGAAGAATAAAGCTAGCAAGAATGCAGCCATCTGAAGGGGTTAGGGGGTGGCTTTCATTTGGCCAAGGGCAGCGTGAGCTGTGAGGTCCAAGGCTCCCAGGAGGTGGAAGATGGGTATACGGGCTTGGTAAAGGGTCAAGGTGGGGTCCCAATGGAGCCCACTGCACACCCACGCCCTGGGCTAAGGGCTGAGGATGCAAACGTAAGACCCAGCCCGTGCCTTCCAGATGCACTCAAACACAGGATATATACATGTAGATAAATAATTCCTCTTTGATCTTTTTTTTTGTAAAATAGTGCCCTTTCTGTCCTGTTCTTTGAGAACACGAGTGTATCTTTTATTTCATTCAATAAACATTTGTCTGCCCACGAACAGCCAGGCACTCTGCTCAGAGCTAGGAAAAAGATTAGAAGGGAAAGCAGGTGTAAGAAGGAATCAGGGCAGCATCCCTGTCTCAAGGAATCTTTACCATCCCCCTACCTGGCACAGTGTTCATGCCTAACCAACATTTATCAACCCTTGTTTACATGCTTACTCATTTTTTCCTACATATTTTTTATTGTGGTAAAATACATATAGCATAAAACTTACCACTTTAGCCATTTTTAGGTGTACGATTCTTGCTTACTCCTTCGAAAAGCAGTGCTCTCTTCTACCAAGAGCTGGACACTTACCATGCTAATAACTGGAGTCAGATGACCCTGCCTTTTGAGCTTTGGGGGAAAAAATCCCTTAGGCTCTGGAATTCTTACTGCAAAATGAGTTTTCTGCCATGCTACCAGTTATGATTTTTTGGTACAAGTATCTCAGGCATTCAGCGTGTCCATGTGCAGAGGGGAAAAATTAAATTGCCCTTCACTGGGCTAACAACATCGGCACTGCATTCTGATCCTCTAATCTCCACATGCGCTATCATCACAACGGATGGGGTTTCTGTTTGCTGAAAGAATATAAATAATTAAAATCCTTCAGGGAGAAGATTTTTGTTTACAGGGCTACATTGTCATTCTTGTACCTGGCGGGAGTGTGGCAAAATTACATGAGTTTATTAAAAAACAAAAATTGATGGTTCCAGCTCCGTTCCTCTGTCCCATGGAATGAGATCAAACAGCGGCTGCACAGAAGCCAGAGCTGTCAGTATTTAAAGTGCTGTCATTGGAATGAGTAGGGAAGCTAAATTTGGCGGAATGAGTTCTCAGATGCACAAGCTCCCCATTGTGCCCAGCACTTCCTGGACATCACCACCTCTTGGAGTTCAGATGTTCACGCCAGGAAATGTTGCCAAGCCCAACGTTAGCCCTTGTTGGATGTTCTGTTTCATCATTCCCTATTTATGATCCCCCCACATTTCTTAAGGTAGAAGCTTATACTGCAGAAACAGTCTAAAGCACACCCCCTGCATACAGACTGATCTCCAGATTACCAGTGCAATTGCTGCCTTTGTACACTTATGGACTGACGTGATAACTGAAAATAACTTCCATTAGCACTATAAAAACTCCAGCTGACACCAAATGAAGTTCATTTGATACCAGCAGAGAAAAATATTGGCTACTGAGATATTCTTTGTTCATGGTTATTTACAGTTAGCTCCAAACCATGTGCAATTCAGCCAGCCAGAAGGCGCCAAATGATTTTCCTCACTCGAGGACCTTGTGTGGAAGAACTTCCACAAAAGACTGGCTCACCTTTATTTATTGAAACATAGGGACCATTCTTGTCGCACCTGGTCCACTACAATACATGGAAATGTCTAGCAATTAAATTCTTTGGAGTAAAAAAGATGTAAACAGGTGTTTGAGAGATGTGTAGTACCTGGACTCTGACATTTTCCCTCCCCATCACCATCCTGTTTTGTAAATTTTGGAAATAATCAACTAAATGATCAGAGCATTCCCCCAAAACTCTGATTTGGGGCATTTTTAACATGTAAATATTTCAAATGAACATGTATCACCACTAAGAATTAAGGGTGAACATTTTGTTATGTTCCCTTCAGAACTTATACATTTTTAAGAATCATCACAGATACCATTGAGGTCCCTCCTTTTGTACCCTCCCTCTCCAGGGGAAGCCATTGTCTTAAAGTTGTCTGTTCATGTTGTTATACTTTTAACATATATGCATGTATCATAAACAATTTTACAAGTCTTCAAATAATATATGTACCTGTCTACAAATTGTCTTCTTCATTCAACATTATGGATTTTTAGATTCTTTGTTGTAAATATACATGCAGTTTACCATTTTAAGTGTACAATTCAGTGACATTAGCCACGTTCACAATGTTGTGTGACCATCACCAATATCTGTTTCCAGAACTCTTTTGTCATCCCAAAGAGAAATTCTGTACCAACTAAATAATAATTCCCCATTTCTCCCTCCCCCCAGACCCTGGCCACCACCATTCTACTTTCTATCTCCATGAATTTACCTGCTCTAGGTAGTTTATATAAGTGGAATCATATGATATTTGTCCTTTAGTTCTGGCTTATTTCACTTAGCATCTCAACAGTATGTTTTTGAGGTCAACACATATTAATTCATACTGATCAAGGTCATTTATCTTAAATATTGTATAGTATTCCACTATATTAGAGACAATAACTTATCCATAACTCTATAGATGGACATTTAAGTTTCAAATTTTTTTGCTGTGACAAAAGCAAAGTTGCAGTGAACAGGAATGATTCACTGGAAGTGGAAACACAGGTGGGTGCAACTTCAGCATTACCAGAGAGCTGCCAGGTTGCCCTGTATTGTCATTGAACTGACTTACAATCCTACCTCAGTGGATCCGAGGTCCCGCTTCCCCAAGTCCTTCCTTGCACTGACAGATTTTCATTTAATTTTTGACAGCATTATGGATGTGAAATGGTATATCATTTTTTAAATTGTCATTTTCCTAATTAGTAGTGAAGCTGAGCATCTTTTCATGTTTATTAACCATTTCATATGTTTCCTTTCATTTGAAATATCTGCTCATAACCTGTGTGCTCTTTTAGATTATTTTTTACTTTTTTATTGATTTCTGGAGGAGATAGATACATACACTCAAACATAGAGATACCCAGATTATATAGACAGATATTCTGCATAATAATCATTTGACTGCTGTATAAACTTCAGATAACTTTGCTAAACATCCCTGTTATTTCTTTGTTTTCTAGTTCATTAATTTCTGATTCTATCATTATTACATTTTCCCTTCTACTTTGGTTTACTCTGTTTCTCTTTGTCCATTTTCTTGATTTGGACACACTTTTTCCAGTTTTTCTTGTTTTCTAATTTGTGCATTTAAGGCTACAAATTTCTCCCTAGGTAAATTGCTTCAGCTCACCCACAAGCATTGATAGGTCGTATTTTAAAATACTTTGTAATGTCCCTGTTGCTGAGTCCTTCCTTTTTATTTCCTTCAGTAGAGGCCCGGAGGCAGTAGAGTTTCTCTTCCTTTGTAGATCTGAGTATGTCTCAATTTGCCTTAACTCTCAGATGGTCAGGATGATTCATGTTCTCCCCCCGACCTCTTGAAGACAGTCTTCAGGCACCTCTTGTTGCTGCGGGGAAGTAGCTGTCAATCCATGTGCCACGTCTCTCTAAGTCATCAGTCTTCCCTCTCAGGTAGAGCATATGATGTTCTTTTTGTCTTTGATTCTTTACATGTTAATTTTGATGAATCTGGGCTGATTTATTTCATTACTCTTTTAGGACTTGGGTATTCCTTAAATCTGAGAACTCAATGTGGAATATTCTCCACCATCATGTCTCTCCTCCAATCCTTCCATTTTAGGGTAGTGAGTGATCTCTTCGTTATTTAGTAATGTATTGTTTAGCCTCCATGTGTTTCTGTTTTTTACATTTTTTTCCCCTGTAATTGATTTGATTACTATGTGTCTTGGGTCAAAAGAAATGAATGATGCCAGAAGTTAACTGCAATGAGTTTATTTGTATCTATACAAACACCCCACAGATTTATAAATAGAGTCCCAGGCAGGATAAACCCAAGGAGAAACATGCCAAGACACATAGTAATCAAATTGACAAAAATTAAAGACAAAAAAAAATTATTAGAAGCAACAAGGGAAAAACGACAAATAACATACAAGGGAACTCCCATAAGGTTAACAGCTGATTTCTCAGCAGAAACTCTAAAAGCCAGAAGGGAGTGGCACAATATATTTAAAGTGATGAAAGGGAAGAACCTACAACCAAGATTACTCTACCCGGTAAGGATCTCATTTAGATTCAACGGAGAAATCAAAAGCTTTACAGACAAGCAAAAGCTAAGAGAATTCAGCACTACTAAACCAGCTCTACAACAAATGCTAAAGGAACTTCTCTAAGTGGGAAACACAAGAGAAGAAAAGGACCTACAAAAACAAACCCAAAACAATTAAGAAAATGGTAACAGGAACATACATATCGATAAAAAAGAGGGAGAGGACTCAAATCAATAAAATTAGAAATGAAAAAGGAGAAGTTACAATGGACACCACAGAGATACAAAGCATCATAAGACTACTACAAGCAACTCTATGCAAATAAAATGGACAATCTGGAAGAAATGGACAAATTCTTAGAAAGGTATAACCTTCCATGACTGAACCAGGAAGAAATAGTAAATATGAACAGACCAATCACAAGTAATGAATTGAACTGTGATTAAAAAAATCTTCCAACAAACAAAAGTTCGGGACCAGATGGCTTTACAGGTAAATTTTATCAAACATTTAGAGAAGAGCTAACACCCATCCTTCTCAAACTCTTCCAAAAAATCGCAGAGGAAGGAACACTCCCAAACTCATTCTACAAGGCCACCATCACCCTGATACCAAAACCAGACAAAGATACTACAAAAATAGAAAATTACAGATCAATATCACTGATCAATATAGATGCAAAAATCCTCAACAAAATACTAGCAAACAGAATCCAACAACACATTAAAAGGATCATACACCATGATCAAGTGGGATTTATCCCAGGGATGCAAGGATTCTTCAATATACGTAAATCAATCAATCTGATACACCATATTAACAAATCGAAGGAGAAAAACCATATGATCATCTCAATAGATGCAGAAAAAGCTTTTGACAAAATTCAACACCCATTTATGATAAAAACTCTCCAGAAAGTGGGTAAAGAGGGAACCTACCTCAACATAATAAAGGCCATATACGACAAAACCACAGCAAACATCATTCTCAATGGTGAAAAACTGAAAGCATTTCCTCTAAGATCAGGAACAAGCCAAGGATGTCCAATTTTGCCACTATTATTCAACACAGTTTTGGAAGTCCAAGCTATGGCAAGCAGAGAAGAAAAAGAAATAAAAGGAATACAAATTGGAAGAGAAGAAGTAGAACTGTCACTGTTTGCAGATGACATGATACTATACATAGAGAATCCTAAAGATGCCACCAGAAAACTACTAGAGCCAATCAATGAATTTGGTAAAGTTGCAGGATACAAAATTAATGCACAGAAATCTCTTGCATTCCTATACACTAACAATGAAAGATCAGAAAGAGAAATTAAGAAAACAATCACATTCATCACTGCAACAAAAAGAATAATATACCTAGGAATAAACCTACCTAAGGAGGTAAAAGACCTGTTCTCAGAAAACTATAAGACACTGATGAAAGAAATCAAAGATGTCACAAACAGATGGAGAGATATACCATGTTCTTGGATAGGAAGAATCAATACTGTGAAAATGACTATACTACCCAAAGCAATCTACAGATTCAATGCAATCCCTATCAAATTACCAATGGCATTTTTTACAGAACTAGAACAAAAAGTCTTAAAATTTGTGTGGAGACACAAAAGACCCCGAATAGCCAAAGCAATCTTGAGAAAGAAAAATGGAGCTGGAGGATTCAGAATTCCCAGACTTCAGACTATACTACAAAGCTACAGTAATCAAGACAATATGGTACTGCCACAAGAACAGAAATATAGATCAATGGAACAGGATAGAAAGTCCAGAGATAAACCCACACAACTGTGGTCAATTAATCTATGACAAAGGAGGCAAGGATATACAATGGAGAAAAGACAGTCTCTTCAATAAATGGTGCTGGGAAAACTGGACAGATACATGTAAAAGAATGAAGTTAGAACACTTCCTAACACCATACACAAAAATAAACTCCAAATGGATTAAAGACCTAAATGTAAGACCAGACACTATAAAAGTCTTAGAGGAAAATATAGGCAGAACACTCTTTGACATAAATCACAGCAAGATCCTTTTTGACCCATCTCCTAGAATAATGGAAATAAAAACAAAAATAAACAAATGGGACCTAATGAAACTTAAAAGCTTTTGCACAGCAAAGGAAACTATAAACAAGACAAAAGACAAACCTCATGGGAGAAAATATTTGCAAACGAATCAACGGACAAAGGATTAATCTCCAAAATATATAAACAGCTCATACAGCTCAATATTAAAAAAACAAACAACCTAATCAAAAAATGGGCAGAAGACATAAACAGACATTTCTCCAAAGAAGACATACAGATGGCCAGGAGGCACATGAAAAGCTGCTCAACATCACTAATCATTAGAGAAATGCAAATCAAAACTACAGTGAGGTATCACCTCACACCTGTCAGAATGGCCATCATCAAAAAATCTACAAACAGTAAATGCTGGAGAGGGTGTGGAGAAAAGGGAACCCTCTTACACTGTTGGTGGGAATGTAAATTCATACAGCCACTATGGGGAATAGTATGGAGGTTCCTTAAAAAACTAAAAATAGAATTACCATATGACCCAGCAATCCCACTACTGGGCATATACCCAGAGCAAACCATAATTCCAAAAGACACATGCACCCCAATGTTCACTGCAGCACTCTTTACAATAGCCAGGTCATGGAAGCAACCTAAATGCCCATCAACAGATGAATGGATAAAGAAGATGTGGTACATATATACAACGGAATATTACTCAGCCATAAAAAGGAATGAAATTGGGTCATTTGTAGAGATGTAGATGGACCTAGAGACTGTCATACAGAGTTAGGTCAGAAAGACAAAAACAAATATCGTACATTAATGCATAAATGTGGAATCTAGAAAAATGGTACAGATGAACTGGTTTGCAAGGCAGAAATAGAGACACAGGTGTAGAGAACAAACACATGGACACCAACGGGGGAAAGCTGCGGGGTGGCGGTGGTGGTGGTGGGATGAATTGGGAGATTGAGGTTGACGTATATACACTAATATGTATAAAACAGATAATTAATAAGAACCTGCTGTATAAAAATTTTAATTTTTTAAAAAAGATAATTTGAGGAGGTTTACTTGGAAAAGGTCTGTTTACAAAGGCCTGGGCCATGAGGAAGGGAACCACAGGAATAGCACAGTAACCTGGGGTTAATAACCAGAGCTATTAACACACCTAAGCCAAAAGGATGAGTGAAGAAAGCAGGTACATGCAACTGGAAGGGAAGCCACCTTGATATAAGCAATGATCTTTGATTCAGGGACACAGCCAGCCTGACATGACTTCACAGGGAGGAAGCCAAGCCTTTTAAAAATGACCTTATTCTTCTGCTCCCTCCAGTGTCCTACCAACATCTCTGTTGGTCAACCCCAAGTGGAAGCCAGAGGACAAGGAAGCCCTGGACATTGTTCCTATAGGTCAGCTGTCTAGATAGGGAGCATGTGCTAGCAGAGAAAAGATCTGGAGAAACAGGTGGAAAATATGCATTAGTGTATTCACTGTATCTCCTAAAATAAAGTTCCCTCCCTATGGATATTTGAAAAGTGTCTACTTTCTGTAAACCTGTAATCATGGAAATTAAAAGCAAATTGGTGCATCTTCTTTCTGCATTCCTGAGCACGTACAAACCCAATTTATACCTTATCATTTTTTTTTTTTTGCGGTACACGGGCCTCCCAATGCCGTGGCCTCTTCCGTTGTGGAGCACAGGCTCCGGACGCGCAGGCTCAGTGGCCATGGCTCACGGGCCCAGCCGCTCTGCGGCACGTGGGATCCTCCCGGACCGGGGCACGAACCCGTGTCCCCTGCATCGGCAGGCGGACTCCCAACCACAGTGCCACCAGGGAAGCCCTTATACCTTATCATTTTAAAAAGACATCGGAAACGCTGTGCTTGTTTCGCTTCTCTACTGATCGCGGCAAGCTGTTTCTTAGAGGGCATCAAGAGACATTTAGACCTTTTGTAGAATACTATAGTTTCTCTCCATGAACTTATCTCCAAAATTTAGGGCCATTCTCCTAATCATCCACAGCATGAATAGGCTCTTTCTTCAGCTTTTGTCTTCTAGTCACGGTATGTATTCAAACAATTTTTGTTGAATAAATTAATGGATAGTTAAAAAATTCCTCTTTTCACTCTTTCTTCCAGTGGATCATTCCTGATGCCCCAGAATTTCCAGCATGGCCACGTAGGAGGAGAAACCCAAGGAACCACAGAAACATATTACTTTATAAGATACTTTTGTTATTATTATAATTACTGTGGATGAGAGAAAGGAAATTATGGACTAGTAAGTAAATTATAAATTTCCCAAGAAAGGGATAGTTTTGAATTACTCCTAGATTCCCCATTCTCAAAAGAAGTAGTAACATCCTCCTCAAAGTGTTCCTATCTGGTTAATTGATTTAGATGTCAAATGGCCTCTAAGAACCTGACCTAGGACCCTTAGACACCTTAAATTAATAACCAAAAGATGAATAAGCAGTTGTTTTTTTCTTCTCATTATTTCCCCCGAATTTATTTTAGTGACATTCTGGAAACTCTGATTTTGAGACTGTGAAATTTGTTCAATTCCCTAAAGCCAGAAAATAATGGTATAATGTCTCAAAAAAGGTAACTGGTACTTCCAAATCTCCACATACTTAATGAACTATTTGAAACTATAAAATAAAAGACATTATGAATGGTAGAGAAATTGTGCGAATGTACAAAACTGACTCAACAGCTCATCTAAAACAGGAAGCAGTTGCAAACAGCCTAATGTATTCAGCTAAGAAGCTGAAAGAGGATCTTCTCCAAAGCCTCCTGTTTAGAGGATTTCTACTCTGAACTATTTGCACATATAGCGCTCTTATAGATGCAGTAAGGAAAAAATAAGGCACATTCCCTGTCCTCAAGGAGCTGACATCCAGGTGGTGAGACAAAACCTCCAGATTTAGAGCACTAATGTAAACAAGATGTCTGGTGGCATGCAAAGATGAGTGTGGTGAACACCATATACAGCAGCTACTCACTGGGGAGAGAGACCCTGATGGGGAAGGGGCAGTGGCCAGGCATCCAACCAGTGGCAGAGTTGAGCCATGGACTCAGAGCTGAGCATGGCACTCTGGGAAGCTGACGAGGAAACCAAGTTGATGGGAACAAGAGATGTTGGAGAGTGGCGATAAAATGTCTACAGACGTTGGGACATGGAAGGAATAAGCAACCCACAGACTGGCAACACATATATCAGACAAAAGACTTATATCTGAAATACACAATGAACTCCTACAACTCAATACTAAAAAGATAAACAATCAGTTTGTTTTGATGGGCAAAAGACTTGAACAGGTACATCAAATGACAAATGTATCTACAAATGGCCAATGGTCCCATGAAAAAGTGATCAACATCATTAGTCATGAGGGAAATGCAAATTAAAAGAAAAATGAAATGCCACAGAATGGCTAAAATGAGTAAGACTGACAATACCAAGGATTGACAAATGTTGTGGAGCAACCAGAATCCTCATGTATTGCTAACAGGAACAGAAAATGGAAAAACCAGTTTGGAAAACAGTTTGGCTGTTTCTTATAAAATTAAATATACACGTACCTTGCAACCCAGCTATTCTACTCCTGGTCATTTACCCCTAAAAAACTGAAAATGTATGTCCAGAAAAAGATATACACACACACCTGTGGCAACTTTATTAATAATAACGAAAAACTAGAAAAAAATTCAAACTTCCATCAACAGGAGAATGGATAGTGCAGATATATCTACACAATAGAATATACGCAATAAGAACAAACCCTTGCACAATATGGATGAATCCCAGAAACAGTATGCTGAGAAGTCCAGAGTAGGCAGTTAATGATATTGCTCAATAGTTCAGTGATGCCTCAGGGACCCAGGCTCTTTCTCTCTTTCTGCACCACCCTTACCATCCTGACTTTCATTCTCATGATCATAAGAGAGCTGCCACAGCTCTGGACATCACGTTCATGTCAAAGGGGAGAGAAAGAAGGGAAGGGCAGCACCAGCTCCATCTGTCTACTTCTTATCAGACTTCCACTTAACAATTCTCTTTTATGGCTTTCATATGTTTTGCCAGAACTACATCACATAGCAACCCCTATGAAAGCCAGAAAGAAGAATTACCCATCTTGATTTGCACCAATTTTGATTTCTCTTCTTAGAGGTAGGGCATATTATCACCCAGAGCAAAATCAGAGTTCTTTCAGCAAGACAGACAGGAGGAATGGATCTCCCACCAACAACTAGCAGTGTCAGCCATACAACTTCAAAGTTGACACAAATCAATCTAAGTCCCTTGGGACTGGGACTAGGAAGAAACAATAAGGAGATGGAATGGCCTGAGCCACATTGGAGGCACCCTCTAGGAGTCAGGGCACTTCCTCTCAGGCAGACACCAAGAAATTCATTCAATACAAAGGAAGAAACAGTGGCATCCCCAAACAGGATATTTTGAAATACTGTAGCTGCTGAGTAATGAGAAGCAAGGACCAAGATATGGGAAGTCCCAGTGCTATGTGTTGACATTAAGAAACAAGTTAGATTAAGGAACTTAAAGAAGGAAAAACAAGGGTGTATTAATCAGCTGGGGCTACCATAAGAAAATGCCACATACTGGGCAGCTGCAACAACAGAAATTTATTTCTCACAGTTCTGGAGGCTGGAAGTCTAAGATCAAGGTACCAGCCAGTATGGTTCTTGGCAAGGACTCTCTTCCTGGCATGCAGATAGCTGCCTTCTTGCTGTATCCTCACCTGGCAGAGAGAGAACTCTGGTGTCTCCTCCTCTTCTTGTAAGGGTACCAGTCCTATCGGATTAGGGCCCCACTCTTATGACCTCATTTAACCTTTATCACCTCCTCACAGGTCCCGTCTCTAAATATTATAGTCATATTGGACGTTAGGGCTCCAACTAATGAATGTGGGCAGGGGACATAAACATTCAGTCCATAACAAAGGGTGAACAATTAACTATTTAGGGGATATGTCCCATTTCAAATGAACACATGATCACGGACATCAGGACATTTCTCCAGACCGAATGTCTGGAGAGAAAAACCATAACAGCACCACTTGGGATGGACTAAACCCCAAGTTTTTGTTTCCCCACTAGAGTCAACAGGCTCAGTATGAGAGATGGCGTGTTTGTTTCAAATGCTTAGGACACTCATCTCTGCATGACCAGCCTGCTATACACTACACAGCCAAGCCCCTGACGGCTGCCTGGAGCAGATGCATTGTTTACAAACAGAATACACTGGATGGCATATAGCAGCTGTGATTAAGTTAATGACTAAGTGTTGTTTTAAGATGGCATATAGCTGAAACCCACATGTCTTGCATGCTATTATTTGGTTCGGTAAATGTTTAGACAGCTGGAGGACGTTTGCCCTGACACTGGCATTAACATGCACCATGCACTCCCAGCAACTGAGTTCTTTTTCCTCCTTCATATAGGAGAGACTTTGCTGTTCCAAGACAAAGCCATCAGAGCTGAACCCTCTGTGCTTCGTGAGCCATAGTTTATGTTCCATACAATGAAAAAAATATAACTGCCCCTTTGTCATTGTCTCATAAGAACATGGGCGCATTTTAGCTGAAACAGGTTTAATAATCTTCTAATCCAGTGGTGTCCAACCTCCCTTTAGCAGCAGAACCCTGTTTTCAAGTGAAATATTCTGCAAAGCCCCAGTGACTACAAGAGAGGAAAGCAGCGCCGCTGGGCTAAAACACAGATGCAGACAATTCTCACAGTCCCCCAGGGAGGCCCTAAGTGCCTTCATGATACCCTAGATCTCAAAAGAGCCTGGTTTGCAAAGTATTTCTCTAGTCTGTTTCTGAGACTTCTTGAGCCTCTTTTGACTCCTTATACGTCTTGGGAAATAGAATCAGGCCTTTCCTGTCAAACGTCAGAGTCAGGAGCCTAGTAGGGAAGACTAGGCAAGAGAATTAAGACTGAAAATTTCCCATTACCACTTAGCTGAAATCAACTGTGAACTCTGTGTGCTAAAATAGCTGAAGGGAAAAGTAGAGCCCATCTCTCCCAGGCAGGAAATGAACATTAAAAAAAATAATAAAAATAAAATATATACGGGTGGATTACTGACTTAGATGGGGCAGGTGTGAATCCAGTTTTGAATCCTGGTTGAATGGGGTGGGGGTAAGAGGCCTGAGACCTTGTTCACTGGTCATCTGCCCATCCCTACTCAACAAAAAGTGGAAGTCTCAGAAGCACCTCTACAGAACACTAAGTCTCCAAAGGACACATTTTGAAATCCGTCCTTCAACACTAATGCCCATAATACTAATGGGCATAGTAAATTACTAGCAAGAAATAATGCTTCTCAGTGGGGCTATCCAAGAGAGATCATGCCTCAAATCAAGTTGGCCTTAGCATTCTTCACTCTTCCTTCTGCCCTCTTGCCTACTCTCAAACACAAAATACTCTCTCCTGCTGAAGAGAAAAGATACCAGATGAACTTGCTTATACGAAAGTATGGGGGAATCACGGCTCACCCCATTCGTGACAATTCTAGAGAGACCAGAAGAGGACAAACTTGAAAACAAGCAAATAAAGCATCTAAAGAAAAACTGAAAACACAGGGGGTAAGGAAATTCACAACCACAAGTCCCCTCAAGTCACAGCTTAGAGGAGAGACCTCCTTCAATTACTAAAGTAGAGTTTAAGAAACTGGTATGAAACAGCCTCGAGGAGACTCCGTTCAAGCAGATTTCCATGCACTTATAGTTTAATCAATAGTTTAACAAACATTTATTGAGCACCTACTATATGCAGAGCACTTTTTCAGCACTGGGGAGACAGAGATTAAGGACACTGGTCCCTTCCTTAAATGAACTCAAAAATCCAATGAAAGAAAAAAAAAACAAATAGTTGAAGGGAAAAGAATGTGAAGATGTATTTTTAGAGAGGAAGACACTAACTCATTTGGGAAGTTGGTAGGGTGAGATACGGCTTCACAAAGGGGTAATGTTTAAGGAGAACTTTGAATAATAAATGAAAGTTCGACCACCAACTAAGAAAGAAAGTTTATTCCAGGACCCAAGACACGTGTAACTGGGAAACATTTGAAAGCATGAGTGGCATGCTATAGTTTATTTAGATACATTACCCCAGTGGAATGTGGAACATGTATTTGGGGGTATGAAAGCAAACTTGGGTTTAAGGAGCTTGGTTAGAAAGTTGATTTAATAATATAGGCAAGGGCTTCCGTGGTGGCGCAGTGGTTGAGAGTCCGCCTGCCAATGCAGGGGACACGGGTTCGTGCCCCGGTCTGGGAGGATCCCGTGTGCCGCGGAGCGGCTGGGCCCGTGAGCCATGGCCACTGAGCCTGCGTGTCCCGAGCCTGTGCTCCGCAACGGGAGAGGCCACAGCAGTGAGAGGCCCGCGTACCGCAAAAAAACCAAAAAAACAAAAAAAATAATATAGGCAATATATGATGGAAGTCTAGGGCAGTAGTAGAGGTGGTGGCTTTAACATAGCTTTAAGCCATAAAATGGAAATAAATTGATGACCAAGGGGGAATGGATGGAAGAGAAATTGAAAATATCTCATGGGCATCTCCTCCATCTCCCCATCACACCAAATTGCTTTTTCCTCTATGTTACTATCTTCATTTGCACACTATCCCTCACCCAGTCCCCAAGCCAGAAACTGGAGAGACATTCTTTTTTCTTTTTTGCGGTATGCGGGCCTCTCACTGCTGTGGCCTCTCCCACTGCGGAGCACAGGCTCCGGACACGCAGGCTCAGCGGCCATGGCTCACGGGCCCAGCCGCTCCGCGGCATGTGGGATCTTCCTGGACAGGGGCAAGAACCCGTATCCCCTGCATCGGCAGGCGGACTCTCAACCACTGTGCCACCAGGCAAGCCCTGGAGAGACATTCTTAATTCTTCTCTTCTCTTTATCCTGACATTCAATCAGCAAATCCTGTGGAATCAACAGCTGATTATTTCTTAAATATGTTTACTTCTTACAACCCACTTGACAATGCTGAATTTTACTTGAGTCCCGTGTTCATGTAAATCATGGATGGTTAATAAGTCGCCCTACCCTGTTGTTTTCCGGGCAACAGCCTATTGCAAAGAACCCCCACCCCTTCCCCAGATGACACCGGCAAGACTCATGGATGTCCCCTTGTTTACCTATGACAAGGCTACACACAGACCCTCCAAATTCCCATTCTTTGCTTCATAAAGGATTGCTTGTCCCCACTGATCAACCAGAATAAAATGCCCATTAACATGACTTGATCAAACTTTAGTCCAGCTTCTCTCCTTCCTTTAGAGCCCTGAACTTGGATTCACCCTCGGCCTGAGTCAGCATACAGCCACCTCCTTAAAGGTTAATCCCAAAATAGGCTGAACTCAGGGTAAAACTGATCTACTGTCCTACATCATGCCACCCTCCTTGTTCATCCCACTTGCCCACAGCTGGTTCTTTCCAGCCTTGTTCACTCCTCTCTGTAAAAGAGAAACCTTTCCTGCCCGACCACGGAGATGCTTTAAGATCTCAGAGTCAGAGTTCTCTTTACTGCAATAGCTCCCATTTCTCCTTGTTGCAATAATAATTTCCAATAAAATCTCTCCTTCCTTAATTTGTTTTATTTGGCACAATGCATCACCCTTGGCCAAGTCATCATTCTCTCTCTCCTGACATACTACATTGGACTTCAAACTGCTCTGGCCACTTCCCTTCCAGCCAATGTGTTTCATTTCCCACACTCTGCTCCCAAGATTCCACACAGCATGACCCCTGCCTACCTTTCCAGTCTCGTCTCTCACTGCTCTTCCCCATGCTGGGGAAGCCATTCCAGGCTATCTCTCAACTACTTAACTATAACAGTCTCTTGTCTTTGGACCTTCCAACATGCTGATTTCCATGCCTAGCTACTCACTGTGGCCAAACAGCTATTATCTGAGCTTTGAGGTATGAGCTTTGAGGTCTCCTGATATGTAATCCCATAGCTCACTTTAATAATAGTTTGTACTCTACTAGATAGCAAACTATGCAAAGCAAGGACCATGTCTGTCTTATTCACTTGTCTGTGCTATCTCAGACATAGAGCTCAATTAATATTGTTAAGAAGATGAAGATAGAAGAATGGGTGGAGAATAGAGACAGGCCATCAGAGAGGAAAGAATGATTTCCATGAGATGAAGTAGCCATAGAGATAGGAGGAAAATCAGGAAGCCAAGGTATGTGAGAGTTTCAAGGAGGAGAAGTTGTTCAACAACAGTCTAAGATGAGAAGCCAAGTAGGGTGAGAATTGAAAGGAGATAAATTTTGAATAGACTAAGAGATCACTGATGAACTAGGTGAAAGCTGTTTTAGTGGAGTGGTATGGAATAGAAGTCAGGTGGAATTGGGTTGAAAATTTAATGAGTGATGAATTAGGAGAGGAAACTACCAAATAGAGACTGATCATCCAAAAAGAATAGATGACAAGGGCAATGGAGTGACAGGACAGTTACTGGAAGAAAAAGTCTATTCTTTACCCGCTGCCCATTCCCATGCACTACTGTCTTGGTGTGTACAGTCCACGCATAGAGAGACCATGGTTTGAGTAGAACATGTCAGAGTGCTTATTTCAGCCTTTCTTCACATAGAAAAAGGAGTCTACCCAGCTGAAAAATCTTAATTGTATGACCCCCCCCCCCCAACTCAACAACATTCGCATCACCAGAGTTCCGCAAAAGCCTATTTGTCCGGGGTTATTAAACATGTACCTTCCAGTCTTCTTCACTGTCCCCTCAGCTTGAAGTAATAACACACTGGGGAACCACAAAGAGAGGAGAATTTTACTACTGTGCTGGTGCTCCCAGCCCATGTAAGCTGTTGACTTCCAGGAAACCAACGGTGGGGATCCTTCTCTAACCAGTAACAAGGTCAAGATATGAACCTAGACTTTTATTTCTGGTGGAATGGCCAAGTAGGTAAACTGAATGACTCTCCCAAGTCGTTTTAAAGTGAAACCACTTTAAAAAAGGATAAAATTTGAGAAATATCTTTCTAAGTGAGTTGGCCCTAGTGAAAGAATCCACAATGGCCAAAAATAAAGTAAAAGCGAGAACTGTGGCAGACAAGAAAGCCTCAAGCTAGTTCTTTCATTCGAACAGTTTCTGCTGAACCCTGATTTACTGAGTTTACACTCTGATGATTTCAGGTGTTAGAAGATTCAAGAGGAGAGGAAACCTAGGACTCACCAAAAAGTGGGGGAGGCCAAGAGGAGGCTCGCCACCTAAACTAAGGCACCAAAGAACTACACCTTGATGGTAAAGGTGAGGAGACATAAACGGGCCGATCAGAAGAAGACATCAAGGAAATATGCATGTCTTGACGTTGGTGCTTGAGAGAAGAGGGTTAAAATTTCCTTGAGAATTCGTAATCAAAAAACACCCCTTAGTAAGTCTATGATCTAATTCATAATAATTGAGAGTACAAAAAGAAGTCCTAGTTTATTTCCAAGGTTGATGGCTCCAAGTTGTCAATACTTCCAAGAAATAAATTGAAATCCACTCTGAAGAAAGCAAGCCTCCTTGGAAAAATGGCTGATTCTAGGGCCGGGGCGGGGGTTACACAGGATGGGCCCAGAGCATCTTTTAGTCCCAGAAGGTAAGGAAGTGCTAAAACTCCCCAAATGATAGGGTCATATCAAAGGGACACAGGAACCAACCTGAAAGAATTCCCAATAGCCAAGGTTGGAAAAATATGAGCAACAATATAAGTAAGGTAATATTGGATTATAAACCCAATGTATAAAGTAAATACCCATGAGTCCAGATTTATATTAATGAATGAATAAATAAATAAATGGGAAGTGGAGCATAACTCCCCATTCCTTAAGTGTGAGCTGCACCTAGTGATTTCCTTCCAAAGAATATGGTATGGAAAGGAAGAGAAAAAGATTAACTTACAGTGGAGAAACCTTACAAATACTACCTGAGCCAGGTGATCAAAGTTAACATCAACAATGGCAACACAGGTTGATAGTATATCCCCTGATATGATGTGATGAGGACAGCATTTCACCTCTGTGGTCTTCCTCCTAGAACCTCAGAGCCCCAGTCTAATCATTAGCAAAACATCAGACAAATTCCGGTTGAAGGATATTCAACAAAACATTTGATCCAAATTCTTGGAAACCATCAAGGTCATAAAAAAAAGGAGGGAAACTATAAGAAACTGTCAGCCAAGAGGAGCATAAGAGATGTCATGTGGTATCCAGGATGGGATCCTGGAACAGAGAAAGGTCACTAAGGCTATACTAAGGAAATCTGAATAAAGTATGAACTTTAGTTGATAATAACGTATCCATATTGGCTCCTTGTGATGAATGTCTGCCTGCAAGGCTCTTCCCCATGACTTCTGCGTGGCTCATTCCTTTGCTGCTTCCACATCTCTACTCGAACATGAAGTCTTTCCTGACCACCCTATTTAAAGCAAAACCTTCTCACCACTATTTGCTATCCCTCTTCCCTGGTTAGTTTTTCTCCATCACCAATGAACTTGACACATAATTTAGAGAAACTTTGTAGTTTAAAGTCATAGACTATCAGGAACTTCACTATGTGACATTATATCAATAAGAATGAAACATTCCACTCTTGCCTAAGAATCTAAATCACTTTGACACAGAGAAGTATTCTTGATTCACAATCAATGCAGAGCTTCAGATAAGAGGCTTCTGGACTCAGTATTCTTTGTCTAACTTAACTTTGTAGAGTCCAAAGAAATAGGTCCTTGGGTTCACTTTGCAGTGTAGATCTGACAATGCTTTGAGCCTAAATTCTACCCTTCCCCCATCCTATACTATCTCCATCTTTTCCTTTGTCTGTTTTGACACCTAATGATTCTTGGTGTATGGTTCCCTCATGGCAGTGGGTCAATGAACCTGATTCTGTCAGACTATAGGTCTCACAGGGACGCTTCTAAGGTACTGGTACACAGCTATTCATTTATTATTTTTTAATTTGTACATATATATTTTGTGGCACTCACATTGAGGGCTTTTTAAATTAATTTTTATTGGAGTATAGTTGATTTACAATGTTGTGTTAGTTTTTGCTGTACAGCAAAGTGAATCAGTTATATATATACATATATCCACTCTTTTTTAGATTCTATTCCCATATAGGTCATTACAGAGTATTGAGTAGAGTTCCCTGCGCTATACAGTCGGTTCTCATTAGTTCTCTATTTTATATATATCATTGTGTATATGTCAATCCCAGTCTCCCAGTTTATCCCTCCCCCCGCTTCCCCCTTGGTAACCATAAGTTTGTTTTCTACATCTGTGACTCTACTTCTGTTTTGTAAATAAGTTCTTTTGTACCATTTTTTTAGATTCCACATATAAGTGATATCATATGATATTTGTCTTTCTCTTTCTGACTTACTTCACTCAGTATGACAATCTCTATGTCCATTCATGTTGCTGCAAATAGCATTATTTCATTCTTCTTTATGGCTGAGTAATATTCCATTGTATTATGTGTATATGTATATATATTTATTTTATATATATATAACTCACATTGAGGTTTACCTGTTAAATAAATTATGTTATCTTATTATGTTATCTTCATTTACTAAGAGAAGTCAAGATTAGCATAATTATGTCTCTGAGGTAGATCCTCAAATAGACCTTGACATATCAAAAACTTCTAATAATTTATATTTTGTTCTCAATTCATGGAATGTCTGACTTTTCCAAAGAGTGATGCCTCTTGCTTTGCTGATGCAGTCCAACCGTGAGCGGACGAATCAAACCATTCAGTTCAGCTGCAAGGAAGCCAACATCCTCAGATGAGTGGGTTCCCTCCTCCTAGAGCCAGTGATAGGCTCTGGAAAATTGGCCCCCACCACTGCATTACTATTCCATCATATCCTTGGCCAGACGTTCTGTCAGATTGATAGGGTGCCCATCCCTCTTTATGTCTCACATTCCTTTAGTAGTCATTACACCAACCTGTCTAGGGGCCCAGACATTCTATACTCGTTAGACACAGCAGAGATAAATTATGCACATTAGATTTTTTTTATGTGACTAGTTTATTGAATCACTGTGAATGACAGTGACAACACAGTAGGGCAATCTTTTCAATGAATCACTGATTTGCTGAACATCTGTTGACTTTTAGTGAGAATTCATCATTGAATGACATAGTGTAGTTTGTCATCTTCATGTTTTCATTAGAACTTATTGACACAACTCAACTAGAGAATTCCAAGGGTTTTTTTTTTCTCCCATGAAATAAAAAGCTATTCTCTTTCAAGAAAGAATTAATAAATTTTACTATGTGTTTTAACATTGTGACTCTTCATGAAAACCTTCCATGGGTCCCTGTACCCTGGCTAGGATTCTTTAGAAATCCTATTTGGAAACACTATTTAGAAAGTGGTGTCACATATCTAAGTTCTTTTCAGCAGTAGCATGGTAATAACAATAATCTCTAACATTTGCTGTGTGTTTACTATGTGCCAGCTAATTTACATACCTGCATGGTCTCATTTTATCCTTACGACAATCCTGAAAATGTAGTATCCTTATCGACTTCTGAGGGTGAGGAAATGTTGGCTGAGAGAGACTGGGTGACCTGCTCAAGGGCACAAAGCTGAGTCAGTATATGGACCCAAGTGTGTCTGCCCCAAAGTCTACATATCCTCCACTAAACTCAGGCTCCAGTATTGACGCTCCAGCTAATTAGCTGATAGCTAGACCTTTGTCTCGCTATGAAGAAACAGGACTCCATTTTTATTTCTCATTTTTGCCAGTCGTTAGGACACTCTCAAGCATGAGGCATGCTAGGACTTCCAAAGTGTGAGTCAGAGAGAACGGAGAGGAAACCAGGACCATGCTGGACGGAGGTGAACAAGCTGCCCCGGTGCAAGAAAGACTAACTTCTGTCCAGTGCTCAGTGTCAGACACACACGATGAAAGGAAGTCCAAACTCAAGCTGGAACCGGCAGAGATCAAGTGAAATCCCAAAGGGCCACTATGTGTAGTTAGCATCACAAGGCTTGCACCACGCAATACTTTAAGTCAGAAGGTGACATTGGGTTTCCAGGACTGCAGCTGGGGGCCATGGAACGCTGAGGCCAGCCCCCAGAAGCGCCAACCAGAAATTGGAGAACTAGCAGGGAAAGTAAAGGATCCTGGTGCGGTGAAAGGATCCAGCCAACAAGAAGCTCTCAGTGGGTACCTGGCTCCAACTGGTGAACTGACACTTCTGCTCACTTCCGCTGGTCAGAACTGGCTTAGAAAGCAGGCAGGACTAATGTCACAGAAAACAGACACCTGAGACTTGAGCTGCGAGGGTGGAGGAAGACCAGGAATCGGCCTTTGCAGGGATGGATGGGGTGACTGTTTTATTGTTTAACATCCTAGAGGAGGAAGGTTTTTGAAATAGTACATCAATAAAACATTTTAGAAGTCAGTGAAGGTGGCTTGAACCTCCTCCCTCCCACAGATTGAGAGAACATTTCATCAATTCCAAAGTAAGCAATAGCTCTCCAAATTAGTTTTTTTTAATATTTATTTTTACCATGTTGGGTCTTCGTTTCTGCGGGAGGGCTTTCTCTAATTGTGGCAAGCGGGGGCCACTCTTCAACGCGATGCGCGGGCCTCTCACTATCGCGGCCTCTCGTTGCGGAGCACAGGCTCCAGACGCACAGGCTCAGTAGTTGTGGCACACGGGCCCAGTTGCTCCGCGGCATGTGGGATTTTCCCAGACCAGGGCTTGAACCCGTGTCCCCTGCATTAGCAGGAAGATTCTCAACCACTGCACCACCAGGGAAGCCCCTCTCCAAATTATTTTTAATACACAGAAATGCCCATAACAGTGAAAGTCTCCACTGAGTCCCTCAATTTCGCCCATCTCCACCTGCCACATCCCCTGCAAAAATTCAGAAGTATTAATGAAAATACTTTCTCATTTTAATGTGATATAAGTTTTAAGTCTGGAAACAAAGATACAACTATTATTGTGTTGTAAATATTAACACTTCAAAAGGCCAACCCAAAGACCATCCGGAGGATGCCCCCTGAATGCTTGGATAATAACAATTATTGATAACTGCATCATGCTTGTGCTTTTACATGGTCTTTCATTTAATAACCACATTTTAGGAACACTCTTTCATTTACCCATCACATCTCTAGAATGGCTTAATTACTGTTTCACATTTACAGATAAGGAAACCCATATCCAGAGATTTTGATTGACTTGCCCAAGGTCACACAACCAGAAAGATCAAGGCTGGGTCTAAATCCCAGTTCTCTGACTCTATAGTTTATGCCTTGCTTCTCTCCACCACATTGCACTACCTCCGCCCTTCAAGAAGAAACAGAGGCCAGGTTCTGTACCCAGTGCAAGCCTACTTGGTCCAAGATGGACTTTTTTCGGAGGGGGTCCATCAGGAAAACAGTGATGAAGCCCTATGATGTAGTTAAGACATAAATATGATGTGTGAGCCATAGGGATTTTGGAGCCTCAGAAAGAAGGGAGCATCCTTGATTTCAATTGTGGCACATTCACTCTGTGATCACGCTTTTCTAGTCTGGTGTGTCGTTCCTTTTTAATCTCCAAATAACTCAGAATGTCACATGTTGCAAAAGCTGTGAAATTCTGAGCCTGCCGTGGAAATACGACCCCTGATGCATGTCAAAAGAAACTGGTCAAATCCAGCAGAACTTCTTCCAAGGGAAGCTTTGCATTTTTCAGCCCATTGTTTTCACCTCTGTATCAACAGCACTGAACATAACATTATGGGTTAAATGGTTACTTTTACTCATATTCGTTAAAGAAGCACCATTTATCTATCTGTGCATAATTTGGGGTAAAATAAATTACTCTATCTAAGACTCTCTCTCTTCAAGAGTCTCTTTCCATTATATGAGATAAACTGTGAAATCTGTCATTTTTCCATGACCATACTATAAAAATCTATTGTCTTTCTCCATGGTTTCCATGTTTCCTTCTGACTTTATAGATAAGATGGACTTTTCCCAGAATATCAATGGAGTTAGATCAGTAGCACAATTCATAATTGCATACATTTGGCCAAGGAAAAAAGCTAGAATGGAGACATGAGGGTGTTTTCCCTCTAGTTAAGGCAGGTTGGCTGAGGATGAGGGGAAAAGATCATTGATTTACAAGATTTACACTCAGATTCAACCTCAGATGTTTCCAGGAAATTCTAGAAGCCATTAGCAAATGAAAATCAAATGGTTCAGGGCACCAGCCTTTATGTCATCTGAGAATGGTTTCTCCTCAATGCTACACTTAATATTATGACTACCTACATCTCAGTTAGTTATGAAGATTTACTCACATGATGCTTTTGCCTTATCGGGGCAGTTCTGGCACAGATATGGCCCTGAGCCTGAAGAGAAAGCTCACAGTGCTCAGTGATCAAAAGCTACTGATTTTGATATGAGAATCTAAGTCTCTTTGTAAATATTGTGATAATGCTGAAGGTAAGTTGTCCTTTCTGCCATATCTTTTATTTACAAAGTATTTGAAACCAATTAGAACCTTTATTCCCATCACCACAGGACATGAGCTGTTTACTTTCATTTCCAGGAAAAGGAGATTTCCCTTAAATTTCACAGGGAAAGGAAAAAGGAGAGTCAGCAAGGTGAAGTGATTTCCAAAGTCAGAAGTTGAGCTTGTATTAGGAACAGTTGCTTATCCACACAATCATTTGTCAACTGATACTCTCATTACTCACTGTACCCAGGAGATCCTCAAAATTACATCAATCTCCAGAGTGGTGGAAACATAACAGGGTCAATTGCTAGGTGCAAAATGGGACATTGTCTCACTCCCTCCTGACTCCACAAATAAGGAAGCTGTGGCCCAGACTGGAGGAAGAGTGTCCTCCCAGCAGCTTCTTCAGCCGGAAGGACTCCGAGGTCTTCCCCGAACTAGAGGATTCTGAAGTTATTGCAAGGGTCCCAGGGTAACAGCTAGGATGACTATATACCCCAGTTTTGTGGAAGATCTCAGTGTACGTCTGTTGAACTTGCATAGTCATTAATAGTACCCCCTCTCATTTTCAAAAGTGAATATTGGCAAAATATTTGGACAATATAGTATATAGCCACCCTAGTCATGACAGAAACCCTAATTCTATCTGGGTTTACTCTATAAGAGATTCAAATTCTTTAAACTGTTGTAAGAAAGCAGAAAAACTGATCACTCTAATTAAGAAAAAATATGAAATGCTCTGCTTCATGCATTCAACAAATATGTATAAGACATAGTACTTACTTAGCCTTATAGTGAATATGAAGATGTGTAAGACTATGGTCCTTGCCCTTTTTATGAGTTAAGCAAAATTTATCCTAGCTTGTAAGGTCTCATTGTCTCATGTCTGTCCTTCCTGGATATCTGTTCCAAAGCCCAAACTCCTGTGAGTTTGTTTTTTATTATTAGAGTTTGGATTCTCCATATTTCTGCTCATGTGACCTGATCTCTGCTATTCTTATCTTGTTCTTCCTTGATATAGTGGGAGTCCTGTAAGAGGGACCCTAGTGATTCTGTCTCATGGTAGACAAATCATTGTGTAATCCTCTCCCCTTGAGTCCTGGTAGACTTACCAGCTCACTTCTAAAAAGATGGGCTTCCCTGGTGGCGCAGTGATTAAGAATCCGCCTGCCAATGCGGGGGACACAGGTTGGAGCCCTGGTCCAGGAAGATCCCACATGCCGCGGAGCAACTAAGCCCGTGCATCACAACTACTGAGCCTGCACTCTAGAGCCCGTGAGCCACAACTACTGAGCCCGCGTTACCTACAGCCCGTGCTCCACGACAAGAGAAGCCACTGCAATGAGAAGCCCACGCACCGCAACAAAGAGTAGCCCCCGCTCGCTGCAACTAGAGAAAGCCCACATGCAGCAACAAAGACCCAATGCAGCCAAAAATAAATAAAATTTTCTTTAAAAAGTCTTAAAAAAAAAAAAGAAGAAGAATGTGGCAGAAGTTACTGGATATCACCTGTGAGATTAGGTTGCAAAAAGACTGCTTCCATCTTGGGCACCCTCTCTTGCTCTCATTTGCTCATTCTGAGGAAACCAGCTGCTCTATGGAGAGACTCATAAGGCAAAAAATTTAGGGAGGTCTTTGACCAACAGCCAGCAAGAACCTAAGCCCTTACTCAGTGCAAGAGCCCATGAGAATCTAGCTGACACTTAGACTGCAGATTTTGGAGAGACCTAGAGGCAGAGACACCTAGCTAAGCTGCACAGATTCCTGACCCACAGAAATTATGAGTCAGTAAATGTTCATTGTTTTAAGACATTAAGTTTGGGGATAACTTTTTACCTAGCAACAGATAACTAATACACTTGACCTGTCTCATCCTATACCAAAGACCTAGGCTTCTCACTATGCCAGCACTGACCTTATTCTCACTCTTAGTAGAGGCTAGTAAACAGGCAGCCCCAGTTCTACTCTGTCCTTCAAAAAGACTGGAGATGACCAAAGAAACTTCCATTGCACAGCAGACTAGTGACCATAGCCTTTCCCTGTTTCTTGCAGACCCAAGATACTGGTGCCAGTCTCTGGGCTCAGTCCAGCCTCCAGGGCTACCGGAACCATGTAGCAAATGCCTGGACCATCTCTTAGGGTCCTTCTCTTTCCTGTTTTACTTTTATAAAAAATCAGATGTTAAGCTCATCTTCTATGTTCTTTTTAGCATTCCAAAGGCAGACTGATGGCTAATTATCTTGCAAGATCAGTCCACAGTTTCAAATTCAATTCCCAGCAGGTTTTTAATCCTTTTTCATGAAGGTGAACAAACAGTCGAGACATTTGTATATTTCTATGGTGCTATGGTAAATACAAAACCAAGCATGTTAGAAAGATGCCATTGTTTCCATTCAGGAGTTAATGTTCTTTTTTAAAAAATAAGTAAATAAGCCCAAAGGCATATATAACAAGGAGAAAACAGTGAACAGCAAAGAGACAGACTCTCCAAAAGAGCACAGGTAGAAGGTGTAGGTGTGCAAAATTTTAGTGTTGGTGGGTTTCACACGAAAGACTAGACTGACTTCTACAAGGAACATTACATCTTGTCCTCCTACGAGAACAATTCTCCAAGCATGTAAAAGTGCTTCTGCATCCATTAATGCTTCATTCTGAAAAGACTGACTATGACAGAGGGCAAAGCTGAATTCTCATCTCACCTTGAACTCATCCTACTTGTTAAAGATCAGAAAACAAAGATTTCTCTTCAGGAGAGCGCAAGGAGTACAGTTTTTATACTCTCAGGTAAGAGCAGAATTACACAGAGGCAGAATAAGATTTCCTTTGGGGAAATAAATGTCTTTTACCTAACAGTCATATGCAATTCTAAATACTCTGGCAGGTTGCATATCTCATGCAAGGCCCAGACACAGAGCCACTGTGAGCCACCAACAAAAGAAGGAAAACTCAAAAGTCGTATAAAGCAGAATTCCCCTCCCTTTGCACTGTATCCCCTTGGGATAACTAAGGAAGCTCTGTCCTCAACAAAAAAACTGCAGTCATCATGTGATCTTTATCAGACACAATGTGCTTGTGTTTTGAGAACAGAAAGGGTGACCTGGTCAGCTGCATAACACTCAGCTTGACTTCTTCTAGAATTCGTGTCCAGTGGGCAGGGCAAAGCTGAGACAGCACCATTAGGATGTGCGTTCATTTCCAAAATAGATAAGATGAGCCCCTCATCACAGTGTTTTGCAAGATCTGAGACTGGAAAGAGGCAGTGGCAGACAAAATCTGAGCCTCAGAATGTTTCAAAGTTCCATCCTTAGGAAAGTGAGAAAAGAAGCCAACTTGGGACCTCCATCCTCTGAGAGCACATCACTGGTCTCAGAGATTTAGGTTTAGAACTCTGTGTCTGCAAAGGTCAGCAGGGCTAACACAGATGGCCTCTGGCCTTCCTTTAATGGGCTCTCTTCCCCCTGACTGAGGACTGCTGTTCCTTGTAGGTCATTCCTTACCTCTGTGTCCTTGACTTGCCCGGCTCAAACACATCCCCCACCCCACACCATACATACAAGGACCCCAAAGCCTGTCCCAGGTCCTTTTTCCTTTCCATTCAAACCCAATAAATATAAAACATGCCCTCCACATAGCTAATGACAAAAGCTTCAGTGTACCAGCCCTCACTTATCATTTATACCAGGTACTGTGAAGAATCTGAGTCACTACTTCCAATTCCCAACCGCCCAATTATTTTGCAATTTTTATCCAATTAATCTCTAAATAGTCTTTTGAGACAGGAAGGAGCAGTGACTCAGATAAACCAAATACCTTAAATCTATCTTTTTCATGTAGCCCTTTGCACACTGAAGCCAAAGGCAGCCATGGCTCCATGAGCCCGCTATTGCTATCAGCTGACACTTCCAAGTTCAGCCTTAAAGAGGATGAATACAAATCAGGTACAACTCAAACTCTGACTCAGCTCCTGAAATTCCAGTTAGAAGGATTCAAACAAAGGCCACATCCCCAAAATAAACAGTACTGCAACCTTTTAGAAAAACAAATTGGCAGCATATCTTTATGGGCTGGGTTTTATCCCTTCTAGAATTCATACATCGAAGTCCTAAACCCCGGGCTTCCCTGGTGGCGCAGTGGTTGAGAGTCCGCCTGCCGATGCAGGGGACACAGGTTCGTGCCCCGGTCCGGGAAGATCCCACATGCCGTGGAGCGGCTGGGCCCGTGAGCCATGGCCGCTGAGCCTGTGCGTCTGGAGCCTGTGCTCCACAATGGGAGAGGCCACAACAGTGAGAGGCCTGTACTGCAAACAAACAAACAAACAAACAAAGTCCTAAACCCCAAGCCTCAGCATGTGACTATGTTTGGAGATAGGGTCTTTGTACAGGTCATTAGGGTGGGCCGTAATCAATATGACTGGTGTCCTTACGAGAAGAGGAAATTTGGACACAGGCATTGTACAGAGAGAAGATGATATAAAGACACAGGTAGAAGGCACACCTACAAGCCAAGGAGAGAGGCCAGGAACAGAGCCTTTCCTCACAGCTCTCAGAAGGAACCAAGCCTGGCGACACCTTGATTTCAGACTTCTGGCCTCCAAAACTGTGAAAGAATAAATTTGTTTAAAGCACCCAGTCTGTGGTACTTTGTAATGGCAGCCCTAGCAAACAAACACAATATCCATTTCCATATTAGGAACCAGCATGGTTCCCTGGGTAGAAACATGTCTTGGGGATCAGATAAAGCTTGGTTGGAGTTACAACACCACCACTGCCTCACTTTGTGAACCGGGGCAAGGTGCTTCATTTTTCGAGACAAGTTCCTTCATCTTTGAAATGAGGATAATAATGCCTAGCTCATTGAGCTGTTGTGAGGATTAGAGACGATGATGCACACAAAATGCTGAGCATGTGCTAATTGCTCAATAACAGTGACTCAGCATTGATGGCTGCACGAGTCTTTGACCTTGACAGACCATGAATATAAACAGCAATGACATTAAGAAAATAATCTCTCTGGATGCTGGAAATGTCAGTCTTTGTAGTTTATAAGCAGTTCAACATCAAGGGAACATGAGTCATCATGAGTTGAAGGTGTCTTGGATGAATTATGAATAGTTCTGCTGACAGCTTCATAAGTTAAATAATACTTTCAGGAATAAATTCATGCAATGGATTCAATAAATTTTTACAACTTTTCCAAGAGATGTTGAAAACTGAGAGATAGTCAGCCTTTAATTGCAAAACTATTTAGGTCCTAAAGCCCTAGCACCTAATCCAGCCATTGTGCCTTATTGGATTGTGGTTTACAGTTTACTGGATGAAATACGATTTCTCTTTAGCCTCTACCAAAAAATAGAGAATTCTCTTGCCCATTAGAGGATAAGTTCTTGCCCACAACTTTTTCTTTACCTTATGGATTTTCTGATGCTGCCTTCTTTTTACACTTTACCCAGTGCAGTCCAGCAAACAAGATAATCAAAAGACACAGAGTAAATGTTGTTAAAGGAAAAGGAAATGTCAAGACACAAACTTTCTTCAAGTGAAATCATCCATGGTAAATGGGCCAATGTCCTAGTGTTCAGCCCCTTATCTTGGATTGCTCCATTACTTCTAGCAAGAGGACAGGACCAGGCCTAGTACAGTCTGAAATCACCCCAGTATTTCTGGGTTAAGGTTGTATTAGCTGGTTGGTGCAAACCCCCCCATTCTTCTGGTCCCTGGAGGAAGATGGTTCTTCTTCTCTCTTTTTGTCCCTTCACTCTCTCATTCATTCACCAAAATCTGTGATTACTTCTTTAGTCAGGGAGGGCTAGGATCTGCTGTCAAAAGAAACAACTCCCAAATCTTTGTGTCTTAACACGACTGAAGTTTATTTCTCCCCCTTGCAAAGTCAAAGTATATGTCTAGGGCAACTGCCCACCACATGGCAACTGAGACATCCAGGTTGCCTCTACCAACATAACACAAGGCTTCCTCAGTTGCCATGGCAAAGGAAAAACCTATCAGGGGCTGGCTCGCACTGACAGTTCAATGCTTTGACCCCAAAATGGCACATGTAACTACTGCTTGCAGCCCATTGGTTAGAACTAATTATGTGCTCTCCCAACTGCAAGAAGAGCTGGGAAACGTAGTGGAGCACATGGATATTTGGTGAGCGTTATTGTCTCTGCTACAGTCTCCTACTAGATTCTAGACCTCCATTGTAATATGGTATCCAGTATGCTATCTAATATGGTAGCCACTAGGCACGTATGGCCACTGGGTACTTTGTACTATGGCTGATTCAAATTGAGATGTGCTCTAAGTATAAAATACAAAGACTTAGTATGATAAAAGATACAAAGCATCTCATTTATAATTTTATATTGATTATATGCTAAAATGGTAGTATTTTTATATATTGGATTAAATATACTATATTATTAAAATGTATTTCACATGTTTATTTTTACTTTTTTAATGTGGCACTAGAAAAATTTAAATTACAGATGTGGATCTCATTATATTTCTATTACACAGCACTGTTATAGACTCTACTCCAAGCTCTGGGGATGGAGAAATTTAAACATAGCACTGCCTCTGCTTTCAGGGTGCTCTGCAAACCCCAGGCCTTGAGTGGTACTTAACCCTTCTAATCCTCTGCTTTCTCATCTGTAAAACCTGGATCCTAACTGTTTTCCCTTCAAAGGGCTGCAGTAGGACTAAATGAGTTCATGCATATGAAACACCATGATGGGCTCCTAGTGAGCAGTCATAATTCTGAGTCATTTTTTCCTGTTGCAATTCTTACCTCTGGACAAAACAAAATACTAAAACCCTCTTCTCCTTTTTCCCATTTTATACTATTCTAGTGGTCCTGCCCTTACTCCTGTCAAGTAGCAAGGAAACTATCCTACCCACTTTTAAATGTATGGAAGAGGCATAGAGCTAAGAACACATGGGGCAAGCCTCAGTCTGCCCCACTGGGATGGGAATTTGGACCAAGCCACATGACCAAGAAGTTGACAAAAGTGTAGAGAGATTCTGGCTAAAGGAATACAAAGAGTAATTTGGGGAACATTGCCATATGTCATATTTTAATCAATCGCTTTGAATTTTGGTCGTCTTAAAGATAATACTGTTATAAGCCTAGTAAAGTCTGAATGAAAAACACAGGATTTCAGTCAACCAAGAAGACAACTGCTTGGAGGAGGGAGTGTATGTGTTGGCATGGGGGTGGGGCTGTAATTAAAGATAAGGGTCAGATGGAGACACATGGGTAAGCAGGAATAAATATAATTTGGAAGCTTCCAAGCCAGCATACTTTAAATATTTGTTCACCACTTACCTGGAGGACAGAATGGGCACCAACACTGGGAGAGCAGGAGAATAGGGGCTGTGGTAGGTGGCTCTCCAGTTAGCAAAACAGTTACCCTTACAGCTAACCTAAGCCACCTCTTTTAAAGAAAGATTATATTGATACAGCCACTATGAAGAACAGTATGGAGTTTCCTTAAAAAACTAAAAATAGAACTGCCATATGACCAGCAATCCCACTCCTGGGCATATACCCAGAGAAAACCATAATTCGAAAAGATCCATGCACCCCAGTGTTCACTGCAGCACTATTTACAATAGCCAGGACATGGGAGCAACCTGAATGTCCACAACAGATGAATGGATAAAGAAGATGTGGTACATATATACAATGGAATATTACTCAGCCATAAGAAGGAATGAAATCGTGTCATTTGCAGAGATGTGGATGGAACTAGAGACTGTCATACAAAGTTAAGTAAGTCAGAAAGAGAAAAACAAGTATCACGTATTAACACATATATGTGGAATCTAGAAGAATGGTACACATTAAACTATTTGCAAAGCAGAAATAGAAACACAGACGTAGAAAACAAATGTATGGACACCAAGGGGGGAAAGGGGGGTGGGATGAATTGGGAGATTGGGATTGACATATATACACCACTATATATAAAATAGATAACTAGTGAGAACCTGCTGTATAGCACAGCAAACTCTACTCGGTGCTCCATGGTGCCCTAAATGAGGAGGAAATCCAGAAGGGACGGGACACATGTATACATATGGATGATTCACTTTGCTCTACAGCAGAAACCAACACAACATTGTAAAGCAACTATATTCCAATAAAAATTTTTTTTAAAAAAGCAAGTTTATAGCCTACTTTTGTGACTAAAGTATGCCCTTTCAGGGTCTCAATCTTACCTCCAGAAGAGTATCAAATTCCCTGGGAGAAGTTCTCATAAGGAACAATTTCTAAATCTTATCACCTTTCCCGTGAGGCTTTAGAACCCAATATGCTGCCTATCTGTCTTCTCTCTTAATCCAAGGAGATTGGGTCCCAGGTCAAAAAGCAGGCTTAATGGAAGTAAATCCATGGCACAATGCACAATAAATGAACTTTAACTGGGGAGGAAGACTGTAGCAAAAAGAACTCTCAGAACTCACATGGGATGTTATTATATAAAGTCTGACTGAAGTCCCCTCAAGGCCTTTTCAATCCTTGGATGATGATGAGAAGAAAGGATACAAAGACTGTTACCCTCTAAGAAGATGGAGGTAGGGATGTGATAGGCAAGAGAGAACCATTCCAACGGGTTGATCTGGCCTGGCAGCTGCTTGCCTGGCAGCCCCACAGTGGTGCTGATGCCACAGAGAGACTAAGTTGAAAAGCTTCTAGCAGTGGGGTGGTACAGGGAGTTGTGTTGAACACAGCTCTCAGACTGTGAGTTCTATGGCCTGAACTGTGTCCCCCAAAGTTCATATGTTGAAGCCCTATCCCCCAGTGTGACTGTACTGAGATAGGGCCTACAAGCAGGTAATTAATGTACCATGAGGTCATAAGGGTGGGGTCCTGATCGATAGGATTAGTGTCCTTATAAGAAACACCAGGAGCTCATGCTCTTTCCCTCCCTCTCCCTGCCATGTGAAGACACAGAGAGAAGAAGGCCATCTGCAAACCGGAAAGAGAGCCCTCACCAGACACCAAATCTGCCAGCACCTTGATCTTCGACTTCCTAGTTTCCAAGACTGTGAGAAATAAATGTTTGCTGTTTAAGCCATTCAGTCTATGGAATTTTGTTAAGGTAGCCCAAGCAGCCTAAGACAGAGCGTAAGGATTTTATTTAAAATAAGAGGTATAATTCTCCCTGTAGAAAGTATGGGGAAAGATTCCCCTCCCTTCTATTTTCATTTACTTTAGAACCCCTAAAGCTGTAATTTCTTCTCTCTTTGAAACGTAGATAAATCCTTTTGAGAACTAGGTAGGTCTTTTGTCAGCTTTACAACCCAGAAATGCCTTTATCAAAGACTGGGACCCATCTCTTTAAAATGTAAATGTCAAGACAGATAGCACCCAGACCTCCCATTTCCTGTGAGCACCTGGTTCCAAGCTGTAGGAGGGATCTCATAAAGAGATGAGAAGTTTGTTTTCCCTCTATATAAAGCCAATTATCTAACACAGATAGTCACCCCAATTACTGGATAAAGTTAGTGACAAATGGTGCTGTCAAGTCCTCTCACCTGAGAACTAGTTATTGTTTATCTTGAGAACGTGTCTTTAATGAGTTGTATCTGCTTGGCTATATAAAAGGTGAGATTATTTTCTGCTTTGCAATCTCTAAGCGGGTTGCCTGTGATGTGCATCGCTTGCTGGTTTAATGCTTATTCAATAAAAAAACGGGTTTCTTTCTCTACTACCTTTGTGGAGACAATTTCTGGGCTGGAGGAAGATTCTGTTCTTAATTCTATTTCCCCAGTAGAGTTCAGTTCTCGGCACCCTCTCTGCAGCCTGAAAGACAACAGGCCATGTAAGATGGAAGGATTCCAGGGAGGGTACAGGACTAGCAAATCCATTGTTAGAACTGAGCTCTGGAGATGTTTTCTATCTTCTGATTTCTCCTCTGGGCTGGTGAACCCTAGAGAAACACAAGCATTTGGTGATTACTTACTCAAAAGAGTCTGCAGCCACATGCTTCCCTGTACCCAAGATGATAAGAATGGTATGTTGCTGCATTTGTTTGACCTCCACTCAAATACCAGGTCTCAGGTTGGACCCTGGTTTCCCTCCTCCAGGTCTGTGAATCTTAGAGATTAGCATCATAATCACCTAAGGAATTTTTCAATCTGTAAATGTCCACTTCCCACCCGACCCACCACATCAGAAACTCTGGGCATGGGGCCAGGCAATCCAGGTTTAACAAGCTCTCCAGGTTATTACACTGTTCATTAGAGCTTGAGAACTACTGCCTTAGAGCAACAGTTTAAATCTGAGGAGCTTTCAAAAGACTGAGGTCTGGGTCTCACCCCCAGTGATTCTGATTTAACGGGCTTGGAGTCAACCTGCTTAAAAATTCACATGATTTTTTAAAACTACCCAGACATTTTTAACATGCAACCCAGGTTGAGAACCTCTGCCTCAGAAAGTCTACATAAATGGACTCCTCATGCATGAACCCCCTGAAATTTTGTGTAAAATTGGGTATATGTGCATATGTGTACTTTTCTGGAAGAGGATCCATACGTAACTTTCATCAAATTCCCCAAACGGGTCTGTTATCCAAAGTGTTGAATAATAAGAGACAGTGCATTTTCTCTTGTTTACTTAGTAATGGGGAGACTTCATGAAGAAAGTGGTTCAAAATTTAATGAGTGCCAGAGGTGCTAATTTAATGTTAATTAACCTTTTACAACCAATAACAATATGGTCTCATATATCTTAGAGCAGGGAAGGGAAAAGTGAAGATAGCTATTACTTCATACTGGTCTCTATCATTGTCATCATTAGAATTTATTCAACATCCTAGAGAACAGGCTACCATATGTTAGGGAAGTTAATAAAAGTAGTCTTCTTCAGGCTGCAGAGGCAATAATAGGCCTTTGACTGAACAGAGACCCTGAAAAGAGTTACATGCCAAAGTGCTGACCAGCAGAAGCCACAAAATTAGGTCTTGAGAACCAACAGATCAGGAAGGGAGTAAGTCCAGCAAGTCTTGAGAACCAGCAAAGGGAATAAGTCTCAAAGCTTCTGGGGCCCTGGGAATCTGGCCAGTTCCCGGGGATCAGCAAACATTCTGAGACTTACGATTATAAATACAAACATTTAACATAATCGCCAGAGCTGCACATTTGCACGTAAGCTGGTGATTATCAACTTGCGGCTTGGCGATAAAAGCAGGATTCCTTGGGAAGACACTTTGAAGTCTCACCCGTTGGGTAGACGCACTGCCCGGAACCTTCCCAGTTGGGACTCCAGACTGCTGTTCCAGGGATCTCCCAACATTGCTTGAATCTGGATGAAGTTCTCCCAAATTGCTGATGTATGCGCTTCTATCTCTATACATGTTGCTCCTTCTCCCAACTTGGTGATGCAAATTCTCCCCAGTTAATGATGTTCCTCATTCTCTCAATTTGGTGATAAATGTTCTCTCAAACTAGTAACATACTTGGCAATGTAAATGCTCCCAAATTGATGACATATGTACATATATATCTATTGCTTGTCATACTGTAACCTACTACTAAGATAATAAATTTCCTTATTTCTTGCTTATTGAAGTGTGGAGTGGTTATTTTGCCAGTGAATCCTCTGAACCTGAAACCAAAAGTCTTTCAGTAGAACATAAATCTTTTGGCAAAACACCATACTGTGTTTATCTCATCTGACCCCTGGCAACCCTGTGAGCTATGACAGAGCAGGTAATACGATCCTACTTATACCTGAGAAATTGAGTGACTTGCTCAAGGTCACACAAGTTGTAGCGAAACAAGAACTTAAAGAAATATGTCAGTGTTTGATCTCAACTATGAGAGACTGAATATAAAATGGACAATGAGCAGACCATTTATACAGATGAACTCTGACCCACAACCTGCAGCAGCCTGTGAGGAAGCCAACCCCCTACCTACAATAAACAGCCCAGGAAGCCAGCCTGCTGTCAGTCAGACTCGCAGGAGCCAGGTTGCCATCCCTAGTGACAATCCAGGAAGCTCAACAATAACTTCTGCAACAATCTGCCCCAAATGGCCAGGACTTAATAACTGACAGCTTTCCTGATTGTCAACCTCACTTCCAACTTAGTGCCAACCAGAGAAAGCCAAATATGCAACCTAACCAATCACATAGGAGCCCCGCTCCTTAGCCCACCTCCAGCTTCCCAGGCCAACAGCCTCCAATCAGGGCGCACCTGGAGCCTTCCCTTTTCTCTTCTGTGAAGCTCTCCTACTCCCCTGCCTGCCTTTGAATCTCTGCCAAACACAAGTGACAGTGGCTGAGTCTCTTGCTGTAACAAGCTCTGAATAGCCTTTGCTATTCTTATTGGCTTGGTCTTGATTTATTTCCACAACTATCAACCCAAGCTTGCCCTTCATAGTTTCAAAAACAAAGAATATCACTAAGAGCCAAACACGTCACACTTTCACACTGATACATGAAGAAGAAGATGATACTTTTTCAAGTTAGCCCAGACTTTTCCCAAAGAACTTTCTAAACACTCTACCAGTGTGTGGGTCAATACAACAGCTGGATCCATGGAACAGATACTAATCCCAAAGTGATTCCCAGAGTAAGAATCTAAATCAGATGTGAAATGAATGTCCTAGGTGCCACCTCCTTCCCCCCTTCCCCTGAGGCCTTATCAATCTGACCTTCACCTTTGGACTTCACTCTTCTAGGGTAATAGTTATTTGTTAACTATGTATAGGTTTGTTGTTGTTTTTGTCGTGGTGGTGGTTTTTACTTTTTTCAAAGCATTCCTTTTTTAATTTTTTTATTGTAATATAGCCAATTGACAATATTATGTTAGTTTCAGGTATACAACATAGCGATTCAGTATTTTTATAAATTACACTCCTGAAGCATTCTTTATTATCATTTCTCTTATTGAATGTGAAGTGTGTGGGGCAGAGAAATGAGAGGAAACTGATCCATAAAGAGGATGCATAGCTTCCTCAAGGTCACATGACCAGGGCCTAGGCCTTCCAACAAGGTTCTCTGGCTCTTTCCTGAAAACACGCAGAGCCATCCAAGGCAGAAACATGGGACACGGCTGTCTTCACATTGCCAGCCCCCACCTTGCTCATGGGGCCCTCCTGCTCCCAAGGAAAGGCATTCTCTTCCCTCATTACCTGCTCACCTTGTCCCCAGGGAGCGTGGAATAAGTTTCCTTCACAACCTCTTAATGACACAGTGGGGTTGGGGAAGAACATTGCTGAGTCATTTCCAGCCAAAGGAAGGTGTTATTTATAGCAGTCCGCACAAACCAACTGTGGTGTTAGCTGAAATGCCTTCCTTCTGGCACAAGATAAGTACCAGGTTAATTGTCACCTGTACCCTTTAAAACAGCTCATTAAGCATATATAGGCTGCTAATTGCCTTCTCCAACTTTTCCCATCTCTCTTCGCTGGACATAATCGGGTTGCTTAGCCTCTCCCAAATGGGTTGCATTTCATACGACCTCAGAGGTTTCTTCTTCCAATATAGTTTAAGTCAATATGGTGCATTCTTGGCAAAGGATGACTATGGGGGAAAATGGAAATCTGCAGTATTCCCATCAGTGTATGGTCTGTATATGTTTACTTTATAACTGTCACTTGACCCTCCTCCCTGCATTTCTACCTTTCAGCCTTTCACACTGCTTCCTTTCCCTTGCACATTATCCTCCACTGTGATCACCAGGTATTTCATCTTTCCCATGTACCAAATGGATGTTGACTCCAGGGAGGCGGGACTCATTTATTGTTCCTGAGCTTCACATCAAAGTGCCTAGTTGAGGTTTATGTGCCAGAGCACAGGTTAAAATGAGCAACAAGATAGATGTCCCTTGACATTGACTGAGTTCTAATTACACATTGTCTTGCACTTTACCCAGAGAGACCATAAACCAAGTTACTACCATATCTTCCCTTTATATTACAGCCCTATTAGCCATCACTGAGTCAGTGCCCAAAGAATTTGGTTGAATCAATGTCTTTATTATATAGTACACCCAGTTCCCAGTATTTGGAAAATAACCCTGTGTGATTTTTCTAAGGTTCTCACACATTTCTGTTTTCTTTCTTTGCTTGTTCTTAGATCTGCAGGGGTAAATAATACGTTTAAATTTTCTCTTTCTCCAACTGATTCATTTCACCTAGCATAATACCCTAAAGGTCCATCCATGTTGTCACAAATGGCAAGATTTCGGGCTTCCCTGGTGGCGCAGTGGTTGAGAGTCCGCCTGCTGATGCAGGTCCGGGAAGATCCCACATGTCTCAGAGCGGCTGGGCCCGTGAGCCGTGGCTGCTGAGCCTGCCCTGCAACGGGAGAGGCCACAACAGTGAGAGGCCCACACACCGTGCAAAAAAAAAAAAAAAAAAAAGGCAAGATTTCATCTTTTTTATGGCTGAGTAGTATTCCATTTTATATATATATATATATATATATATATATATATACACACACACCACATCTTATTTATCCATTTACCCCTTGATGGGCACTTAGGTTGTTTCCATATCTTGGCTATTGTAAGTAATGCTGTGATGAACATAGGGCCAGATAATTAAAAACTTCTTTTTCTAATTAAAAAATAAATAAATTTTCTCTCACATTTAACGCTTACTAATAAGAAATATTATCAAAAGTCTTTTTTTTTTTTTTTTTTTTTTTCGGTCAACGGGCCCCCCCCTTTTTTGGCCTCCCCCGTTGCGGGGCACAGGCTCCGGACGCGAAGGCTCAGCGGCCATGGCTCACGGGCCCAGCCGCTCCGCGGCATGTGGGATCCTCCCGGACCGGGGCACGAACCCGTGTCCCCTGCATCGGCAGGCGGACTCTCAACCGCTGCGCCACCAGGGAAGCCCTATCAAAAGTCTTATGCTTGAAATTTGGAGTAGACATATATACGTATATAAAACTTTACTTGAGATTTCAAACATAGCTAAATGCTTGAAATTTCCTTACACTTGTACACAAATATTACAAACTTAAGGAGTATGAAAATTAAAAGAGGAAATGATCACTGAAGTGATATTTTACATTGGCCATGGGACAGATTAATGTTTGAGGTCTTTAAATGTTAAGATAAAGTGTTTAAAGGAGATAACATGAAATCTGTAGGACACCACATACGTTATGATATTATTTGCTCTGTAATGGAGCTTACTGATGCATGGAAAAATACTTTCACTCTTTACTTTTCACTTTCTTTCTGAAATTTTACAAATGGGTGTAGTTATATTCCAAAAAAGCTTTCTTTACAAAAACAGGCAGTAGGCTGGATTTGGCCCAGGGGCTATAATTTATCAACCCCTGGTCTAAACCAATATTGTAGCCACTAACCACATGTGGCTATTTACATTTAAATTAGTAAAATTTAAAACTCCTTTCCCCGGTTGCACATGCCACATTTCAAGTGCCCAATGACCACATGCAGCCAGTGGCTGCCATACTGGACAGCACAAATATAGAACACGTCCATTATCACAGAATAAACTCATCTCCCAAGATATTCAAACTACATTAGAATTCTTTCAATAAGAGTGAAAAAAAAAGCATTTTATTCCCTAAGATACTAAATCCTAGTCATTTTTGACACTTTCTCAATATGAGTGATTTAGAATAGCGTCAAGTCATGTGAAAGCTTCATATTCTGCACAGAATTGCCATGGTGTGATTTTAAGCAACATTTTAATTTTCACCAGAGACAAGGTGTTTAAAAAGCATGTTGGAATTTTATTTACAAAATTTAAGGACGGAAAACAAAACTATCTATACAATAAAGATTATAGAGTTGGCCTTCTGAGGAAACTGAAGTCTGAAATACAGTAATTTTTTAAAAAACCAAAAATCTGACATAATCATGTCTAGGAAATGTTTCATTTAAAACTACCATCTGGTTCCAGAAGCATTTGAAAGGGACTCTGTCCAAGTTTTACTTCCCAGGACTTCTACCCAAGAGCTTGTTCTGTTTTCCTTAGGAATCAAGGGTGGAAGCAAGATGGAAAAGGGACAACTCCTTTTTAAAATTGTGAGTCATAAGAGGCTCCAGTTGATGACAAGGAAGCTTGCAAAGCTACACAGGAAACGAAGAATAAGGGGAAGGACTTTAAGAGAAAATAGCATCATAGCATTTCCTGTGCATAAGCTGCCATTTTTCCCATGCATTTCTTGGTGGGTTAGGTGGACGTACTTCTTATTGCCCACCTGTAATTCCCTTTATAGAGGGAGAATTCACATTCCAAGAAAAACAGAAATTCAGAACCGATGGCTTGAGAGCAGCTCAAGTTCATCCACTCCCCTAGCAGCCAAATGAAGTTAGTCTCCTCAGCAGCCCATTTGAAAAGGGGTACACAGGCAGGCGGCCACAGCAGCAGCAATCAGCATTTGTGCTCAGAAAAAGCAGGACCGCCAACTGCAGAAGGGAGGATCAACTGTGGGGAGCAAGGCACACCATGCCAAGAAACCAGGGAGAAACGTGTTCAGTTAACCCTGGCACAGGTAGGGTGGGGGGCAATAGTCTCCTTCCAAACTGCATAATTTTATAATTAAAGACTGGGGTGGCCAAAATAAATAGAATGACATTAATCAAGGCTTAAAAATACCAGTGTACAAATCAGTCTCTTCCCTTTCAAAGAAACTCTGACAGCTTCCAAAGGGCATCAGCTTGTGCAAATGACATCCTGTATCCTAACTGTTTAACTAGCTCGGGTATCAAAAGGCTGTTCTGACTCCGCTGGGAATCCCAACACCACATACAACAAGCCGGGAAATGCCGACCGCTATCTCTGCATGATTATGGTCACATTCCCTATGACAGTCATCATCCCCAGTCCTTCATCAAGCCCTCTTTTTCTCTGACTCATTTTCCCTTTATAAACATGGCCAAAGTGTGAGTGTCCTCGTGGGAATTTTCTGGGATTTGATGTGGTTTCTGGAGACATACTTTGAAGATGAAGGCAGTGAATTTCACATGAACAAAAAAAAGTGAGTTGTGGTTCTCTAAAGCTGTGCTTCTCAAACTTTAAAGGGATGCACATCACCTGGGAACCCTGCTAAAATTCTGACTCTGGAAGCTTGGGTGAGGCCTGAGGTTCGGTATTTCTAACTATCTCCTAGGTGATGGTGATACAGCTGGTCCACTGAGGACACTTGGGCAGCAAAACTAAGTAGCACATTAATTTTCCATGATCAAAGAATGATCTTTAGGTGTGGGATTAATAGAGGGTATTACTCTTTAAATGCAGAACTGGAAAATGCTAGAGTGAGATGGGACCTAAGAGTTATCTAAGATAAACCCTTGTGGGGTTTTTTTGGCCATGCCATGTGGCTTGCAGGATCTTAGTTTTCTGACCAAGGATCGAACCTGTGCCCCCTGCAATAGAAGCATGGAGTCTTAACCACTGGACAACCAAGGAATACCCAAACTCTTCATTTTTAAAGGATGTTAAGGGACTCACCCAGAGTCTTACCACAGAGTAATGAGAGATGCTGAGTCTGGCTTCCTTTTAACAGACACAATAGCACAGATCCCAAGTGCTGCACAGCAGGACGAGTGTGTGCTGTGACAGAGGGGAGTGGAGGGGGGCCGAGAAGGGAGAGGAGAAGGGGAGAGCATCTTATTCCTCACCCATCTGCATAAATGAGTTAGATAAAGAGCCTGGTCCACAACTTTAAGAACCATTGAAAATAGTTCTCAGGCTAGCTAGGTTCCCATAAAATTAATCAACCCTCAAAGATTGTATCATTTCTACCACACTTTTCCTTGTAAGCAATACTATCACATTGTGAAAAAGCAGGTAAGGTGGTGTGGATCCCATGCTCACTGTCTAGTAAAAGTCTCATTTCGCTCCACTAAAGAGGAAAGAAACCGACTTGCACTAACACCTACTCTGTACCTAACACACTGCTAGTTTCTTTATGTATGGGTATCCCATTTAATTCTTGCAACAAATCTGTAAAATGGATAGAATTATCCCTGTTTTTTAGATGAGAAAAGTGAATTTGAAAATGACTAAGTGCCAAGTCTGTGGTAAAACAGCTAGTAAGCAGCTTAGCTAAGATTCAAATTCATGGCCGCCTTCCCCAAACCCTGAGCTATATTTTTGTTTTCAAGCCTAAAATCATATCAGGCCCACAGCTTAAGTCAACCTATAATTAGCCTCCAAATTTATACAGGCCTACCTCAGAGATACTGCAGGTTTGGTTCCAGACAACTGCAATAAACTAAATAGTGCAATAAAGCAAATTACACAAATAGTTTGGTTTCCCAGTGCATATAAAAGTTATGTTTACACTATACTGTAGTCTATTAAATGCACAATAGCATTATGTCTTAAAAAATGTACATACCTTGGGGCTTCCCTGGTGGCGCAGTGGTTGAGAGTCCGCCTGCCGATGCAGGGGACACGGGTTCGTGCCTTGGTCCGGGAAGATCCCACATGCCGCGGAGCGGCTAGGCCCGTGAGCCATGGCCGCTGAGCCTGCGCATCCGGAGCCTGTGGTCCACAACGGGAGAGGCCACAACAGTGAGAGGCCCGCGTACTGCAGAAAAAAAAAAAAAAATGTACATACCTTAACTAAAAAATACTTTATTGCTAAAAAATGTTAGTCATAATCTGAGCCTTCAGTGAATCATAGTAGTAACATCAAAAATCACTGATCACAGATCACCAAAACAAATATAATAATAATGAAAACGTTTGAAAAATTGCAGGAAATTACCAAAATGTGACATAGTAACACAAAGTGAGCAAATGCTGTTGGAAAAATGGTGCCAATAGACTTGCTTGACACAGGGTTGCCAAAAACCTTCAATTTGTAGAAAACATAGTATCTTCAAAGTGCAATAAAGTTTAATAAAATGAGGTATGCCTGTATATGTTCCATTCTCAAAAGCTACAGTTATTTCTAAAAGAAACTTCCTGTCCCACACTTTATCAGCTGTTGGACCTAGGCTTTTAATAACAAGTAACCCAATTTCATCTTTCAAACTCTCCAGCCCATGAAAGTTCCCTACACACTTGAGTGCTTAAATACCTTTTTGTAATGGGCAATAAGAACTTTAAACTCACCAAGAACCACCAGCAAAACTGATGAATAAATCAATTTCTAGAGTCCACTCAATCATGATAGGTGGGTGTAAAAGGACAAGAGAACAGGAAGCATTGCATGTCTGAAAATGCAAGTCCCTCAATGAGAAAAGCATTCAAGAAAAGCATTTGATTTCCAAGAGACAGTGTCTGGTAATAACAATGGTGAATATGCATTAGCTTGTATCATCTGAGAGTTTAAATAGATCATTCTGGTGAAAGTCTATCCACAGATGAAAAGTTATCTCCCACCTGGCCCTTTAAAACATTCTCCAGTAGAAGGGTAACCGAGCAGAACGCTATGAGGCCTTCCCAGAATAGACCCCCACCGCCTGCCTTTTGTCTGTAGAAAAACTTTAATCAAAGAATAAATTTAATCAGAGAAATGAGAAAATGCAGAAAGAAAGGAAAACTGTCAAGCAAGACATAATAATGACACTTTAGCCATTAAACAAAATCAGGGACTTTTAGTCCTTCCTCAAGGACTATAGATAATATTCTGAGCCATGGCCTTTGAGCTGTTTTGAAGATACTGAAACCCCCAGCAGGTGGAACAAGTTAACTGTATGCTGCCCACAACCACGTAGACCACAGACCAGTTGGAACCAGAAGGTTGATGATGCTGACTCCCAATTACCTCACCACCAACCAATCAGAAGAATGTCCATGAGCTGATCACGTCCTGCTCCTTGAACAGTATAAGACTTGTCACTACCCCCTCCATGGCAGGACACACAGTTTTGAGGGCATTAGCCTGCTGTGGCCCCCTTTGCCTGGCAAAACAATAAAGCTATTCTTTTCTACTTCACCAAAAACTCTGTCTTGGCATTTCTATTCGGCACCGGTGTACAGAAGCACAGAGAAATAGGGAGAATTGAGGCTCGTAGGGGGACTAGGTCAGCTTCCTCCAGGCAGGAAGCGTAATAGCCCATCAGTGAAATCAGGATTCTAAGCCTCAGGTGGGGTCTCTGAAGGACCAGAAAAGCAGAGGAGGAGGGACTCACTCAAGGTCATCCATTAACTAACTTTTTTTCCTTTAGGATTTTCAGTACATAGATTTTAATTAATCATACCTCTGTGTTCAGGGCATATTATAATAGTTATTTCATGTAGGAATCCTCTCTCATTTTCTTTTGTTTTGTTTTTTCCTGTTTGATCCCCAACCCTCATTCCTATTTTTCTCCCCCAACAGGCTTCCAATGTGATGTGTTTGATATGCATCTTTGAATAATTCTATAGATGAATCTGTCTCCGTCCGCTCAGGCTGCCATACAGTGGCTTAAACAACAGAAATTTATTTTCTCACAGTTCTAGAGGCTGGAAGTCCAAGATCAAGGTGCCAGTATGGTTGGTTTCTGATGAGAGCTCTCTTACTTTCTTACAGATAGCCATCTTCTTGCCACGTCCTCATATGGCAGAGAGAGAGAAAGCTCTCCAGTGTCTCTCTTTATAAGGGCAATAATCCCATCATAAGGGCCCCAGCCTCATGACCTCATCTAAACCTAATGACCTCCCAAAGGTCCCACCTCCAAATGCCAACACATGTGGGGTTAGGACTTCAAAATAAGAGTTGGATTGGAGGACACAATTGGTCCATAGCCATATGCAAATTAAAATTTGCATAAATTATCCTGTTCTCTTTCTTTTAAAACAAATATCCCCCAAAGAACATGCCCTGCTTACTGCTGCCCAGGGAGCAGTTTTAGCCATTTTACTCGGGCAGAATATGCCTAAATGAAAGCAGAGAAAGGTTGCCTCAGAAATGGAGAAGAGAAGGGGGCCAGGGGAATTAATTTCCCTCTATTGGCAGTTTTGCCTGATCCTGGGTGTCATCCCTCCTGGACACAGCACTGGAAAGCCAGAAGCGGATACAGGTGAAAATTTTGCCCATAATCCACACATAAAATTCAGGCATGACAAACTGTCATAACAGATGGATTTTATGCCATCTAGTTCTTCCTTTAAAAATTTTTACACTTTTAATATTCACAGCATGAGAGCTACTTATTTTTGCTTTTTACTTAAATAAAATTCCATTATAAAGATTCAGGCCATAATTACCCAGGAAACTGTGTGAGAATGATCTAAGACCTGGAGTCTTAGACTAGAGCTTTATTGTGAAACAGACCGTCATCGAGATAATGGAATAGAAATGTGAACAATGTGTAAGCATTTATTTTTCTATTGCCTTGAGGACATCCAAACCAAGGAAGGTAGGCTTCTGAGGTTAGATGTGTGCCAGTGGGTCTCACACGTGAGTTGGCATCAGAAGCCCCCAGAGGGTGTGTTAAGTTTGGGCCCATCTTCAGAGTTGCTGACTCGGAAGGTCTGGGGCTGGGCCCAGGGATCTGCATTTCTCACAAATTCCTACTTGATGCTGACGCTGCTGATCCAAGGCTCTTACTTCGAGGATCCCTGTTCTGTCAAGATGCAGATGCATTGAAAGATTAGAAAATGGACTGGGATTCCCAATTGAATCTTTGTGTTTAGACAGTATATATAAATAAAACATATGATTATTTTTATGTGTCTCCTTGTTTTTTAAGTCCTTATGACTCTCTAGATATATATTTGGAGCACAATTTTTACCCACTACCCAACCTATAATGGGGTATTTAAATACTCTTGTGCCCTCAATTTTTGTCTACTTGATCTGCCAGGTTCTGAGAAAGGTGTGTTAAAATCTCTCACTATGAATGTAGATTTTCAGTTTATTCCTTTGCTTTATTTATATTTCAAAACTATGATGAAAATTATAAATTGCTTTATGATTCTTCTATTTTCTTGGTAGGTGTTTTATTAATATAATTCATCTTTTCTTTTTCCTTCTCAATGCTTTTACCCTTGAGTTATATTTTGTCATTTTAACATTGTTACTCCTGTTTTCTTTTTATTAACATTTGCCTGGCATATAATTTTCCTTCCCTTTACTTTCAAACTTCCTGCACCATTTGGTTTTATATTTGCCTCTTTTAAACAGCTCATAATGGGGTTTTTGAATTCAATTCTGAGAGTCTCTATCGTTCACATAGATTGTTATTCCTGACATGCTTTTACTTTCTGCTATCCTGTTTTGGTTTTCTGTTTAATGTGTACCTTTTTAACTTTTTTCTTTCCCCTGTCTCTTACCGGTAAAAATTTCCATATTCTATTTTTCTCCTCTAATTAGTTGGAAATTAAATCTATTACTTACTCTTTAAATAGTTACCTTAAAATTTTTAACATGCACCTTTAAGCATATTTTCCAATGCTTTCCAAAAAATTTATTTATTTTTTTATTTAAGATATATTCAATGCCTGCTTACTCTGTATGAGGCACTGTCCTGGGAGCAGGGATTCTGCAAAGCATGACATGGACAATAATCTCATGGAATTTACATTTGAGTGGGAGTAGAAAGATAATAAAGATGGCCTGTGGGTATTTACAGTCCAGCAAGGAGACCAGTGAAAAAGAAAGAGGGCAGTGGGAGGTGAGGTCAGGAAGGTGATGGGGGCCAGGTCACAAATGGCCACGTGGGTCAGAGTGAGGACCTTGGCTTTTGCATTAAGTGAGTTTGGAGCCATCGGAGGGTCCTGATCAGAGGAGAGAAACCCTCTGACTTGGGCTTAAGCAAGGTCACTCTGGCTGCAGTGTTGAAAATCTAATAAAGGGAAGCAAAGCGAGAAACAGGAAGCTACTGAAAAAATCAGGTGAAATATAATGGTGGCTTGGACCAGAGGAGTGGCCAAGGTGGTGAAAAGTAGTCGAATTCTGGCTATATTTTAGAGGTAAGGGCCAAAAATAAAGTTTGCAGGGAAACCAGATTGTAGTAGGAGCAAAAGAGAGGAAGACAAAGACTTTCTGTGACCTAACTAGTCAGGGTCCCCTGAGCCTTCAGACCCCACTCTCAGTCTCTGTCCTTGGCCCATTTAGCCCAGTTTTAGCAAGAATTCTGCTAGGCTGGTTTAGTGAAAATCTCCCACCTTTGATATCTGTATGGACTGAATGACTCTCCTTCCCCCAAAATGCATATGTTGAAATCTAATCCCTAATGTGGTGGTACATAATTAAGACATGAGGATAGAACCCTCACGAATGGGATTAGCGCCCTTAAAAGAGTCGGGAGAGAGCTTGCTTCCTCTCTCTCGGCTCTCTCCACCATGTGAGGATACAAGGAGAAGTTGGCAGTCTGCAATCCAAAAGAGAGCTCTCACCAGAGCTCAACCATGCCAGCACCCTCATCTTGGACCTCCAGCCTCCAGAACTGTGGGAAATATATTTCTGTTGTTTATCAGCCACCCAATCTATGGTGCTTTGTGATAGCAGCCTGAACCAAGAGTTATCACCCTCATCTGCCTTCAGCAAGAATACTGTTGAGTTGATCTAGCATAAATCCCCCTAGCCTTGATGTTTCCTCTTAGAACTTTCCATCCACTGACCCCCACCCCACCCCCCACCTCCACCTCCACTCTGCCCTTTGGCTATAAATTCCTACTTTTCCTTGTTGTATTCAGAGTTGAACACAATCTCTCTCTCCTCTACTGCAGATCCCATTACAATAGTCCCCCCCCCCAAATAAAGTGTGTCTTATCAACTTTAGCAAGTGCCTGAATAATGTTTTCTCTAACCAGAATAACACTAGAATGTTTCATCCCAAGACTGAAGGCCTGGCATTGCCACTAATGGGAAGAAGAACTGGTTATAGAAGGGCAGGTTGGGAAATATTGGGAGGTAAGTTCAGAACATGTTAAGTCTGAGAAATCTCTTACACATCCAAGTGAGATGGAAAGTGTGCAGTTATAGAGAAGGGACTGCAGGCTATTGGAAGAAGCAGGGCTAGAGATAAGCATTCAAGAGTGTTCAGCATAGGGGTGGCTTTTGCTGACACAAACGTGGAGGCATCCATGAGGCAAGCAGTGTGGAGAGAAACGAGAAGGTTCTAAGAACTGAGCTTTGGGACAGTATACATTCAGAGGTCAGCAAGAGAAGCCAGGGGAAAACTTAAAAGCATAAGACAACAGTCAGAATAATAGGGGGGAAATCCGGTGAGCGCATGTCCTAGAAGCCAGGTAAAAACAGTGACCTATCTATGAAAAAGTGAAGTATGATGAGACCAGAGATGGACCATTGGATTTAGGAACGTCACCAAGATCTGTGGAGACATTCATAAGATCAGTTTCAGTGGAGACAAAAACCTGTTTGGATTGTTTTCTAAAGAGAATGAGAGGAGAGAGATTGGAGGCAATTATAGACATACTTTCCAAGGGTTTGGCTGCAAAGAAGGGAGGCCATTGGTGGCCACTGTCAGGCCAGGAAAAATATTTTTTAAGATGGGGAAAATAGTAACATGTCTGTATGTTGATGGCAAAGATCTGATTGAGAGGAAATAACCCATGCTTGCAAGAAGAGAGAGAAAAGAAATAATGGAGAGAAGGTAGACTATATGGACATATGCCCTTGGAATATATTTGTCGAAAACACCAGATCATTTATTCCATAAAGTTTCCCACAGTCTGGATGTTGGTTGTTGCATTTCCATGTATAGTTTAGAATGGTGGTTTCTAAGCATAACTCTTGTGGTTTCTAAGCATAACTCTTTAAATAGCAAAACTCTCTCTTTAAAATAAAAATACGATGTGAGTGATATTCACAGTCGATAAACTGTAGGAAGGCACAGCTTTCATGTTGAGGTGCGGCAGGTTAGGAGAGCCCAGATATGCCCACTCACGTGTGACCCCTCGGGCCACACCAGAACCAAGGGCTGCACTGCAGTTGCTGTGAGGCCTTGGGTATGAACTACTCTGCGGTGGAGAATCAGTAGATAAGCATGGAATTCTGTTCAAAGTGAGATTTTGAACATCTCCACTTGTTTATGGCATTGAGCTGGAATGAGATCAAAATATTATTTCTTGAAATAAACAGAATGCAGATTTTCCATTTAAAGCTATTGCCGTGACTAGAGATTGTTTTCCATAGAGAAGAATCATAAGTAACCACCCTGTTTTGGATTTGTATCCGTCTTTCCATTTTTAGAGTTTTCACAGACATGATATCATTAAATCCTAACTGCCAACTTCCTGATAGCAAAGCTGAGGCTCTGAAAGGTCAAAGGCCATTATCACACAGCTAATAAATGGGATTTTTCCATATAATGTTCTCTTCTTTGGCTGTCGAGAAAATAGTACTGACCACAAACATCAATAGGGCTTCCTGCACTTTAAGTCGTTTTGCAGAAGTGGCGATGCATCTGGCTCAGACATTCCGTTTCCTTAATGATTAAGGGGACATGTTCTCCAGATGACAGTGCAGAACCAGAGGAACAAGCTGTGGCTACTGAACTAAGCAAAATTAACCAGGTCCGAACGTGGCCCCTTCAGGGCACTCTCACTAACTGAGCAAGGCCTGGGGAACCTTCTAATTCTAATTAAAGTTAGAGAGGGGGTGTTTTTCTTGCTTGTTGTCCATTCCAGGCAGGATGTAGAAACCATTTTACCAAGTATCATGTTGTCTCTGATTAGAGAATGCATAGATTCTGTTGAAACACAGCTTTGGGGTTTCTTAGAACAGTAATGAAACAGAAGGGTATCAGCATGTCAAAAAGGAGAGAGAGTTCCACAGGAACATTTCTGTACAGAAACAGAGACCTTACTCAGGACTATGGGTTTCTCGTCTTCTCCAGACTTACAGTAATGACTTATGTGCCATCAGGAGCTAAGGTATTTTCACACCCTCATATTAAGAAGCAGAATGTTCATAAATATTTACTAGATTGTTGCCTGTGACATATAACTTTTTCTGTCCCCATAAATTATAAAATGTGTTCACATTTTTACGTCATTGGGGGAGAAAAGTGTAGGAAAACAATAGACAAAATAGGTCAGTGAAATGGCCAGCCCCACTCTGGTGGGCTGATTCTTTTCCCTGACAAAACCCCACTATGGAGAGAGAAAGATTCTTAAAGCTCTGGAAGGCAGTAGCTTAAATGAAAGCTCCACATTCCAAGATGAAACTGATCAATCCAAGTGACTTCCTAACTAGGAGTTCTCACACTAACAAAAGTTCAAATAATTGACCACTGAATATACTGTTCCCTAACGTAAGCTTCTAAACTGGGCATCAAGTCACATTTTCCAGCTTCCCTTCTGATACTGAAATCTTCACATTGATTTTCTTCTCCTCTTCTGTTGTATCTCCTACATTCTAAACTCGTTTTGATTGTCTCAAATAATCAAAATAACCTCAAATGAGAAATAATAATCAAATAATGACTAAAATCTTAGGCCATTTAAGGACATACTGCCATGATGCCACACCCCCAGAGACAGAGCACATAGTTTAAAAACTGGTGGTTCGCTGTTCAAATCTGTCCTACAAACATGTATTATCTATGCCACAAAGTGTTTTAAAATTTTTAGTTGATTACTAAAATTTACAAATTGGAGGATTTCTAATGATTTTATGGTGCAACTTAAAAATTTGGAAAATCTGGCAATACTAGGTTCACTGATTCTCTTGGTGTTTCCATGCTGCCACAGTCCTCACCACTCCCTATTGTCCTTATACTCAGTCTATTTCACTTTATAGGCATTTGAGCTTACAATCTCTTTCCAAATGTAATCCCTACCCAAATGCACCCCCTTCAATAACAGAGGAACCTTTAAGATAAATTTTAAAATCACATTTTCTTGTTCTATTTAATTATTCATTGATTCATTCCAATACTGGCATACCAATGCTAGCCACTGAGGCTACAAAAATGATTAGAACCTTTTTGGATACTATTTTATATATCTAGCACAATGGCTAACATCCCAAAAAACCTAATAACACCAAATGCTGATGAGGATGCACAGCAACAGAAACTCTCAGTCATTCCCAGTAGAAATTCAAAATGGTACAGTCCCTTTGGAAGACAGTTTGGCAGTTTCTTTTGTGTCCCTTCACAATTCATATGTTGAAACCCTACCCCACCAATGTGGTTAGTATTAGGAGCCGGGGGCTTTGGGAGGTGATTAGGATTGGATGAGGTCACGTGAGTAATCTCATCAAGAAGATTAGTTCCCTTATAAGAGTCACAAGAGAGCTTGCTTCCCTTCTCTGTTCTCCATCACGTGAGGATACTTAGAAGTCAGCAAACCTGGAGGAGGGCCCTCACCAGAACTCGACTGTGCTGGCTCCCTGATCTCACACTTCCAGCCCCCAGACCGTGAGAAATAAATTTCCATTGTCTATAGACCCCACCTATGATGCTCTGTTAGAGTGGCCTGAACTAAGATACATGCAACTGTTTGTAGCAGCTTTATTCATTAAAAAATGCACAAAACTAGAAGTAACCAAGATGTCCTTGAGTATGTAAATGGATAAACTGTGATATGTGCATAAAATGGATTATTAAGTGATAAAAAGGAAAAAGTTATTACATACACGACATGAATCTTAAATGTATTTTGCAAAATAAAAACTAGTCTGAAAGGTTATATAGATATACTTGACATCGTAGAAGAGGAAAATCTCTAAGGACAAAAAACAGATCAGCGATTGCAGGGTTTTGAAGAGGGGGCAGGGGGGCAGTGTTTGCCTAGTTGGAAGCACAGAGCACTTTTTAGAGTCATCTAACTAATCTGTATGGTACAGTAGTGGTAGACACATGATGACATGCATTTGCCAGACCCATAAACTTTACAGTACAAAGAGTGAATCTTAGTGCAAGAAAGTAGAAAAAAAAAAAAAATACTTAGGAGATCAGGCTATCCCAGGATGGAATAGAGACAAAAGAACCTAACTTTACTACAAATGTATGAAATAACTTCAGTACAGAGGTGGTAGGAAAAAGGTGCCGGCCTAAGTAACTTTGGAAATGAGTAGAGGTTGCAGGACTAAATTAGGTAAAAGGAAGTTTACATAAGCACAGTACTCGAATTGATAATGTTTTCCCATGAGGGAAGAGGTTAACAATTCTGAAGCCATCATAGATAAGATAGATAGATAGACAGATTTTGGAATTGAACAATAAGTAAACGGACGGCAGATGGTGGGAGCCAGATTTTTCACCACTGGAGTGGGAGATTACAGACAAGCAAAAGAAGACTAGAGTGATCCAGGTAGTAATGGATTTGAGTTCAAGAACATCAGTATGACTTCATGTTTAGCTTAATTTAGATACAGAAGGATACATATAGATATATGTATACACATGAGTTAGTCTACATGCATATATCTTCTTGCTCTCTCAGCTGGGAAGGGCTGGAAGCAGTGACACCCCAGTAGCAATGAGCACTCCTAGGGCCACCTATTAGCTTCTAATACCACTGTCCAATAAAAGGAACCAGGGCTCCTTGAAGAACTGGCTGATTCCAGGGCTGGGACGGGGATTACATAGGATAAGCCTGGAGCATCTTGTAGCGCCAGAAAGTCAGGAAGTGCTCAAAAAAAAAAAAAAAAAAAAAAAAAAGATGGGATTATGTAAAAGGGACACAGGAGCCAACCTGAAAGAGCTCCCTATGGCCACAGCTAGAAGAATTTGAGCAACAAAATAATTTAGTACTGGATTATAACTCAATGTATAAAATAAATATGCATGAATCCATACTAATATAAATGACTGACTAAATAAATAAATGGAGAAGAAGAGAGATATCTCCCATAGAGAAAAATCCCAAATAATTTATGTAGATACTCCCCCATCAAGGAGGTTGAGTGTGGGCTGCACTTAGTGACTTGCTTCCAACAAGTAGAGAAAAGCAAGTGGGGAAAAGTACAGTGGAGAATACTGGCAAATACTACCTGAGACAGGTGATGAAGGTTGATATCATCTGTGATAAGTCATGTTGATAGCATGTGACATTTCCCCTTGATCTGATGTGATGAGAATGACACTATACCTCTGCTGTCCTCCTCCCCAAAACAAAACACCAAACAAACAAACAAAAAAACAGTTTAACTATGAGAAAATAACATCAGACAAAGCCAACCCGAGGGACAGTCTACAGAATACCTAACTAGTACTCCTCAAACTGCCAAGGACCTGAAAAACAAAAAGTCAGAAACTGTCACAGACCAGAGGAGGCTCAGGAGACATGATGACTGAACGCAATGTGGTGTCCTCGACTGGAACCCAGAACAGACCATGGACGTTAAGGGAAGCCTGGTGAAATGTGAATAGAGGCTGGAGTTTCATTAATAATATCTACCAAGTTTGATTCCTTATTTGTGACAACTGTATCATGAAAATGTAAGATAATAACAATATCTTACTGAAACCGGGTGAGGGGTACATAGGAATTCTCTGTACTGTCTCCGAAAATCTCTCTCTCTACTATCTTTGAAAGCCTATCTCTGTGCTATCTATAAACCTAAAATTATTCTGAAGTTAAAAGTCTACTTAAAAGCAAACAAACAAGAAGAAATCTTGAGAAGTTTTCCTATCTAGAAGGCGACGTATTTCTTCTGCTTAGAACACTACACCCCTGGTAAACCCTTAATTCTTCCTGTAGATCTCAGCTTAAGCTATTCCTACACCCTGAACTGGGTCCCTTCTTTGTTACTGCTCATACAATCCTTTTCTCATTATTCCCAGCAATTATGCCACTATATTTTTATCTGGGGAACACTGGTTAAAATCTGTCTTCCATGAGGACAGATACTGTGTCTGTGTTGCTCCCCACTGCATTATCGCAATACCTAGCAGAGAACGTAGCACACAGCTGATGCACAATAAATAGTTTTGGAAAGAAAGGAGGAAGAAGGGAGGAAGAGGGTGATGGAGAAAAAGAGAGAGAAGGAAGAGGGGTGGATATGCATTATGATAGAGCAACTATCATAAGATGAGGCAAATCAGACTGGGCAAGTGGAAAGTGAGTGATGGACAGATAGGGCACAGAGGATTTTTAGAATACTGCAAATACTCTGTAAGGTATTCTGATGGTGGATACAGGTCATTATACATTTGTCAAAACACACAGAAGATACAAATATAAGGAGTGAACTTTAATATAAATTATGGACTTGAGTGACAACGAAGTGGCAAGTAAGTTCTTCGACTTTAAAAATTTGCTGCCCCAAAATGTCTCTTTGGCATGTGGATTATTCTGCACTGAAAACAATCAAGGCCCAAAAGACTCAGGAAGAAACTTTGACCTTCCCTCTAACTGTCTAAGAGAATGTAGATAGAGGACCTATCCCAGGAAGGGAACTGTCACCGCAGACAACTATAATGTGAACTAGGTAAGGTAGACCGGGAGGAACCTAGCAAAGTCTCTTTGTTAGAATTCCTCCCATTGTCTCTGCAGGGCCCAGGCAAACATTTGCTTTTCCATCTCCACGTGAATTGCCTTCCTCCTCTTGAAGTCCCAAACCACTACCTCCAACAGCCTCTTTTGTGTTTAGCTGAAGATGGTATTTAAGGTGAGGGTTTTGGCCATTTTGGTGAGTTACTCAGTTCTTCTGGGTCTCTCCCATGTATACATGTTATTAAACTTTTGTTCTATTTTCTCCTGGTAATCTGTCTCATGTCAATTTAATGCTTAGTCCAGCCAGAAAAACCTAGAAGGGTAGACGAAAATTTCTTCCCCCCAACAGTAACAAACATACCACTGTGGTGGGAGGTTTGGTAGCGGGGAAGGCTATGCATGTGTGAGGACAGGGTGTATTTGGGAACTCTCTGTATCTTCCTCTCAATTTCTCTGTAAACCTAAAACTGCTCTAAAAAATAAAGTCGATTAAAAATGCAATCAGGGCCCTGGTGGCGCAGTGGTTGAGAGTCCACCTGCCGATGCAGGGGACACAGGTTCGTGCCCCGGTCCAGGAAGATCCCACATGCCGCAGAGCAGCTGGGCCCGTGAGCCATGGCCGCTGGGCCTGTGCATCCAGAGCCTGTGCTCTGCAACGGGAGAGGCCGCAACAGTTAGAGGCCCGCGTACCGCAAAAAAAAAAAAAAAAAAAAAAAAAAAAAAGCAACCAACTTTCCAAAATATGAGCTATACGTTTCATAACATTTATACAAATGGACATATACATTTCATATTTGTACGCAAGTATACGTTCTTACACACATAAAACATTTCACACACATATATAAAACGTGTACAAAGTCTCCTTTCCAAAAGATCACCATTGCGCAGTTGTTTTTGCTTCTTTGTTTTTGTTTTGTTTACTTTTTGCCCTCTAAAAACAACATTGCAAACTCCATGTCCAATGCACTGATGAAATCCAGTTTGCCTGAAATGTAATCTTTTATTTCAAGCCATGCCCACTTTTTTAATCGTTTTACATATTTCCTATGTGTCTCTAAAAACATATTTTATACCACCTTGCTATTAAATCTTTAACAGATACAGTTCAACAACATCCAGGGGCAGAAAGGGATGCACTGACTCATAGGTGATAAAAATTCACAGTAAAGCCACAGATGTAGCAGAGTGAGAATTGCCACACCAGCAGGAACTGGAGATAAAAGAGGATTACATGTGATGAAATGTAGTAACTGACTAGAAGTCACCGAAAAATACCAGATGGATGACACTGCTCTGTATATCTCTAATGAGCCTGTAGACTTTATTGAGTATCACTATAGGTTCACTTTTAGTATTTTCCTGAGTGTAATTGAAGTTTATTGATATGCTATTATTGCCCAGTTTAGATGTGACCATAAAAAATACCATTTGATATACTTGTGTCTCCATAGAAATCTTGGGCTTTTTGCTTAAAATGAAAGCTCATAGTAATAATTGCCATAATATTTATTCCTCTTCCTCCATCAGACCTTTACATAGACTATGGACAGTAACTGCTCCAGATAGCATTGAAATTGCAGGGATATTTTCAGGAGTGATTGGCACATAAAAGATCAGACGTGCAATTTTGGATACTACCAAGGGAGACAAAGGATTTTTATGTCGAAGGTAAAAGAAAACAAATTTATATGCTGAAATGAGTTGCCATAGGTGGTGCAGTTCTCTATTAGTTAACGTGGGTCTATTTCCCATTTAGTTTTCAATATAGGAAGAGGATAAAAATAACTGTCCGTCTGAGCTAGAATATTTGTTCTGTAAACACAGAAGCCTCAGATCTCAACAAAAGACCTCTCAGCATAATAAGCAAAGGGCATTTCCCTCCACAACAAACATTTTAAATTAAGCTGGAAATAATGGGTGTGAAAATGATTGCTTCTCAGAGCAGCAAAGAAAAACTCTCCATGGGAATTCCAGATACAGCTTAGATCATATCACCATTGAGTTCGTATAAACCGATAAGAAGCTGCTCTAAGCCCCAGGTCAAAGGGCCATGCAACTTGATTGTACTTTCACAAGCTGAAAACCAAATTTCCTTATTAAGGAAAACACCTGAATTCTGAACTCTGGTGAGGGCTTGGAGTAAAGTAAAGCTGCCAAAGTGATGTGTGGTCCTTGGGACCTGAGGCTTCCCAGAGGAAACAGAAAGGGAAGGTAACTCCCAGCTGAGGGAGGCTTTCCTTTTCCCCACCCCCTTCCTCTCTCCAACCCACAGACACATGTGCCAGCCCCACTGGTACGCCCCGCAGGTCCCACCCAACACACTTTTTCCATGAACTGCACCTTCAGTGTTGAGAGCAACGTGCCAACGTTGGCTAAAGTCTGGACGGCACCTCAACCTACACTTCCAGCCCTGCTGCAGTGTTGCTCAGAAGGCTTCGAGCAACAACAAAAGGCTTCGAGCAACTACAAAATCCACTTTGGGTACTTGGAGCCAAGGTTAATTACCCCCAAAGGTCAGCAGCTGTGGCATCAGCCTTTGGACGACAAGTCTACCTGCAGTTAATTAGGACTTAGGGACTGAGAAAAAGTCAAGTGGGCCCACCCAATCTTTGAATGGGGCTGATTCACAAACTGCCCCATTTCAGCAGCACTGGGTCCCTCTGATGCTGGCAGGCCATCCTCAGGAGTCCCACACACAGACTTCAGAACACACAGACTGCCGGTCACAGCCACAAAGATCTTGTCACGTGTAACGCTGGAGACCAAAATCTGTGTTCCTGGTCCTGAGTGCAAGATTCTGTGGGTTGCCATTCTTAAGAGTTGTCACAGGATACAGACGATGATCATATGAAATTATTATTATTATCATTATCATTTATAATTCTCTTCAGGGTCAACTTGTCGCTTAAAGCACTTAAGCACTTATTCTTTCAACAGTATTTGTGGGGTGCCTGCTCTTTTTCAGGAAATGGAATTGGAAAGTCTCTCCACTTATTCTAACAACAGTGTGTGTTGAGCACTCAGTGCCAGGCACCTTGATCTATGCTGGATTTGGGGAATCAAAGGCTTGGCTACTGCACTTGTGGGGCTCCCATTCTCGGGGGGCGATGGGAAATGTGCCTTCCCACCTCTGGTTTCCATGAGGAAACCATACCGCAAACACTCCTGGCCTCCTGATCCGCTACTAACCCCTTCCCAAATAGGCGGAAGGACTTACCCGGTGGGTTTGGCTCAAGCCTCCATTGTGTGGAGCTAATTCAAAGATTCCATGCAGGTGGAGGACAGTGGGATCTGCCCTCTTCCTTCTCCACCTGGATCAGCAGAAACAGCCCTCTAGTTGAGTGTAGGCGCTCTAAAGACTCTTTCTCCCAAGAGGGCTGCCCAAGGGCTCAACTGAGGGAAAGGAAGGTGCACACCCATCTGGGCACAGACATTAACCTACACCTTCCAGTCCTACATCCCAGCCTCCGTCAGTGACAATGGTGATACTTCAGTTTTCCCTTCATAATGCTTTGTATCTTATTTTCCAGCGAATCCAAAACTTAGATGAAGATGGGGTTGTATAATAGATTCCCTCAAAGATACCAACAGCATCTGAATAGAGGAAATAGAAGGGAAAAAAAAGTAAGCCAACACCTAATTATACAGTCACTAATTATGTAATTTGGCACGTGCCTTGCCTTCAAGGACCTTACTATCTATTAGGGAAAATAAGACATGAGTACACGTGGCTTTAATACATAACACACCGTGGCACTAAAGAGACAGAAAGTGCTATAGGACTGACAGAGAGAAAGCCAGGCATGAAATTTACACAGAAACCAAATCACATGATCAGCCAGCCCCCTTTTGGTGTGTGCTTCTTTGGCAACGCCTATATGTCTTCTGTGACAATGTCACTCTTATAACAATGAAGGTGCCAGGATAACTCTGTGTTCCCTGATGAATCCTGGCACCACTGTGGCTTCTTATATTATCTTGCTTCTTGGATTCAACAGAATTTGTTTTGATTATTCCTTGATAATTCATGTCATAATAGCAATAATTAAAACTTCACAGTTTCAGCTTTTCCCTTCCTCAGCTTTTAATCTCACAGCTTATAAAAAATGTTTGCAGCTTTCGAGAATTACAGGAAAATACGGTGCAAAAGCCAAAGAGCATGCAACTTCATTGCAACAAATTGGGTGAAAAAGAGGGAGAAGAGAGTTTGAAATAATAGGTCAAAGAAGAAGCTGAAATTTAGGAGACTGCAGGGAGTCACAGATAAAACTGGTGGCCCTGCCTTCAAATTTTTCATTATTGCTGTAATAAGGACTGTCTTTATGTGGACCCCTCAGTCTATGATGAGTCTAATTCCAGAGGGCTCTCTGACCAAATCTTTCTGTTCTGTAGAGAGGGAAGTGGTGTGTGGCGTTGATCTACCTCTCAGAAGCATCTTGGACTCAGCCTGAGAGATCTCGACTTTTTTCTGCTCCCTTGTAGCTTGTCAACTCTGGGTACCAGACTGGTTACACTAACGCCCTCCTAAGTAAAGAGCATGTCATGTATTTTGAGTTCCCTTGGCTTTAAAAAGATATGTCACCAAGACCTCACCATTATGGTCCTATTTCTCACAGCCCTCTGCCTTATTAGGGAACTTCCTAACAGAGTCAATGAGGGTGTCACACCTAAAAAGAAGCAGAGAGACAAGGGCACCTGGCGTGGGTGTCATCAACTGTCCCCACCAGCCCACAGTCGTATCTGTCAGCCTGGCCTGCTCCCACGTGCAGATATGCACCCACACTCTTGCGCGCTCACAGCCCCGCACCCCGGGCCACAGCTGGTTAGACTAGGGGTAGGCAGTGGATACAGGCCAGGCCGTGCTCCCCTGAGAATTTGGAATTGAGGGGTCCAAGGAGCGACAGAGACAGACACAGACGGGCTTTGAGGCTAGATCTGTACTTGGGAGATGTCAGTGGCCTCCGGCTTTGCCTGCTCCAGAGAGCAGCACGGAGAGTCAGTCGGCCCAGAGAAAAGAATGAAGAACAAACCACAGAGAAAGAGACCAAGAGGTGAGCAGGAATATCCCCTGGAATTTTAGCGGAATTCCTGGTTCCTGTAATGATCGTTTCTGAATCCCAGCCCATCCCTGACCTTAAGTTCTAAGACCCATACCTGCCTGTTGCTAAAAGATAAACTGAGGCATATTAAAAAGTTTAAGAGATTATATGAGCAAAAATCATTTCAGGCAGCGCCAACCTGGTTAGGAGGGCTCCACCATCAGGAACTGGGGCAAAGCAAAGCAAGGAAATGATTGATTGGCTGGAGCTTAAAGCCTCGTTGGCTGTTTGTGATTGGTTGCCCTTAGGTTTCGATTTTGTAACCTTGAGGCATTTACAGGCTTCGCTGATTCTGGTTTGCTTACTAGGCCACCACACACAGCATAAGAGCCATCTCAGCCTAATGGCCTCCTTGTTTAATTAATTTAACACTGTGCTCTTATGATAAATTCCTCTTCTTTTATGTAAGTTGTTTTGTTACTTGAAACCCAGAAACCAATACAGTGCAGAGCTGCTGTAAAAAGTCCCTGGGCATGTAAGTTGTAGCAAAAGTCATCATGAACAGTGATGCCTCGATTGTGCGTGATGTCACTCTCCCTGTGAATTCCCTTGGATAACTGAACAGTGCCTGTACGCCTCTCACTTTATATCAATATTCTCCAGCCCCAACCCAAGTGCCTCCAGCCCCTCCTGGAAAATACGGCTAGTAGCTGTTGGTTGGGATGTGCCCAGTCACTCCTGTCTCCATTAAGATAATGGATGGGGACAGTGCAACTCAGATAAAAACACGAGGCTCAGCAGTGTCCAGCCCAGAACATCAAAACACAATGGCAGTCGTTTACATCAGTCACAAGTGGCTCCACTTAACAGCCTTTTTGAAGAAAAAAAAGGAGAAAAGAGCATTCTTGTTGCTGCATTGAAAAGTGTGAAAATGATCATTTGTATAACACAGCTTCTGCCTTGAACACTGAGATGCCCACAATGTAAATGGAGATCAAAATAGCGGCCGGCAAACAAATAATGCAAAAGTGTCTCAAGAAGAACACCCAGGGTTTCGTTTTCAGATTTATTTAAAAGGCTCACGGGTTGCAAGCATCCTTTCTTTCTCATTTCCAAAGGGTTTGTCATGCCTGTCCTGTGCCAGTGTGACTGAGCTGGGTCTCCAGTGCCCTTCTTTAAAGCATGCATAAAGCAGAGGTGCCCAGGGCAGGCCCAGAGCACCAGACCCAGCTGCCACAGTCCTGGAATGCAGGCCACCACGGGCCGCAGAGCGATGAAAGACCAGCATCAGGCATCTCCAATGCTTTGATTTTCAAGAACAGCTTGACACCCATAGCAACGTAGCTAACGTGAAAAACACAAGATAAAAACATTCCATTTAATTAAAAGCTCACAGTTCAATGGTAGTATAATTATTACAAGTGCATTTTATGGCTGTCTGCATTCATTTTGGGTACATAAATTAATATGCAAATTACCAGCCCCTCTCGTGTTCTTAAGAAGTTCCCCTGTCAGTCTTTTCTCCTCCGACATGTCAGTTGCATAAAGCGTGGCTTTTTAAATGCAAAGTAAAATTCACATTTATGGTTCTTCTGAAATCTCCCTATGCCAGCGAGCTTTGCTTTAGATGAGTGTTGAATTAACAGAGCACACCTCTCTCTGAAGGCCTTCAGGACCACAGAGAGACTGAGACAGGCATGGCCTTCTGACTAATCAGGGTGAGAGACTATTTTCCATCTCAAGGACCACCTATCAAGGTATTTGTGGTTCTCATTCATCCCTTCAAGGACTTTGTTATGGGAAAATATTGTTCTGATGTACAAAAAAGCAAATTCCCAAACCATAGACAGATGAATTTAATATTATTCACCGGGAAATCCTATAACGAATTACTTAACAGATGGACTGTAGGTATTTAGAAAATACTTTGCACACAGGCAGCAGACCCTTAGAAATGGTGTGGGCTCTCAGAACACGATGTGCCCAACTGACCTCATTTCCCTCTTTGAGAGAGTTACTAAAATGGCTTAGCAGCAACATTCCATAAGTATATCTCACTGTGAATAAGGCTTTCAGAAAAATCTTTCGTGACTTCCTAGTAGACATATACAGAAGACGAACCAGCTGTGTGAACAGTCCCATCTGTTTTTCTTGGGCTACCAGAGACTCAAAGGTGGGACTTACAGGTGAGCTCTGATTCTAGGCTTGGTACCGTTTCATCAGTATCTCTACTGTTGGCCTGAATAAAGTGAAGGAAACCAGAATATGTCACCCCACAGTATGCCTCTTTGACATAAGAATTATTTTGAGCTGAAGGCAATTAAGAAGCTGCAATCACGGAAAAAGTTTCCTGACCTTCCCCTATTTGCTAAAAGCAGGACACAAGTTTACAAAGGGGTCCCTCCTCCCCTCTCTCAGGAAGGACAAAAGTTAATCTAATCTAGACCCTCATCAGCCTGGAGATGGCACCAGAGGAATCTGCATAACAAACTTTACCAACTAGCCTTGATCTACCATTAGTTTTCCCTGCTTCTGACTTCCCTGGGGCCACAAGGTCCTTTTCCTTTTTCTTGGTGCTTCTCTAAAACTTATTGTTCCTATACTAAGATGCTACATAAACTCAAGTTCTAAACAAACCTTTGATTTACTCATCTCTGGTCACTCCATGTGTTACATGGGCAGTGCACATGTTAAGAAACCTCTGTTCATTTTTCTTTTGTTAATCTGAAAGTCTCATTTAAAGGGCCCCAGCTGGAGCACCTAAGATGGGTAGAGGAAGAGATTTTTTTCCTCCCCTACAAAAGTCAGAGAAAATATGCTTGAATGATGTATAAGTGTCTCAATACTAGAAGGGACAACTAATATACTCTTTGTCAGAATTAAAACTCCTGAAGTAAAAACATCTCAGGAGACTGAGCCTATTCAATGAAAAAATTCACTCTTAAAGAACAAGAATGACTCAGTTCATCTGAAAAAAAAAAGTTTTGGCTTCCAGTGAATCCAAGAGTGCCTGTTAGCTTGACATGGATGAATAAATAATGGTAACAGATTTCATTAAATAAGAATTATAGAAAATAAGCTAAATGAGGGCAAGGGCTTGGTCTTTCTCACTGCCAATGCCAAGAACAGTGACTAGCACATAGTATGTACTCAATATTTATTAGATAAATAACATTTTCTATCCAGCTTTTAAAATTATAAATAGAATTTACATTGATTGTAGAAAATTTGGAAAGCACAGAAAAGCACAAAGAAGGAATAAAAAATTACCCTGAGTCCTGAGATAATCTCTCTCAATATCTTAGTATAGTTCCTTCAATTCTTTTCTCTATGCACTTTTCACATGGTCTAAATAAACAATTTTCTATCATAGCTTATTTACATTATAAAAAATTATTTTCTAAATCTCTAAAATCTTCATAAATGCAATTTATATAACTATATAACAGTCCAATTTGTAGATGTACCACCACTAACTGTTGGCTATTGAGATCGTTTCAAAATGTTTTATATATTTAAAAGATGCTGGGGAAAGTACCCCTGTGTGTGAAGGTTTTCTATGTTTCAGAATGTGTGAAAACTTCGTTGCCGTTGGAGATCTCCAAAAGTAAACAGAGTTCCCTTATGAAAACAGCCAAGAAGGCAATCATTCCTCCTAAAATACAATGCCTGCCAGGAAAGTGACAGAGAAGACAGTTAACTTGCGTGAAGCATGAGCTTTGGACAGATTTCTGTCTGATTTTGGTTCTGCTGTAAACCAGCTCTGTAACAAGTTTTCCTGCAGCCAAGGCTCAGTTTCCCGTTCTGTAAAATGGGAGTGATAACATGGACTTTGCTGCATTGCTGTGAAGGAAAAAGGGAAATATCGCCTAAAGTCTGGATGTAATAACTTAGGACACCGTGGCTGTTACTGTAAACATGGACATGACTATCCAAGCTTCAAGCGTCTGTCAACAGAGTTCTGTAACTTTGTTCCCTGGAACACATAACCAGTCACTGTTGGCCAGAAAGTTCCTCCAAGTCAACTGAACAACGAGAAAGCTTTCAGAGCAAGCTCATTTTTTAGAGGGCATTAAATTCATACCACAAGTACCTCTCCTAACAGTCCCCTGCTACCTTCCATGGTATAGCATTCCATCTTTGCCTTAAATTTTTTCCAGAAGATTCCAGAACATTTGTTATCAATCTATATCAGTAGCTAATAATTCTATTCAACAACAACAACAAAAACAGTGAGGCTTGGTCTTCCCTGGTGGCGCAGTGGTTGAGAGTCCGCCTGCCGATGCAGGGGACACGGGATCGTGCCCCGGTCTGGGAAGATCCCACATGCCGCGGAGCGGCTGGACCCGTGGGCTGTGGCCGCTGGGCCTGCGCGTCCGGAGCCTGTGCTCCGCAGCGTGAGACACCACGGCAATGAGAGGCCCGCGTACCGCAAATAATAATAATCAGCAGCAGCAGCAGCAGCTCGAAATAATCCTTATGCCAGAGAGTTATATTTGGGGGTGGCATATTCTGCTACCCTTCAGAACAACAGGTGGGACTGCTAAATATCCAAGTAGATGTTGTTGAGGAATGGCTGATTACCAAATTCATATCTCTTCCTACAATCAAAAAAAATTTTTACTATATCCTTGTATTTTCTTCTACCAAACTTTCATTTCCCAAATCTTTCCTCCTGTTCAATATTTCTTTCTGAAGAAACTACCTACAAGTATTGCTTCCTCCATCAAATAATCAAGGTAAATACTGGATACATTATTCCATGAAGGACCCACCTCCCCTGCCCAACCCGATTTCACATTCTTTCTTCAAACCTAGGTCTTAATATAAAGTGTTCCTATGTGGTGAGCTGAATAATGGTCCCCAAAGATGTCTACATCCTAATCCCTAGAGCGTTTGTATAGTACCTTATAAGGCAAAAGGGACTCTGCAGATCCTTAACTCTGATTAAGTTAAGGATCTTGAGATGGAGGATTCTCCTGGATTATCCTGGTGGGCTCTAAATGTAATCACAAGGGTCCATTTAAGAGGGAGGTAAGAGGGTCACAGAAGGACGTGACAACAGAACATGAGGATAAGTATGAGGAAGGGGTCATGCATCAAAGAATACAGGTGGCCTCCAGAAGCTGGAGATGGCACAGAAACAGATTCTCCCCTGGAGCCTCCAAAAGGGACCAGAATTGTTGACACCCGACTGTAGCCCAGTGAGACTGATTTTGGACTTCTGGCCTCCAGAACTGTTAAGAGAATACATCTGCATTGCTTTATAACACTAAGTTTGTAGTAATTTGTCACAATAACAGTGGGAAATTAATAATCCTCACTGACTATTATCCTTCTTCCAGAAAATCTTTACTTCATTACCTATGTCCTGTCATCTTCTTTTGTCAACCTTATGAACAAATTACTTCTATAGGGAAAAGAAATTCTCTAATACCACTGGTATTAATTTAAACATTATAATAATTTTTATTGTAATGGTTTTAAAACACGATAAATATTGAATTAAGTATAAACTCCTTGTGCTTATAACTCCAAGACAACTCTACAACCAAAATAAATTTACAAAGTAATTACAAATAAAACTACAACACCAATACAATTTTTCAAAAATCATTAATGTGATGGATGATGTTTACTAAGAGCAAATCATCAACTTTGAGGTTAAGAGAAGAAAGATGTACACATGCCTTTGGGTTTCACTTACTCTGGAACCTCTTGACTTTAAGCAAGATGGACCATCATTGAAGATTTCACTGTTACCTCTGTTGTTATTTTTCCTTTCCGCACTAAACTGAAATATAACCCTGATCCATTTTATTGATGGGTCTGACAATGTCATAGTACATTTGAAAACAAAATACTGGAAACTTCTACCATGTTATTTAAAAGAAAAAATTCGTAATTTCACATTTAATACTATAATTGTTGCTAATAAATTATTGAAAAGAAGTATGTACACATTCAGGATCACAGCAACATCAATCAATACGTCGTTTTGGTTCTTTCATATTGAGCAGCTACATGCCACGTGTTAATTCAACCTTCATTTTTAATATTTGAACTCCTACAAGTCCCTTTTTCATCCAGTGTCCTTAGCACATTTTTTGGCTTACGCTTAGTACAAATATGATGGCAAGTAGAAAAACAAACACAGGCCTGAAATTTCTAGGCAGTACCCAATTAAAAGATAGTCATGCAGGTCACCCAGCTTGCCATCAAATAAATAGAAGTGAAAATATAAAGAAGGGAACATTTCATAAAACTCATGGACCCTGGAGAATGTAACTATAAGTCCCAGGGGCCAGAAAAGCCATTTTGGAAATTTTTAATCTAGCTTTTTCTCATTTCTCTACCTTCTTTTTTCCTCTCCTCCAGTTGCTGTAATTATTTTGTTCCCATAAATTTCCTTTCCTTCCTTAAGGTGGCCCAATACGTTTTACTTCCCTCTCTCTTGCCTAATGGAAAATCTCACAGATATTAATCTCCCACCTGGAAATCCTTCCTTCCTTATGGCTGGTGGAGCCCACACCCTCCTGGATGAGCTGAGGAATGTAATAAGCCAAGAGCTGCCTACTAGTGACTACAGTGAGCATCATTCCAATTTTGTCTCTCAGCAGATGCGCTGATGATACATTTTTCACCGTGTTCCTTCCACTACAGTTGCTTACAGGGCATTCGAATGACTTACACCACATCATTACCTGATCATGTGGTTCTAAATACACCGATCCCTTGTCCAGGGACTTTCACAGGCATGACAATGAACATCTGCTGGTCTCTCCTCACCCTGTCCATCAGCTGGAGCACGCTGTGAGAGAATCCATGGCTGTAACGCAGCAGCTACATGTGCATCAGGCCTGGGACATCAGCCTCGTCCCACTCCATCCACACAGGTGTGCTCTATCTCCCGAACAAAACAGCTGCAGACTAGATGGCGATCATTTTTACTCAATTAATATGACTGCTAATGTAGCTGTTTCAGAAAAGAATTTTGAAAACACCCAAGTAGTGCAAACATACTGTCACACATTTTAGAACCTGAACAAAACTACTCAATGCCAAATACTCAAAATAAATATTCGGTTGACTTCAGGTAGAGAAAGCTTCAGACTCATTGAATGTCTCCCACTTTGCATTTGAAACGACTGCATCCTTGTTCCTTCATCCTTCCCTGGGTCCTTGAATTTTGTCTTGTGACTGCAGTTTTTTCTACTGGAGGCAAAGTTTATTCCTTGTCCTGCCAAAGTTAGGTTTGGCTATGGGATTTGTTCCAGCCAATGGAATGTGGGTGGAAGTGAGAGTGCAAGTCCTAAGCTAAGCCTTAAGAGGAATTTCATGTTTCTGCTCCCCTTTGTAGATGCTTCCAAGAAATGTTCCCTTCTTTATATTCTCACTTCTATTTATTTGATGGCATACAAATATGCCCCAGCTACCCTGCTTCTCCAGAAAATCGAGAGACAGGAGACCTGCCAAGCCCACCTGTGCCCAGCTTAGATCAAATAAACCCCATCAGTTCAGGGCTGGATTATGTCTCTTCACATTTCCTATGCTGAAGTCCTAATCCCTAGTACCTCACAATGTGACTGTATCTGGAGATATAGGGTCTTTAAAAAGAGGTCATTAAAGTCAAATGAGGCTTTAGGAGTTGGGCCTAAACCAATATGACTGGTATCCTTTTAATCAAGGGAGATTAGGACACACCCATGTGCACACACAGAGGAAAGACCACGTGAATACACAGCAGGAAGCAGCCACCAGCAAGCCAAGGAGACAGACCTCGGAAGAAACTAAAGCTGCTGACACACTGATCCTGGACTTCCAGCCTCCAGAACCCTGAGAACATAAATTTCTGTTTAAGCCATTCAGTCTGTGCTTATTTGTTATGGCAGCCCTAGCAAACAAATACACACCACCCAACTCATAAACACCTGAGTGAGAGTAAGTGATTATTGTTTGGAGTCATTGAGTTTGGAAGTGGTGTGTTACCAGTATCACTGTGGTCATAGCTAACCATTATACAGATTTCCAATTTTCATCCACAGTATGGTGTCTTGCAGTCACAGTATAAATGTTATGACTGTATAACACAAAACCAAAGTTCCTGGAGGGCAGGGACCATCTTCCATTTGGCTTAGTGCCTTATATCCAGGACAATGCCTAGCACAGAACAGGCACTTCACAAATGATGGTGGAGTGAATGGACAGGTGAGGAACAAGGGAGTGTACAAATAAATGAGTGGATGCTGCCCCTGGATAAACGGAAAACAACCATCAAGGAAATATGAGAGATGAAAGGTACTCCCAGTTTTGAAAATTTAAGGGCTAAAACTGGCATGTGTTTTAAAGTCGATGTGCAAAAAACAGAGAGGGCTATTGTTTGTTTATTTGTTTGGGGGGTTTCTTCCCCACTCTGTCCATGAAACTGCATGTTCACTTTTTGTTTCTGTTTAGTCCTTTTAAGTGCTGTATCTCTGGAACAAAAGATTATCTAAGAAGCAAGTTAGCCATTTATCAGGCAGCAACAGGGCCTGCTGCAGAGGCAGCAAGCATGCGACGTCCCTAAGAGCTGAGGGCCAGATATTGAGAGCAGCTATCCATCACCAAGGACTGCAGGATGCTGACAGCACACTTCAGTGAGAAGGGAAAGGAATGATGACAGCAAATGTTCACTGAGGCAGTGCACGTGGCTGCTGTCATTTTTTTTCATACCCGTGACTCATTTATTTCGTAAGTGGAAGTTTATACCTCTTAATCTCCCTCACCTATTTCTCTCATATGGCTACTCTCTTATAATAACCAAGACTGAGTTCCTCTGAGTTCAACAGTTTCATAATGGTTTCATACAATTCATAACATTCCTCTCAGATATGGTTTTGAAGCAATAATCAACTTATTATTACACTCTATGGACAGAACATCTGTGTCCCTCCCCTAAATTCCTGTGTTGAAACCCTAACCCCTAAGATGATGGCATTTGGAGGTGATGCCTTTGGGAGGAAATTAGGTTTAGATGAAGCCATGACAGTGAATTATATTATCCATAATTCGATGGAATTAATACCCTTATAAAAAGAGGGTACACCAAGAAGAGGCCATGTGGGGACATAATCAGGAAGAGGCCCTCACCAGGCAACTGAACTGGGACCCTGAACTCAGCCTTCCAGCCTTCAGACTGTGAGAAATGAATGTTGCTGTGGTTTAAGCCCGTTAACACCTGTCTATGATATTCAGTATAGTAGCCCAAACTGACAAAGACATTATGTGCTAACGACTGATGAGAACAGACTAATAGCTAAGACAATAGATAAGACAATCATAGCTTATGTTTATACTATACGGTGGGCAGTTTGGCATAGTAAAAAGTGCACAGAATTAAAATAGGTCTGTGTTCGAATTGTATCTCTACCACTTACCAGCTGTGTGACTTCAAACGTTATTTTGCCTCTCTGAACTTTGATTACACAACTTTAAATGGTATAGTAATACCTGTGTTATCTGGTAGTGTGCCTGGCTTGACAAGTACTTAATAAATCAAACCTGTCTTAGGATCACTGTCTTTATTATTTGGCTTTGCTACAGAACAGAACTATTTAGCTCAAAACATTAAACATCTATTTCACTTAAAACTCCTCAAAGGGCTTCCCTGGTGGCACAGTGGTTGAGAGTCTGCCTGCCAATGCAGGGGACACGGGTTTGAGCCCTGGTCTGGGAGGACCCCACATGCCGTGGAGCAACTGGGCCCGTGAGCCACAGCTACTGAGCCTGCGCATCTGGAGCCTGTGCTCCGCAACAAGAGGCCGCGATAGTGAGAGGCCCGCGCACCGCGATGAAGAGTGGTCCCTGCTCGCCACAACTGGAGAAAGCCCTCGCACAGAAACAAAGACCCAACACAGCCAAAAATAAATAAATAAATTTTTAAAAAAATATATATATATATTAAAAAAAAAACTCCTCAAAGTTAGAGACCAATACTCATTCAGCACATTCTTTTTTATTTTTTAACTGAGGACTTTTTTTTTTTTTTTTGCCACGCTGTGCAGCTTGCGGGATCTTAGTTCCTGGGCCAGGGATCGAATCCTGGCCCGGCAGCAAGAGCGCAGAGTCCGAACCACTGGACCACCAGGGAAGTCCCTCATTCAGCACACTGTTACTGGACATACATACATACCTGTATTTTCCATAGGAAATGAGCCACTATCACTAGGGATAATTGACGATTCAGAGAATCCATTCATAGAAGGAATTTCCCCCACTGGTGGTGATAAAAACTTAAATAACTAATTTTAAAGAATGCATCCAAGATGAATATTTTGCAAGCACTGGGTAACTAGTTCATTTGAGATGAAAAATAAGTTATTTACTGATTTTAGCTAAATAGCTTAGTGACGTGTTTCTGAAGTTTTTGTTCCCTGGTCACATTCTCATTCTGGCTATATGACAGTATTTTCACTGGCTTCACCATGTTCCCATGTTAAAACTGAAAGCTGTAATTAAACTTAAATTTTTCCATTTTCTTTATGGCAGAAAATATCGACATATCTTCCATCCCCACCAAGGTTGTCTTACAAGATTTTTACCACAGGGTGGGTTCTAAAACTTGCATGTAACATAAGCTATAGCAATGATTATACATTGGGAATAGGTAGTGAGGGTTTAATCAGACCATTTATGCCTTTAGATTTTCACTTTTAACATTCTAGGAAATAAAGGAGGGAAAAAATCCTATTAACCCTTTGTGTCAGAATGTTATCCTAAGTCTATCACCTGAAAAATAGAGATCTTTTTATTTGCTATCCTCAAATTCAGGCATAATACTTAGCAATCAGAAATCTTCTGTATAATAACACTTTGTTTTCTTATTTATTTATGTTTGTTTCTTGGAGGTATTTATGGATTTTTAATAGTTTTATGTTATTTTAGATTTATAGAAATGATATATGCTCATTGCCTTCCCAAAATCAGAAAATACAGAAATTTTTAAAGAATAACAATCACCCCAATCCACAATCCAGAATTAACCACAGTTAATATGTGGGTTTGTGGTCTTTTAGACTCTATATATTCATACACAAAAATTGATTTTTATGAAAGTCATATTATACATGCTGCTTTGTATGTGTACACACATGCTACATATAGTTATATTATACATGATTTTTTCCCTTAATAATTTACTGTGGATATCTTTCCATGTCAGTAAATATAGATCTATGCCACTATTTTCAATAGCTTTATAGTATTCCACTGTATAGAACAAAGATTGGCAGACTTTTGTTTCTGTACAGACAAAAGATGGGCAAAGTGGGTCAAATTTGGCCCACTGCCTGTTTTCATATGGCCCACAAGCCAAAGATGATTTTTAGATTTTTAAATGGTTACATTTTGAATTATCATATTAATGCCTATATAATATCCTCAACTTTGCCTTCTGACCCCAAAGTCTAAAATATTTTTATCTAGCCCTTTAAGAAAAAGTGCTGACCCTGGTACAGGTGTATCATAATTCACTTAGTCCATCCCAGACTGATGGATGTGTTTGGCATTTCCAGCATCTCTCTACAGTAAACACCACTGTAGTGAACAACCCGTAGGTATACTTTTGAATGCAGATCCAAGTTCTTCCCTAGGATAAAATCCTACTAGTGGAACTGGGGAAGCAAAGTAGCTTCGTTGTTAAAGTTATGATACACATTGCCTAACTATCCTCCAAAAAGTTGACCTATTTGTTCGGTTATGGACTGAATGTTTGTTTCCCCCCAGAGTTCATATGTTGAAGCCCCAACTCTCAGTGTGATGGTATTAGAAGGTGGAGCCTTTGGGAGGGCATTAGGTCATGAAAGTGGGGGCCCTGGTCTGATGGGATTAATGCCCTTATAAGAAGAGAGAGCAAGAGAAAATCTCTGCCATGTGAAGACGTGGCGGGAAGGTGGCCATTTACAAGCCCAAAAGAGAGCTCTCACCCAGAACCGAACTGGCTGGCACCTTGATCTTGGTCTTCCCAGCCTCCAGAACAGTGAAAAAATACATTTCAGCTGTTTAAGCCCCCAATCTATGGTATTTTGTTATGGCAGCCAAGAAGACTAAGACAGACCCTCATCCACTTCTGCAACCCTATGGGGGTGAAAGAACCCCCCTTCCCTTCACTCTAGCCTACCAGGGGGGAGCAGATCTTTCAACCTTTGCCAATATGGTATGTAAACAATGATTCCACATTTTCTCTTAATTTTCATCTTCTATTACGCGTGATGTTGACTCTTAATACGGTAGAATAACCATTAGTTCTTTAGAGAAAAATCAGCTTGTCTTTTCCGCATTTACGCATGTGGTATGCAAAACCAGTAGGCTTCCAGAGAATTGTTTCATCTCCTTGCTCTTGTCTTGTGAATAATTAGAGATCCTTATTAATATACCCTCTTTTCCAAGATTTTAAGCATTTTGTGATTCTCCTCTGAGCCCTTTCCAGCTACTCTCTCTCCACCCACATGTTTGTAGACAGATGTTTTTAAATGGCTTCCGTTAATTACTCCTAGCTGATGGTAAACTCTCTCAGGAAGTTCTTGGGACTGGAGGCACAGAAACACATAGTGAGGGTGAAATGAGGTTATTTCACTGTATTTTCCATCTGAAACCAAGTCCAACAACCCGAACAGCCCACTCCCCCCCACTATGAGGATGCAATGAAATTCCCCTCATATATCAGCCTTAGAACTTTTACCCAAAAGAAAACTCAAGAGAATTTAGTCAGTATCAGCTAATTTTTATCCTTGGAAATGAGGGTGCTTCTGTTCAGAATTTTCTTCAATGCCCAAAACTATAAAAATCTCACTCTCTCTAGCTAGTGAAAAATCAGTATATTCTCCTAATCTCAGAGTTCATTTGAAAACAAATTTCCACATCAAACTACAACATGTTATTATCTAGCCTATTTGGATGACTATGGTACGTGTCTGACAGAATTCAGTAGCAATAACAATCTCCAAATTCTATTAGGAACTGTCAGTTACACCCCTCAAGTGTCATGAATTCATAGGAATATCTCCACACTAAGTATCTAATACTGCATAGAATATAAGTAGTTGCAAGAAAACAAATTTCTAATTAAACCCACCTATAATATAAAAATGGTGAATCCTGAAAGATCTTGGAAGAGAGCTTATGGAAATCAAAGTAAGTATCACCCCTTCCCATCCTCACTGAGAATTTCACTGACCCACACCGGGAAAGCTAAACCTGAAAAATCAATAGCTAACTAATTAGTAGTCATTACCTGTCTGCTGTGCTTGAAAGACCAACCAGAATTTAGATGAGAAACACTGGGAGATTTCACACTGGTGCTTTAATTTCAAATGACGCCACATTAAAGACTGAGCTATTTTCAGAGTATCAAAGAAAGCTGCACCAGGTTATTTGTATTTGGTTTGGTTGGCTGATTGGTTTGCTTTGTTTTTATTCAGTATATATGTTGTTCATTTATTAATCCATTCAACATTTATTTTTAAGTAACAAGAATAAAAGCCTCTGTATGCCTGCACGCAAGCCCCCTGGGACATGTGCAATTGACCCCTCCTGCTTCAGCAGCCACCTCCCCACTTTCTCTCTAGAAACTCTGCAGCAGAAGTATGATGTATCTGAAAGAGACAACTTGTCAAATGCTTGAAAAATGAAGGAGGAAATCAAAGAAAAGGCTGGAAAACCTAAACTCTCAGTTTCTTCATCTGTAAAATGGGAATGTCGGTATTTATGTTTTAGATGTACCATGAAGATAAAATGAATTATTACATGTGGGGTTCATAGAACAGTGGCATGTGGTAAGTACTCAATAAATGTTAGCTATTCTTTTTTTTTTTTTTGGCTCAAATTTTGAGTCAGGTACTATACATGGTGCTGGGAAATACAAACATAAGTCACAATTATTGACTATATGTTGCTTACAGTCTAGAGCAGGAAGACATTCAAGTAAATTACATATTACAGCCCCGTGTGATACCATTCAATAAGAACACTACATCCCAGACTCAGTGCTAAATACTTTACGTGAATTATCCTGTTGAATTCAATTATCTTATTAAATTTATCTTTATCTTTTAAACTCAATTATTATCCCCATTTTACAGATAAGGATGCTGAGCCTCCGAGAGATTACCCACAGTACTCTAAGGGATACAAAATATCATGTCAGGGACAAAACAAATATGAGAACTCAGGTCTGTATGGACCCAATGCCTACACATGCTCTCTTAACGTCATGCTCTACCTCCTTGAGCAGGTGACACTGGGTAAACAGAGTCCTGAGGACATGCAGCTGTCGGTCCAAATGAAAGGGTGGAGAGAAGATCCCATGGCAGACACACAGCCATGGGAGTCCAGGGGGTAGAACTCCTATCTTGCTCTGAGTCAATTTACTAATTAGCATTGGAGAGTTCAAAATATTCCTAAAGATTTTGAAGTTTAAATAGATAATCTCTCCATCTGTAAAATAATGATTTTGTGAGCATGACGTGGGGCAAGGAATGCTGGCCCAAGGGTCGGAAGAACAGAATTCACATCCTAGCTCATTCCCTACTTTGCTCTCTGAACTCTAGCAATTATATCTTTTTGAGCCTTTGGGTGCATCGTCTGAGAAATGAAGACGCTGGACTAGATGACTCCTAGGATTCCCTTCAGCTCTAACACTCTCTGTTCTCTATTTCATGGCTCTGTGTGGGCAGTATGTGTTCAATCAATTATCCTTCTGAGTCTAGACAATTCTCTCAACTCTGATTCCTAAGACACCCAGGTACACCTCCACTCCCAACTCCATTTACTCTTTGAGCCATTCCATTGGCCATTTCTTCTTTTTTAACTTTGGGCCCCGTATTAGATTCCTAATGCTGCCATAAGAAATTAACACAAACTCTGTGCCTTAAAACAACGCACGTGGGCTTCCCTGGTGGCGCAGTGGTTGAGAGTCCGCCTGCCGATGCAGGGGATACGGGTTTGTGCCCCGGTCCGGAAGGATCCCGCATGCCGCGGAGCGGCTGGGCCCGTAGGCCATGGCCGCTGGGCCTGCGCGTCCGGAGCCTGTGCTCCGCGATGGGAGAGGCCACAGCACTGAGAGGCCCACGTACCGCAAAAAACAAAACAAAACAAAAAAACAACGCACGTTTATTACCTCACAGTTCTGTAGTTCAGAAGTTGAAATGGGTTTCACTGGGCTGAGGTCAAGGTGTTGACGGAGATGCCTCCCTTTCTGGCAGCTCTAGGGGAGGATTCTAAAAGCTGCCCATGTGCCTTCTTGCTCCATCATCCAAGCCTGCAAAAGCCATGGCCACCTCTCTGGTTCTCTTCCGCCTTCCCCTTCCCTTTCTAAAGGCATGTGTGATTTACATTGAGCCTACTTGGATAATCCAGAGTAACCTCCCTAGTTTAAGGTCAGCTGATGAGCAAACTTAATTGCACCTGCAACCTTAATTCCTCTTTGCCACAGAACGGTTCCAAGGATAGGGAAGAAGACATCTCTGAGGCTGTTACTCTGCCTACCCCAGGACCCTTTATGCTTCAGAGTCTCTGTGCTACTTTCAGCCAGTTTGGATGACACAGTAGTAGCTGTGTAAGTGGCAGCTGCCAGGGATGTACTACCTGGACGTCTGAGGTAGGCTGCCGCCTACCTCCACACCTGTCCCTGAAGTTCACTGCCACCCTTTGATGGGAGAATATGAAAGACCTGCCATGCTTTAAGGATGGAAACTAAAAGTGACCCAAGGATTACCTGGCTCAGTCGCAGGTGCCACACTCCTCAGTCTCCTTTCCTATCACACCCCAAACAGTCCCAGCACTTTGCTAGGGCCTCATTCCCACAATGCCTTGCTCTCAGCTAGGCGTCATCAAAGCCATTATTTGCCTGTATATTATTGAAGCTTAAACCAATATGTTAATAAAGAAAAGCCCTAGAAAACTAAAAAACCCCTATAAGAACCACAGGAATGAAATGAAAGGAGATCTTTTAGGTAAGGTACCGTACCTATAGGGTTACAATATAAAATGCCCAGTTAAATTTGAACCTCAGGTTAACAACAAATAATTTTTTAGTATAAGTACATTTCAAATACTCGATGGAATTACTTAAACTAAAAAAAATTATTTGTTGCTTATCTGAAATTGACATTTAACTGGGTGCCTTGCATTTTCATTAGCTAAATCTAGCAAGCCCATCTATCTGAACCTCTTCAAACGATAGTATCTTACCTCCATATTCCCTCTCGCCAAAGGCTAGATATATTTCCAGGGTTCACTGTTCCCTAGTCCAGTAGAGAACTACGTCATACAGATCCAAAAATATGATAATAATTGTTACCAGAAAATTTTAAAGCTACTGCATGGCAATCATTTTTCCTGCATTGTTTCCACACAGATGTGTTATAACCCTCCAATCAGTCCTGTAAGGAGGAAATTCAGTCTTGGAGAGTATCTTACCTTTTGTTACCCAGCTACTAAAATGCAGGCTGAGAGTTCAAACCTGGGTCCTCCGGCTTCCAGACACTAATGCCATCTCGCCCCGGGAGCCACAGCTTCTGCTCTGTCACATGTTTCCTTGGTTTTGCCATCCACACATTTTAATTCTCTTCACCAGAGCTTTCTTTCTCTGGCACTAATAAAGCCATATTTGACTGTTGTCAAACTTGAGATAAATGTACACGTGGGTCCCAGACAGGAAAAGATGAAAAGCGCAACTGAACTACAGGACCGAAGCGAATACCTTCTGCTGTCACATAGCACAGTAGCTTAGCTATTCCTGCATTGGTAGCTTTTTCTGTATTTCTGTTTTTAAAGTCTGAGGCATATCGTTAACTAGGCTATATCTTTGACTAAGTTGACAGGATCAACTTTTATTTAATCCCATTCAATATTGGATGTGCTCCAAAGCCTACCTTTGATTATCTAGACTAAAGGAGGGTATTGCAAAATGCAAAGCAAGGCAAAAATTAACTTTCCCTTCAGAATCTATTTCCACGCTTAACATTCTGTCTAAACTGTGAAGCAGCGAGTCAGAGACTCCCTCACCTGAATTCTGTCTGGCTCTGCCCCACACACCCCCAGCCCTCCCTGCTCGACTCCCCATAATCTCAGGCTAAGAACAGCTACTGTATGCTCTGGTCTCCCCCCAAGACACAGGGATGGGGTGAGCTTTTGGTCTCCAGAGGGCTGCCCTATTAGGGCACAGCTGAAAACAACAGCTTCATCTTTCAGGACTATAGATCCAGGTCTACTAACAAGTTCAAGTGCCTCCAAGTGATGAACGAGCTATAACTCCTTGCCTATCGTTGAATTATCAATAAAAACCATTTATCTCTTCTTTTCTCCAATTCCGCAGGTGTTAGGAGAACAAGATACACTACACATTATCTCTGCCCTCCAGGGACTCATAGTCTGGAGAAGAATTAGAATAACAAAATAAAATGTAATATGAACAGCTTTAAAAAAGTGGTACATACATACAATGAAATATGTATTTGGCCTCAAAAACAATGAAATTCTGTTATATGCTACAACATGGATGAACCCTGAAAACATTATGCTAAGTGAAACAAACCAGACACAAAAGGACAAATACTGTATTATTCCACTTATGTAATGTAATTAGAATAGTCAAATTCATAGAGACAGAAAGTAGAAGGGGTGAAGGGGAAGTGGGGAGTTATTGTTTAGTGCGTATGGAGTTTCATTGGGGAATGCTAAAAAAAGTTCTGGAAATGGATAGTGGTGATGATTTCACAACACTGTGAATGTACTTAATGCCACTGAATTGTACTCTTAAAAATGGTTAAAATGGGGACTTCCCTAGTGGTCCAGTGGGTAAGAGTCTGCACTCCCAATGCAGGGGGCCCAGGTTAGATCCCTGGTCAGGGAACTAGATCCCACATGCATGCCGCAACTAAGAGTCCGCATGCCACAACTAAGAGTCTGCATGCCGCAACGAAGATCCCACTTGCTGCAACTAAGACCCAGTGCAGCCCAAATAAATAAATATTTTTTAAATGGTTAAAATGATCAATCTTATGCTACCTATATTTTGCTACAATAAAACTCTCACCAAACTGAAAATTTCCTCTTAAGGTAACCAGAAGGCTTATAAAAAACTGAAGTCTGATTATTTCTTTGCCAAAAAAGGAGAAAGTGCTATAGCAGATACATTTTATAATTGCAAAAAAAAAAAAAAAATCACCTGAATATATAAATAAAAGCAGGCTGGCTGCTTAATTCACTAGGAGGCCAGTATGATTTTGCTTTATAACATTCAAAGCATAGGAAAGAGTATCTTTCATTTAGGAAACTAGATAGCATATGACTCAGCTACAAGCTGCTACAGTGGGACGGAAATTAAGTCTCATTTTTGCGAGGGGTAGGAAGAAGGAGCTTTCTTGAGATGTTACAAGAGTCTCAGGGAGTTAGTCATGTCCCTCAAAGAAATCTATCAGAGGTCATAGCTCGGCTCTTTTCCCTAGGACATGGACTCCCTTCACACCTAACTCAGCCACTAGAGTTCAGTCCCCAGTAATCTACATAGTGACCCCTCTCCCCACTTCTTGTTATCACTGATCAGGGTTTTTCCAAAAAAATTATACATAATATAGCAGTACTTGTGATCTAGATATTTCTAAATTGTCCCATCTTAGATTTCATTGGCAAACAACATGTAGAACAATAAACATGAAAGTGTAGCTTTCCTTGTGAAAACTAGATATGAAATATGAAAAGAAAAACTCCATATTGTTACTTAATGCCAGTTTGAGTTAGATTTTGAAAATATCTTGAGCCATAATAAAGGGACTGCCTGTACAAGAGTATTCCCCTTTTACTGTATTCCTTTGCACATCATATGCAAGATATGGGCTTATGCTACTCAGCATCAAAACACCAGGCTCAGTTGTCTATACATGTGAAGGCGATATTTGCAAATGGTAAGGCAGAATTAGGATACATTCCTTTAAAAATACCTTTGAGCGTGTTACTAAGAAGTATAACAAAAGACTGCTTTAAATACCACACAAAGAAATACAAATTCTATTAATACTGAATTCTTGCAAAGCAAGGTCAAGGAACCTAGGACTTTTGGTAGCTAGACAAGACTGACCTTGGCTTCATTGATTTAAAAACAAAGAGAAGATTACTGGAGATAAAAGCAGGTTCTCCTAGGTAACGCTGTCTGCCCTTTTCGGGAATCAGGAATCAACAGTATTGTGCATTCCTCCTATAGTTTTCATTTTATCAACTTGCCTAACATTGTTTTCTTATTTGTAACATGTGTTGAAAATACTGTCCTGTTACGGTTGATTTTATTAAAAGTCAGAGACAAGGATATAAAGTGATTAATAAAACTGATTATAAAATGCTTTACAAAGCATCATAGCTTTTATTTTCCAAGTAATTAATTCAAAACATTTTACTGAAATGCTAAATGGCCTGGAAGAAGCAGCATCTTACTAATCAATGGATATATACCTTAATCTGAGTTTCCCAGAGAGCATTTTGTTTCCCACATAAGATATGTATATGTTCAGGTCCCTGGAGTTACAACCCCAAATTAACAACCTGAAAATTATGTGACCATTTCGGGATGAGCATCACACTCTGATAGCAATTCTGAAAGTACACTTGCCATGTGCCCTAAAAAGATTTTCTACCCCAGCAGTAAATCACAGCAATACGCTGCTGCTGATAATGCCCATAATGTCAGCATCAATCAAGATTATTTGTTGCAGGCAAATATTTGTTGCAGAAATGATCTCTGATTTAAGTAGGAACAGCATGACTGTTGAATATTGAGAAAATCACAAAATTACTGGAAGGCTATAGAATGGCACTGTCCAATAGAATTTTCTACAGTGACAGGACATGTTCCATATTCTTACTGTCCAATACACATGTAGCTGTAGAGCACTTTAAATGTGGCTGGTGCACGTTAAACAAAAATTAACTGTAGTTAATTTAAATTAATTTATATAGCTATGTGTGACTTGCGTATATCATATTGGACAGTCCTGCTGCAAAACCAGGAACCAATGTGGGTAGGCAGTAGCCACCACAGCTAAAACCCTCCCTAAAAACTAATGCAGTGAGGACTCATTTCCCCCACAAGACAATGCAGCCCAGGACATGGAATACAGCCACTGTAACTTCTAGAAACCAATGCTGCTTCTACTGGGACAATCTGCCACATTGGAACCACTGTGATCTCAGTATCTTTGAACAGGATGGAGGCATCATGTTGGTTAAGCCTGGGTTAAGGGCCCACTTCCTTCCTCCCACAGAGGAAAGAAAGCAAGTATCTGGCATTTAAAGCTTCCATAGTGGAATACAACTTGGCATAACCCTTGGCCACTTTTTTCACCAAGATTTATAAGGTAGGGCACTCCTCTAACACAGAAATGGGATCCAGATGCTAGACCACCAAGCAAAAGTGACAAGTGTCCACTGTGTCAGCCTTCTGGTTGTCTAAGATCATCATACACTCTTCTTCTTTGGTAACATTTGTTGAGAGCTCATCAAGTCTAAAATTGTTCTAAAAACTTTACTAGACAGATTTAATTCTCACAACAGTCTTAGGAGGTAATGTAGTAGGTTAAGTAACGGCCACCCAAAGGCATCAGTCCTAATCCCTGGAACCCATAAATGGTACCTTATAAGGAAAAGGGGTCTTTGTAGATGTGAGTAAATTAAGGATCTTGGTATGGGGCAATTATCGGGGATTGTCCTATCCAATCACACGTGTCTTTATAAGAGTGAGGCACAGGGAGACTTAGCTCACTCAGAAGAGGAGAGGGGCAGGATTGGAGTGATACAGACTGAAGCCCAGGAACGCCAGCTGCCACCAAAAGCCATAAGAGTCAGAAAGGATTCTCCCCGCGAGACTCTGACGGGGGGAGCGTGGCCCTGCTGACACTGTGGTTTCAGACTTCAGGATCTGAAGTATGAGGCAAGGGGTAGTCACACTCGAGCAAGGACAAGACTGTACTAGTGACGCCTGGGTCTTCGTGTTTTGTGTCACGTGATCCCACCTCTTGCCCCAGCCATGTCCACTCTCAGAGGTGGGAATCTGACCAGAGACTGGACAGGGACAAATGACACAGTCTAAAGTGAAATAATGAGCTGAGACCCTCGAATTCCCCCTTTTTGACACTTAGGAAACGTGGAGAATTGGGGCCAATTCAGAGGGTGCTAAAGCCACAAGGGGATGAGGGGGGCAGGGCAGCCATGGTGGGCACAATTCAAGCTGGAGTCAAGAGAAAGCACAAGTTGTAACTAAGCCGAGATGGCCAGGCTTGGTGGAAAGGAGGATGAAGCTGGCGGGCGGTAGAGCAGAAATGCCTAGGGAAAAACTACGCGGTCGTGCGAACCAGTAAGACAGCGGGTCCTTCAAGCTGCCTTCAATTCCAAATGTGTTCTTATAATAAACACCCTTTTCACGAGGTAACTCGAGTCTCTTGGAACTCATTTTCCCAACTACAACAGTAGATCCTCATGCCAGGAACTCCTCTCACCCTGTTATTTGGGCCGGATATGTCTGGGGTGGGGATGGGGAACTTCCAGCTGAAGGTTGGGTGGCCCTAATTTCAAGGCCAGAGTTAAGCTGAGATTGAAGCAGCTAAGGTCCATTCTCATTATTCAGAGATTCTGTACTTGCAAATTCACCTACTCACTGAAATGTGTCTGTAACCCCCAAATCAACACTCAAGGCACTTTCACGATCATTTGTGGACATGCTCAGAGCAGCAAAAATTCAAGTCGCCTGGTGTGCACATTCTCAGTTGAGGTGGAACAAGGTGATGCTCTGCCTTCTTATTTCAGGTCAGGCTATAAACAGGTGTCCTTTTCACTGTATATTCAAAGCCACTTTTTTCACATCTTTTGTGTTTTTTCTTGGTGGTTTCACCATTTTAAATGGCCCCCAACTGCAGCACTGAAGTACTGCTTACAGAGAAGATGTGTTTGGTAAGCTTTTTTCAGGTGTGAGTTATAGTCTTTAAACAGAAACACACATAAAACAAGGTTATGTGTTGACCAGTTGACAAAAGCATTGTGACCAGAGGCTCACAGGAACTTAGCCCTGTATTTCCCCTGGGCACAGTGGTGAAGTACTCACTAACTCAGTGTTTTCAGTGACCACAGAACAAAACTGCCCTGAATACAGAGAAATGACTCTATATTTTGTTAATTTCTGGATGGGCAATGACCACGTCGGTCATATTCACATACCCAGTATACAGTAAGTATGTAGTAAATACTGTTTGAATAAAGGAAGAAACAAATTAATTCATTCACTAAAGATCAAAGCAGCCAATAGCTTGTGTCAGAAATTTTCTTTGCTTTTGGGAATCAGTTCTGAAACAATGGCAATGAGTGTCACCTACATAAGGGTGATCGCACAGGGTTTTTAAAATTACATCCTATTAACTGCCACCACTGATGCAAAAACTCCCAAACTGTACTCAGCACTTTCCTTTCTAGAAATGTTTGACCATGTTTCACAGCCAATGCATAAGCCCCAGAACAGTGCTTGTTGCTAAGCATCGTTGCCTGTAGAGGGAGAAACTGACATGGTGAGCCTAACGTGCTTGTCTGAGGTCAGCAGTAACACAGGAGAACGGATTTGAAGCTCCTGGTGTGTGTGTCGTAACCCTTAGCCAGTATTCATTTCTTCAAAGTGAAGTCAATTTCCAAAGAGAATTACTTCACCTCCATATAACTGGAGGTGTCACTATAACCAGAATTGCAATTTTAGTGCTTCCGTGTTGGGGCAATTTAGGACTTAAATTTTACTTCATTATGTTTCATTATAAATATTTCCACTGTGAAAACAGAGTTCAGTTGGCAGTCTTTGCCCAGAAGCATCTCAGAACTAATTTAGCATGAGGAATTTAAAGCTGTCTTCCTCCAGCCTTGTTTTCTAGGTCGCCCTGGAAGCCACATGGAACAGGAGGATGGAGGGGCACTACATTCACAGCTCCCAGCATTCACTTTAATCTTCTCCCCAGTGCAATTATCTTACTAGGCACTGAGAAATCTATTACCCGAATTTACAGCAGCTCTGGAGTCATAAGACAGCACAAATTGTTCCCATTTTGATTGGAAACATAAATTGCAATCACTTCAGAAGGAAGCTCCACATTGGAAGCCCTTGTCAACCAGAGTGATTTTCATTGGGAAAGAAAGCTGGTCACAGAGGATGGCTGGGGAAGGAAACGTTTCTAAGGTACCATGGTTCCTATCATAGGTAAGGCTGAATGTATTCACTGAGCAGGCTTCAAGGAACATCACCAAATGTAAATTTAGAGGGATTTATAAATGACTCATATATTGTATGTCATGTTCATATTAGCCATAATGAAACAGATTGCAAACACTGAGTAAAGTCGTCAGCACAATATTTGTCATGCCCAGAGAAGCCAGAAATAATATCATAGTTCTCTCCTCAATTTTAAACATGAGCATTAAATCACAGTTTATGCTAAAAGATTAAGCACACATTAGCCTCTTCCAGGGCATATGGATTGGGGGAAGAAGGAAAAACAATGAGAGAAGTAAATGCCCGCAGTCTCATAGGAAGACAGATTTCAGAGTAAGCCATGGAGGCTGCATAGAGCAGTAGAAGGAGCACTGAAATAAGACTATGAAGACCAAGGCTTGAGCATCTCTCTGCCTATCATAAATGGCTATGCCCTTCGAGACCAGCCACTTAGATTTTCTGGCTCTCAATTCTGTCTTCAGTGAAATGAGGACAATTAAAAACTTCCCTCTCTATGAAGCAGAGTTGTTAGGAAATGCTGTAAAACCATGTCCAAGTTTTTCAGAAGTCTGTATATTACCTGCATATGACATTTAAAGGTGGGAGGAAAGTACCCCAATGTTCATAGCAGCACTATTTTACAATAGCCAAGATATGAAAGCAACCTAAGTGTCCATCAACAGATGAATGGATACAGAAGATGTGGTATATATTTACAATGGAACACTACTCAGCCATTAAAATGAATGAAATTTTGCCATTCACAGCAACATGGATGGACCTGGAGAGCATTATGCTAAGTGAAATAAGTCAGAGAGAGAAAGATAAATACTGTATGATATCATTTATATGTGGAATCTAAAAAATACAACAAACTAGTGAATATAACAAAAAAGAAGCAGACTCACAGATATAGATAACAAACTAGTGATTACCAGTGGGAGGGGGAGAATTTAGGGGTGGCAGGGTGGGAAGTACAAATTATTGAGTGTAAGATAGACTACAGGGATGTATTACACAACACGGGGAATATAGTCAATATTTTGTAATAACTGTAAATGGAGTGTAACCTTTAAAAATTGTAAAAAATAAAATAAAAACTTAAAGGTTGGAGGAAAGTTATCTAATGAAAATTTGGATTTTTATAAATGTAAATGTTCATAAAGGCATTGATGGCTCTGATACTCTCCCTATCCACAGTCAAGGCAACTGTACTGGAAGAAAATCAGTCAAGACACTCAAATTACTTTCCCAGCCCTGCTACTAACTAGCTATGAAGTTTGAGCATGTCACAGACATTTTGGATATGAATTTACTCATTTGTAAAATAAAGTAACTACACTAGGTGGTTTCTAAGGCCCTTTCCAGAAAGTTCTACAATTTTATGGAGGATTTTTTCCATTATCTGTTCTGTGTTACAGATACTTCTAATCTCTTCCCATGTTCATGGGTCTTGTCCATTCCAACTTTCTTGGAAATAACACTGCCCTAAATAGTTTCTGGGCAGAAAGGGGACCACTGAAAGCAAAAGAATGAATTTCCTTTCTTCTCCATTTCTGAGGTCCCATTAAAATTTGTGGGAGTTGGAAATGGGGATGATTAGTTTTAGGATTCCCAATTTCTTGACAGGAAGAGGGTATTTGGAAGGAAAGTTGACTTTGCCAAGTATCACAAACTCCTGAAAGTGATGATATCTGAGCTGAGTGCTTCTATGAAGCATGTTCAATAAAACCAAATCGATTGGGCAAAGCAGTCTTCTACAGCTGAGAAAAGAGGATACAGCGATCAGAGTACAAAAGCTGCCCAGACTTCAATAACGTATTGTTAACTGGCATAATCTTCTGAGAAAGTGTGAGCCCTCAAATTAACAGCACTGAATTGAGCCTAATAACTACATTGCAAGACATCATCTCCCCTCCTCAATCAATACTTAATTTTCTCACATGGCCCTCGGCCTCCCACAAGCTTTTATTATGTTTTGCAAGGAACAGCATTGACCTTGGGGTGTGCCAGTCACCTCCAATCTTAAAATCCCCAAACAGCCAAGTGTGTCTGGAAACATTCCCCAGACAAACAGAGGCTAAAATCTATATCCAGAAAAAAAATTTTTTCCTACAATATTCACTTCATATTGTGTCAGATGTGTCAGATCTTCATCATACAGTAAGCCTAGAACGATTAAGATTTGGAAATCAGCCCATGCTTTTAGGAGAAGTAAGTTTAAGAGACTTTGCTTGAGGTCACATAAGTCGAATCAGCAAACTCACACTCTGAGGTTGCATTTTGCTGTCTAAATTTCACATTCCACAATCCTGGAGCTTCAGTCACTGAAACTCAGCCAATCTTGGGGGAAAATGATTTTTTTCATTTCAATTAACAAAGATTACTCTGGAGTGTGATGATGGGATTAACTTTGAATCTTTGGGGACTTCAATATTTTGTTCTAGCATCTCAGTGTTGTATATTACATAGGAGAGCTACATTTTAAGGTAAGGGGAGAATTTCTCAAAATAAATCATCTTCTATTTACTCATTTAATTCATAAATGAAGCGCTGAGTTGACATTTCTTCACAAGGCAAAAAAAACCTTAAAGAAACAGCTCAAGTTCCATCACATCCTCCAAAATGTTCTATGGTTAACTCTATAATAAAATGTCGCCATTCCTAGCATCTGTATTAGGTTTGTATTAGGTTTCTGTTGTTAACAAATTACCACAAACTTGTCCACATCCAGAAGGAAATAAGTGCATCTTTGTCCAAACATTTCAGGAATAATTCTTGAGATTCACTATGATTAGACTGGCTTAGGTCTCATGATCTCCTCTGAACCAGTGTCTGGGACCAAACCAGTCTCTGATTGGTTTAAACTATGCCCTCTGTTCCACCTCCAGAGCAAGACAGAAAGCAAGGCTCTTTTATTAAGGTAAGCATAAATGGATGTCAGGCAGCCAAAACGTTGTGCAATTGTCCACTATATCATTATATTTGAATGTTTTCATCAGTTTTGTTGTAAAGGGATGAGAGTATGTTATGTTCTTTTGTTTTTTTTTAATAAATTTATTTATTTATTTTTGGCTGCGTTGGGTCTTCGTTGCTGCACGCAGGCTTTCTCTAGTTGCGGCAAGCAGGCTCTACTCTTCATCACAGCGCGTGGGCTTCTCATTGCGGTGGCTTCTCTAGTTGTGGTGCACAGGTTCAGTAGTTGTGGCTCGCAGGCTCTAGAGCACAGGCTCAGTAGTTGTGGCACACGGGCTTAGTTGCTCCGTGGCATGTAGGATCTTCCCGGACCAGGGCTCGAACCCGTGTCCCCTGCGCTGGCAGGCAGATTCTTAACCACTGCCACCAGGGAAGTACCGAGAGTATGTTGTATTCTTAACTACTACCCCACTGTTGGATATATTAGGTTATTTCTAGTGCCTTGCTATTCAAAAACAGTCACCCAAACAGCCACTTTGCCCTGGAATATTCATTTTATTTGAGAAAATTTTCCTAAAATATATTTGCAGGAGCAGAACTACTGAGTCAAATACAATAAGCATTTTTAAGGCTCTGAAAACATATTGCCAAAGTTCCTTCCAGCAAGCGTATATCCCTTTACACTTTTGCTAACATTTTGAAAGAATTTCCACTTCAATGCCCTCTTACCAACATGAAGCATATTCATCTTCCTCCATCTTTGCCAGGGGGATAGACCCAAAGAAGACCAAGAGAAAGCTTGATAAAATCAGCAGATCTGATCACGCAACTTTCCTGCATATAAGATTTCAGTAACTCCCCATGACCTTGAGGACCTAAGTCCAAACAACTCCTTAGAATGGCACAGAGTGAAGTAAGCCAGAAAGAGAAAAACAAATATCGTATATGAATGCATATATGTGGAATCTAGAAAAATGGTACAGATGAACCTACTTGCAGGGCAGGAACAGAGACGTAGACATAGAGAACGGACTTGTGGACACAGTGAAGAAGGGGAGGGTGGGACGATTTGGGAGATTAGGATTGACATATATACACTACCACGTGTAAAATAGCTAGCTAGCGGAAACAGGCTTTAAAGCACAGGAAGCTCAGCTCTGTGCTCTGTGACGACCTAGATGGGTGGCATGGGGGGTAGGAGGGAGGTCCAAGAGGGAGAGGATATAGATATACATATAGCTGATTCACTTCATTGTACAGCAGAAACTAACACAACAATGTAAAGCAATTATACTCCAATGGGGAAAAAAAAAGAATGGCACACAAGGCCTTCTAATGGTCTCTCCACCTTCCCCACCCCCTGTCCCCCCCCACCCCCTGTCCCCACCCCCACCGCTGTTGCTTCCCAACCCACCCCTGGCAGATTGAACCAGAGTTCCTCAGTAGCCTTGGTTCATATTTCTGTTCATATTTCTGTCTTTGCTTATACTCTTCCCTTCTCTGCCTGTCATTCTATTTCCACCTTGTACATACCATCCGATCTCAGCCTCAATCACACAGTATTCCATCAGCCCTTTACATGGCCCTTTCCCATAAAAAATATCTCCTTTCCCTTTTTTACAGTAAAACAGAGTCTTTATCCATTTTTGTATATCTAGGCCCTAGCACAGTGTCTGGCACCAAAACAAGACATAAAGTAAATAACCATATAACCATTGAATAAATGACAGGTGGTAATGGAAAGAGAATGGATATTGACAGAAGAGAGTGGGAAGAAAATTGTTATTATACGAAGCAAACCCAAATTTGACCTCTGTGATTTTGAACACAAAACTTAACCTCTCTGAGCTTCATTTCATTATGTGACATGAGGCTAGCTAGTCCTTACCATCATATCTTCTTCACAGTATTAAAGATCATATTGAGTGTATCAATATGCTATATGACTATCAGATATACAACAAATAATAAAATAAAAAATATTCTTGGGACTTCCCTAGCAGTCCAGTGGTTAAGACTCTGTGCTTCCAACACAGGGGGTGTGGGTTCATATTCCTGGTAGGGGAACTAAGATCTCACATACCACATGGCCAGGGGAAAAAAAAGGAGAAGGAAGTACAATTATGTTGTGGATGAAGGAATAAAACTTAAAAAAAAAAAGTATATATATATATATATACACACACATATGTATATGGCACCTTCATTAGAAGCCTGTCTCAATGTTTTATCCTCTTCATAGACCTCAAACAATGATATAGGTGAGGAAAAAAATGACAGATGGGAAAATAAAAAGTATACAGGAGTAAGTTAACCAGACAGACGACATTCTGGGGGTTCTAAGATGGACTCCAATTACCCAGTATTGAAGCAAATCTAGAGTTGCAGTGGACACAGCTGCTGGAGTTGAAATGGCCCAAAGGATGTTTAACATGATCAGGACCAGACCTGCACAGAAAACAGAACCCACAATCATCATCAATGCAGCCAACCTAGTAATGATGTCTCCCGCCTCATAGGAGATAAAATTGGGAAAAAAGCAGAAAAGGGCAAGTAAGTGATAATAGAAACAGAGCAACATCCAAGGAGGAAAAAGATTCATTCAGGAAGACGAACTGGCTGGAAGTCTCTGACACACACCCCTACCTACCGACAGGCCTGGCTCCAGCCACAATAAGAGAAAACACAGAATTATACGGAAGAACGAATCTGCAGATTATGCATATAGTTGCCGACTGGCGGGGTTTGGCCCTTCGGCTGGTATACGCTGACCCCGGCACTGAAGAGAGACTGCATTCACAGCTTCTGGGAAATAGAGGCTGGTTTCAATAGCGGCTGTCGCTTCCCATAAGCCGCACCCAAAGATCTGCCACATGTACCTAGACGGGGCTGCCTCGTCTTCCAGCAGATGAGGGCCTGGAGCTTGTGGACATCACAGGCAACCGAGGAGGATTAATTAGACCGTGTCTCCAAAGCACTTGGAGTTCCCTGGAGGGAGGCCTTTTAATTATAGTATTGGCCAGGAGCAAGTGGGAAAATAGACCGGCAAATAATATCAATTTTGTCTGGAGTACAAAAGAATAGTCTCCATTTGGATCATTTTCTTGCCTCAAGTAATGCATCTGTGTTTTCCCACCTTCTTATTCTAGAACCCAGATTTTTTTTTTTTTTGGTCTGCATCAGGTCTTCGTTGCTGCACGTGGGCTTTCTCTAGTTGCAGTGAGCGGGGGCTACTCTTCCTTATGGTGCGCGGGCTTCTCATTGCGGTGGCTTGTCTTGTTGCAGAGCATGGGCTCTAGGCACGCAGGCTTCAGTAGTTGTGGCACATGGGCTCAGTAGTTGTGGCTCGCAGGCTCTAGAACACAGGCTCAGTAGTTGTGACGCATGGGCTTAGTTGCTCTGCAGCATGTAGGATCTTTCCGGACCAGGGCTCAAACCCATGTCCCCTGCATTGGCAGGTGGATTCTTAACCACTGCGCCACCAGGGAAGCCCCAAACCCAGATATTTCTTAAATAAGACACATTAATCTTATGTCTCCATTTTCTTGTAGGATGTGCTGTACTATTCTTTTCATTGATATTATTCAGACACGTTATTATTCAGCTCAATTCAATTTTGAAAATTGCCTTTTTTTTTTTTTTTTTTTTTGTGGTACGCAGGCCTCTCGCTGTTGTGGCCTCCCCCGTTGCGGAGCACAGGCTCCGGACGCGCAGGCCCAGCGGCCATGGCTCACAGGCCTAGCCACTCCGCAGCATGTGGGATCTTCCCAGACCGGGGCACGAACCCGTGTCCCCTGCATCGGCAGGCAGACTCCCAACCACTGCGCCACCAGGGAAGCCCGAAAATTGCCTTTTAAAGAGAGAGAGAGATGCTTCTTTTTTCTACCTATTTTGAATTGTATATAAAATGAAGAGCAACAGAATATTTACAATAACTTGGTTGCAGGATTTGGTTAGAAATGTAATTTGTTTGTGAATTAATTCTATTTTCAGAAGTAAACATCAGTTACCAACACCTGAAAGAGGCACACAACACAGTTTAAATTTCTAGGAAATTTAGCTATACTTCAAAATTCAGATAAGAAAGCCAAACAGGCCTTTCTAGTTGTAACACCTTTAACAGGTCCAATCCCACCTGCACAAAAAACTGGTTTAAAAAGTTCATATTTATGTACCTTCCACAAAAGATTGAAATAATCAGCATTTGGGCTCATGCAGGAATTTGTGCACTTACTCATTTGCATTTGGGAAGTGGGAGGTTTGACTCTGTTCCATTATAATTTTATTAATCATTTAGGATTAATTATTTCAATTAATGATATGAAGGAGTTCGATTTGGTGAATCAGGAATAGAGGAAAGATTCTCTAGCATCTACAGACTTGTGTTCTAATTTTAATAAGTTGAAAAAGAATTTGGATTGGTGGGTCCTACCCTGGCACGAAGGGATATGGATGCAGAAAGCAGCATAGACTCTAGGTCGACATACTAGAAGATTAGGGTTGAAATGACAGGGGCTCATGGACTTGCAGGTTTGCACAGTGCTTGGCACAGACATGCCCCTCAATCTTTGCGATCTGTTAAGGCAGGAAAACAAATGCAGGCTTCTCCTACCCTGCCCTCCTCCAGGGAAACTAGGAGAAAGTGGAAGAATGAAAGTGGATTTTGGAAGGAAAGAGAAGCCCAGGGTACAGTCACTTAGCTCACCAGTTCAAAGGCATGTCACCTGTGAGTCTGACCACTTGAGTGGAGGATGATCATTTTGATAACTAAATTGCAGCCAGCTGCCTTCAGGCATCAAATGCCCTTTCCTGTGGTGCCCAGAAAGCCCTGCCTGCATGTTAGTAGCCATACAACAAACCACGGATGCCTCCTTAGGGCTTACACCCCAGCAGGCATGCCCAAAGCCAGGTTGGGGCGTCCTTCCAACAGCTACAAGTTCTGCTCAGTGTGCTCTTTTCCCAGCACTATGCAATGCAACACAGAAATGTTTTTATCCTTTTTAAAAATATATATTTGTTTGTTTGTTTGGCTGTGCCGGGTTTTAGTTGCGGCATGCGGGATCTTTAGTTGTGACATGCGGGATCCAGAAATGTTTTTATCCTTAAACAGAGAAGAAGCAACCCGAGCTAGGGAATTTAAACCATTTGCCCTATCAACAAATAGAACTGAAATCTCCACAGGTCAGGTATTTGGTTGCTTTTGCCGTAACTGTTTCAGTGTCAGTCCTTCTCTGAAGCTTCCCAGAGCCACTGTCAGGCCCTCACGGTCATCCGTCCCACCTGGTTCCCTGGATCAAGGGCATATAAGACTGGATTGGATGATTCCCAGCTGTAGATCATCTTTTTCATTTGCATTATGATTTCTTCTTTGATCCATTGAGCTATTTAGATGGGTGGTTCAATTTCTAAATGTATGGGGATTTTTCAATTTAAATTTTTCAATTTAATCCCTCTAACTTAATTACATTGAGGAAAGAGAATGTGGTCTGAATAATTCCAGTTCTTTCAAAGTGGCTGATACTTGCTGAAGGCCTACTATATGGTCTATTTTTGTAAATGTTCCATGTGTGCTTGCAAAGAATGCACCTTGGGACTGAATTTTACATACGTTCAACAAGTCAAGAATGGTAATTGTGTTATGCAAACCTTCTTCGCAATTTTTTAGTCTGCTTGGTATAACAATAATTGAGAGAGATGTGTTGAAATCTCCCACTGTGGTGATGCCTTTATCAGTTCTTCAATTTAGTCCTATCAATTTTGCTTTATATATTTGAAAGATATTTTATTATGTGTATACACATTTAAAATATTAAATCTTCCTAGTGAATTAAATATTTGTCATTAAGAAGTAATGACACTAATAATTCACTAATAATGCATTTTACCTGAAAGTCTATTTTGTTTGATAATAATCTGGCTGTCCAGCAGTCTTCCTAATTGTATTTGACAGGAATGTATTTTTTCACCCTCTTTCAACCTTTCTGTTCTTATAAATGTTTTGTGAAAACATCATAGTGCTAGATTTGTTTTATTTTCCCATCTGTTTTTCTGACAGTCTTTTAAATTGTAAGTCCAGTTTATTTCTTGTTTTTGAGATTAATGAAATACTTTAACTTGTTTCTGCCATCTTTTTAATTTTTGTCTCTCCCTTTCTATGCATCATTTATTCTGCTTCTGTACCTTTCAATGCCTCTTTTTTCTTCTTTTTTGGTCTTCATTTTGAATTGACAGAGGATTTTTGTTTGTCTTCATACCACTTTTCCATTTATCACCTTTATGAGCTTGGAAATTAAAGCACCCTAAACCTATTCTTTTAGTGACTCCTTTGAAATTGTACTATGTATATTTAACTTAAAGTCTAGTAATAGATTATACCTTAACCTCTTTGCCAAAAATACAAGGACTTCAGGGCAGATTTACTATCCTTTCCCTAATATCATTAACAACCTTTTAGTTGACAAGTGCTTTCATTCTGGGTCATTTTTTTTTTCTTTTTTTTTTTTGCGGTACGCGGGCCTCTCACTGTTGTGGCCTCTCCCGTTGTGGAGCACAGGCTCCGGACGCGCAGGCTCAGCGGCCATGGCTCACGGGCCCAGCTGCTCCGCGGCATGTGGGATCTTCCCGGACTGGGGCACGAACCCGTGTCCCCTGCATCGGCAGGCGGACTCTCAACCACTGTGCCACCAGGGAAGCCCCATGGGTCATTTTTAAGGACAAAAATTAATCATTATTCACTTATCTTGAAACACTTAAATTTACCATTTTCCTGGCTCACCATTCCTTTTTACCTCGCAATCCTTCTGCAATCATTTTTCTTCTTCCTGAAATATACTTTTCAGAGGGTTGTTTAATGCTAACTTAATGGTGGTAAATCCTATGCATTTTTATCTGAAAATCTCTTTACTTCTCTCTCACTTTTAAAAGATTATTTTGCTAGGTACAGAATTCTAAGATGACATTTATTTTCTTTTGTGAAGATGTTATTCTACTATCTTCTGTATTCTATCATGGCCTTTGGGACATCTACTCTCTGTCTGTCTTTACTAATGATCTATATTTTTCTCTGCCAACTTTAAAATCTTCTCTTTGGCATTCGTATCTGAAGTTTCATTAATCTGTGTCTGGAAATGGAATCTATATTTTCATCTCTTTCAACATTCTGGAAAATTCTCAGCAATTATCTCTTCAAATATTGCTTTTTATCCACTCTTCCCTTTCTTTCTAGAATCTCTTAAGACTTGTTGTATTACTTCTCATTCTATTCTCCCTCTTAAATTTCCTGCCATATTTTCCATCTCCTTTCTCTGTGTGTATACAGAGAGAGTGTGTGAGTAATTTCTTCAAACATATCTACCAGTAATATTCTCTTTACGTGTGTCAAGCTCACTGTTCCTTTATCCCACTGAAGTTTTTCTTTTTTCTCCCAACAATTATAGTCTTCATTTTCAGAAGTTCTATTTTGTTTTTCCCTGAATCTCCTTGATCATTCCTGATGTCTCCTATTGCTTCCTCTGAGTGGTAAGGGTTAATGTGTCCAAAGCAGATTCCCTGAAAGCTGGTCTCCTAGAAAAGGACTTGGCTGCCTGAAAAGTTCCGTGGAAACCAGCCACCAGCTCATTGCTTAAGGCAATCAATCCTAGTCAGCCTCAAAGTTTGGCCTGTAGCCCTCTGACCATGCCAGGGGATGGGCTACACTTCCTCATCCATGAACACTGAGTTGACAGTCCAGCTCTGGAGCCAAAGTTCTGCCACATCATATTGCTATTGTATCCCTTCCCAAAGCATGCAGCTTAAAGCCCCTCAGCCCAAGGTCAGGGTCCTTCTTGTGATGTCTGGCTCTGTGCTACCCTTAATCTATGCATTTTACCCAATAAACACTGCTGCAATGAGACAATGCCAAGTCTTCAGGTCAGCTGCCCTCCAGCTGCTGGCCCTCAGTTTGGTACCCACTCATAGGTCAAGATGCTGCTGTTGGCATTTGCTCCCCTGATAACCCTTTTCCTCCTGCTAACTCACTACTCAGAGTCACTCACAGTTTGCTCCTTTGGGGAAAGCAGGGAGAGAAAATCCCCTCCATCCTCTGAGCTAAGCAATTCTTCAAAAAGTAGGTCTTATTTAGAATCGTTTTTCAGTAGGAAGATCCCCCCAGAGTATCTCAGCCTCATACTGGTAGAACAGAAGTCTAGGGAACACCTTAAAATTCATTCTAGTTGTGAAGCCTGAAATGCAGCGGTGGTCCCAATATGGCACCCATCAGATCTTCGGTCTCTACTAGGCATACCCACCTTGTCCCCCACATACACTCTGACTTTATAGCAAAACCAAAGCCAGAGGTTGGCTTCAGCACCCTCCCCTCCATCTCTGACATCCATTTCTCAAAGTTTCTCAGGTGCTGGTGAGACTGCTGGGATGTAAAAGATTGTTGGAAGCTGTTGTTCTCAACCCTGCCTGCAAGTTAGAATCATGGGGGAGCTTTTTTTTTTTTTTAAGATTTTTTTGATGTGGACCATTTATAAGTCTTTATGGAATTTGTTACAATATTGTTTCTGTTTTATGTTTTGGTTTTTTGGCCGTGAGGCATGTGGGATATTAGCTCCCCGACCAGGGATCGAACCCACACCCCCTGCATTGCACGGTGAAGTCTTAACTCCTGGACCACCAGGGAAGTCCCCATGGGGGGAGCTTTTAAATATCCCAGCGCCCAGGCAGCACCCCTGATCAATTGCATCATGATCTATGTGTGTGGGACCCACACATCAGCATTAGGATGCAAAGATAAATAATTCACAGTGCTGGTCCTAGATGAACTCCTCCACCAGAGGTGGACACAGATAAGCAGACTAGCAAAATAACGTGACCTAGCCCATATAAGAGAGCTGAAGGAGATCAGAAAATGCCATCCCAAAATATGTCACTTTGCCATATGGATTATTTAGAGTTGAAGTCATTTGAAAATAAACAGGTGCAGAAAGAAGCCTTCTCAGAACGTCCCTTATCTGAATAAAAGCAGAAATTTCTGAGAAGTGAGGACTGCCATAAATCTCCTTCCCCTGTTGTTTTACCACCAGGAAGAAGATGGAAAGTCAGCTGCAAGATAAGTCTGCACAAACAACCCTTACTAAAATAACCCTTATCTTCCATTAGTTTCCCCATATATTTATTTACCTTCCCATAATTTACCATCCCTAGAAGCCCAAATCCCCCTTCCCTTTGTGCAGTCACTTCTCCACAATTTATTGCCCTTTGTTAAGATGGTATATAAGCTTCTGAGTCTAACCACTTTTTTGGGTTTTTACTTTTTTCTTGTAAAACCCCAATGCAAGTAAAAATATTAACAACAATTTTTAAAAATATGTCTTTTCTCTTGTTAATATGCCCTTTGTTGATTTAATTTTCAGGCCCTCAATCACTGAACATGAGAAAGTAGAATAAATATTTTTCCTCCCCTACAGAGCTGTGTATATGTATTAGGAGCAGAGAAAAAGGAGTGATTACTTCTATGAAAGGATGAGGGGAGAAAGGTCAGAGCCAGATTCACAGGGGAGGGAGGAGAGGCCCGTGCTGTCTCTTGAAGATAAAATAGAAGTTTGCCAAGTGGAAAGAATTCCAGGCAGAGGGCACAGCAAAGTACAGAGGCATGAAAGAGCAGAATGTCTCAGGAAGCATCAAGCATTCCACTACGGGTAGAGAATGTGGTATATATTGGAAAGCCTCTTAGAAAGATATGAAAGTCATGATCAAAAAGCTCAGACTTTATTCAGAAGGCAATGGAGAAATATTGATGGATCAAAAACAGTAAGGGACTTGCTTGCATGTGCATTTTAGGAAGATGTAAGGAGATGACACCCCTGCTACTGTCCATGTTGCTCCTGTCATGACACCAAACTCTTTTTTTTTTTTTTTTTTTGCGGTACGCGGGCCTCTCACTGTTGTGGCCTCTCCCGTTGTGGAGCACAGGCTCCGGACGTGCAGGCTCAGCGGTCATGGCTCACGGGCCCAGCCGCTCTGCGGCATGTGGGATCCTCCCGGACCGGGGCACGAACCCGTGTCCCCTGCATCGGCAGGCGGACTCTCAACCACTGCGCCACCAGGGAAGCCCCAAACTCTCATTTTTGAATGTAGTTTTATGCTGAGACTGCAGGGCCAGGCCACACCCTTCTAGGCGAGGGGTGCCGTTACTCAGAGGGGAGTGAAGTCCCAGTCTCACTCCTCTTGAGAAGACTGAGATTCTAGGCCAGGAATTAAGGACTTAGGAGTTTATTGTGAGGTCAAAGGAAAAGGAGATCCCTAGACATACTTGAAGAACTCGTTGCCTCAAGAGGAAAGAGGTCTCTGCCCCGGTTCAGGAGCACAGAAGCCAGCAGGGAGCACCACAGGTCTCACCAGGTCACTGAGCATCTCCAGTAACCAGTACAAAATGGCTCCTTGTATTGTCATCCCCTGTTTTTCTCATAAAGAGAAAAGGTTTTTTAAGTGCTGACATGTCAGTCCCGGTCTCAACTGTGAGATGAAAAATTAAACAAAGGGTCCATGTCCTGAAGTGGCAGAGGGAAAGTGAGCTGTGAACGTAGCAGAGGTAGCAGCCATGATTGATGGCATCCCCCGGGAGAGGGGGCATATGAAGTCCAGATAACACTCCCCTCTCCCCCCAAGAACCTCTTCCACCATTCACTAGGTGGACTGGAGTGTCACTTTATTAAGAAAGCTCAGGGGTCTTCAAAGTAGGAGCTATGGACAACAAGGGACAAGCCTGGAGTCAGGAAACTCCATTAGGAAGATCCACATCCAGTTAAGAAATGATGATGACCTAAGACAGTGAGCATGGAGAGGAAGAAGAAGACACACTTAGGAGGTAGACTCCACAGGGCATAACGAAATGGGCCAGATGCCAGGAGCGCAGGGGAGAGTAATGATCTTGCAAACTAGGATCAAGGGAGCATGCATGGGAAGCAGCAGGAAAAGCTCCTGAAGAGAGTGGAAGGAAATGATCGACGCAGCATTTTCTGGTCCATAGCACCAACCTTAAAAAATGTGATGGGGTGCAGACTTGGCAGGAAATACAGGAGCCCACTCCTCTGAATGATGAGGACAAAAGTCATGCCCATATTTATATCTGCCAGGGCCCAGCTTGCTGCTGAATACATGTTTAATAGACAAACAGAAGAAAAGGGAACTTCATATTTAATGGAAACATATCAGTGCAGCAACAGTGAGCCTGCTGCCTGGTAAGAGCCAGGACCCAAATCAGTCTTGCTCCCAATCCTGTGTTCTTTCCACCATCCAGTGCACTGGGGGGATTCAGTTTGGTTTTGGTTTTTGTTCTTGTTTTTCCAGTTTTTTTTTAAAATTGGGGATGGTCTCAGTTTTGTTTAACCAGCACTGTTCTCCTAATGAGGGCCATATGCCACATGGCAAACAAGGTATATGTGTAAGGAAACTGAAGCTCAGAGGGGCCAAGTGTCACACAGCTAAGCAGGGTATGAACCTGAACTCACACCCTCGCCTGTCCTGTTCCAAGCCCATGTTCTTTCCACTGTGAAAGGCAGGTTCAAATCATGCCTTGCTAAGCTTCTACTAGTCACTGTGTCAGCCTTGATTTCCTTGTCTGCAGTGCCTGCCTCACTGTCTGCCTCTCATGCCTCACAGTGCTGGGCACACACACAAAGACCGTGGTGCAGCCTCTGGTCCAGAGTAGGTGTGCCAACCCACTGGTGCTCATGGGAGGCGGAATAATGGCCTCCAAGGACCACAGTCCTAATGCCCAGAACCCGTGGCTGTGTTGGGTTACATGGTAAAAGGGACTTTGCAGATGTGGCAAATTAAGGACCTTGGGATGGACCTGGATGATCCTAGATTATCCAGGTGAGCCCAGTGTAAGCACAAGAGTCCTTAAAAGTAGAAGAGGGACTAAGAAGTAAGGCATAGAGTTGAGGGAGAGAGTGAACGATCACTGAGTGAGTTGCCAGGGACCCTTCCTCACAGAGGTTTGGATGGGCCATCAGGTCAGGCTCAAGGTGAGTAGCCGAGGATGCAGGAGAAACTGAGGTAAGCAAACAGCACAGGTACGTGGTGTGAGGACATCCCTCCAGCTAGGAAGACAGCATCTATCATTGAAACTGCCAGCCCACAGGTCGCAGGTTCTGTTTAGTTCAGCCCACACAGTGAAGCACTTTCTTTTTTTTTTTGCCTCAAAACAAAAGGATTTAGTAACAGAAAAAATGTCTCCACAGTTAAGTGTCTGTCAAAATTTTAGAATTATCAAAACTGTTCAAATGCTCAAATCAATGTCATACACTAAGCTAGTAAAACTTGTCTTTGCTGCAAACTGAAAGTCACCCACTTATATTTATGATCACACAAACCACCTTATTTTCTCAAGGTTCAGCTTAAAGCAACATTTAATAGACGAGTTCAAAACGGAACACTTGCTTTGTTTTAACACAGCTGTGCTCAGACGTCTCCATTATGTCCTCAGAAACCATCCTGGACTAAGCCAATTCAAAAAATACAGTTCAAAGCAGCGTCCCACTAGCCACCTGAAGGTATCCTTGGAGATACTGGAGCGCTTCTGCATTGAGGCTTTTGCTCACCATTGAGGGAACCCTTCCTGGACAGGCAGCAGACGAAGCGTTTTTTATTTTTAATTAGCTGCCAAAGTTAAAAATTGGAAGATTTCATGTAAAACTCCAGGCAGGCTGTCAACACAGGCTCACATTCCATGAAACAAGAGTGAGCTGGAGAGCAGAGGCTCCCTTTTATAGAGACTATCGCTCACTACCCACCTGTACACCTGCCTAGCCCCGGAGGCTTGAGGGCTCAGCCCCGATGTTGGGAAGCTGTGGAAGTGGTGAAGAGTGGCCAGGAGGGGGCAGCTGAAAGCCAGACTGTGAGGTGTTTCAGTTGCCCACTGAGTAGTCAGGAGACACTGGTATTGCCTCCTGTTCTCATACCTTTCATAAAATGTGATTGGAAATCAAGAAACGGGACCGGTGGGGAGCACAGGAGAGATCTCCACTCTGTAAGTGGCTGAGAGGCAGTAAAGGCCTTTGGAAAAAGCAGGGCCCAGTTTACCTGTAGGAGGCCAAGCTGGCCCAGCCCCTTTCCTTCTGTTCTAGGCTGGGAGGGCCCCAGAAGAGGTTACTGCTCAGTAAACCCATCCTCCAACCTACACACAAATAGCACGTGCTGTCATGGGTGGAACTGTGTCCTCCAAAGTTCGTACGTTTAAGTTCTTACCCCCAGTACCTCAGAATGTGCCCTTATTCAGAGTTAGGGTCTTTACAGAAGTAACCAGGTTACAATGAGTTCATTAGAGCAGGTCCTGATCCCACGTGACTGGCATCCCTATAAAAGAGAGATTTGGAGACAGACCCTCACACAGGGAGAATGCTGTGAACACGAAACCAGCCACCTACAAGCCAGGAAGAGAGGCCTGAACAGATTCTCCCATACAGCCTTAAAAGAAACGACACCCTGATCCCAGACTTCTGGAGCCAGAAGACAATACACTTCTATGGTTTATATAGAAGTTCAATAATTCTGGCTCCAGGACCCCTGTTTATTACCTCTCTTTAGCTTCTCACTGTGCCCCTTCCCAGGCTATCAAGAGCTAGCCAGCTTCCCAAGGGCTGATGACATATTTTTTTTGAAGTTCAACTGAGGAAGAGTGTAGCTGTCATTTGTGCTGCTCACCAAATATTTCTAGTTCTCCACTCTTCCAGGGGGCCTGGAGCACCACACTTCCCAGCTCCCGTAGAAGTCAGGCAAAAAAAAAAAAGGTCAGGTATGACCACATGACTGGATGGGGACAATGAAATCGGAGCAGAGGTTTCCTGCATCATTTCCAGGAGGAAAGGTTAAAGGGCCCATGCACATGTCCCTACACCCCTTTTTCCCACTGTGGTGGCCTTGGAAATACATGTTGAGATGGATAGGGTCTCCGGGTAGCCCAACAGTGTGAATGGACTTAATGCCACTGAATTGTACATTTGTAAATGGTTAAGATGATAAATTTCATCTTATGTGTATTTTGCCACAATTAAATTAAAAAAAAACAAGGTAGGTCCCTGTATGACTACAATCAGCAAAGCTCCCTGGACTGTTTGCATGAGCTAGAAATAAACTTCTGTTGGTTAAACCACTGCGATTTGGGGATTGCTTGCAATCTTGCTGCGTTTTACTGAACACAGTAGATTTAGCTTCTGTAATTCCTCTTGAAAACTCTAGTATTTAACCACAGTTAAAACTCTTACTCTTAAATAGTAGTTTAATTCTCCTGTTTATTAGTTACTACAAATAACACACTTAAGAATGAGAACAGGGCTTCCCTGGTGGCACAGTGGTTAAGAGTCTGCCTCCTGCCCATGCAGGGGACGCGGGTTCGTGCCCCGGTCCGGGAAGATCCCACCTGCCGCGGAGCGGCTGGGCCCGTGAGCCATGGCCACTGAGCCCGCGCGTCCGGACTCTGTGCTCTGCAACGGGAGAGGCCGCAACAGTGAGAGGCCCCCGTACCGCCACAAAAAAAAAAAAAAAAAAAAAAAAAGAATGAGAACAGCGGTTTCTGGTTTCAATACTTTCTGATAGCATTTTTGTTAGATTTTTAAATCACTCCAACAACAAAAAGTAGAGGTAAAACGCTACCCTAACATCAAGGCTTAAAGCTACATTGCAATCTAACGGTTACAAAACTCTTTTACCTGTGTTTGTCATGTGCCCCACTAAACAAGCTGAGCTAGGAATCATGCCTTATTACCCCCAACCAAGAGCTGAGAGCACTGAGGTCCAGAGGGACCAGGAGGTGACAGAAGCAGGACTAGAGCCCAAGTTCAAGGGGCCAAGGGCTTCCCTCTCTGTGCCTCACTCATTAGGAGCACTGCAGAGACTATGTTTTCATCCCATTTCTAAACAGCAGTGCCCTATAGTTAAGACAATATAGCCAGCAGTAAGAACTAAAAGTACTTTAATCCAAATTATAGCAATATCTTGCAAAGCTTAGCACAGCATTACAAATAGCTCATTGAACCAAGGCAGTTTGTTTGCAGGGTAAGCAAGCAGATTTTCCGCACAATACAGCAGTGCAGCTGGCAAGAGCAGGCGCTAAGATAAAGGATGAGGTGGGGCGTAAAGGGAGCTCATTTAGCAGTAAGTAGTAGACTCTAATGAAATTGCATTTTGGCCCTGTCATCATCCTTCTGAGAAAATTCCCCTCAAGGTTTTCCATTTGAATCCTGGGCATATTTATGAAGATCAAAGTAATGGCTTTTTAAAATTAATTATGTGAATTTGTAGCTCAACAACACTGAGTGAAAGGCGGGTGTTGTACCCCATGCCTTGTTACAGCTGTACATCACACACATCAAAAGCCCAGGACGCTCGTGAGAGCACATTCCCTGCGACATCAAGCCCCAAGCAGCCGGGACAGACGGTGGAAAGAGTGCACAAGATCAGTCCCCAAAGTTGTTGTGACAGCTTAACTGTATTACAGTGCTCGGATAATCCCATTTATTTGGCTTTCTCCTCTGAGTGAACGCTGGCCCCCAGCACAGCTATTACCAGGATTAAGATTCACAACTCTGATGGTTCCTCTTGCCCGCTCTAATACCAGCTCTGCTCAAAAGCCCTGGGAACTGTGCCTCGGCCATCAGACTTGCCCCTAGCCTTCGGCATGCTGAGACCCAACAGCGGCTAACTAATTGCAATTAAAATCTGCCACGTGAGTGGAAGAGAATAACATAAATTAATCAGTACATTAGCAGAATTACATTTAAATGTTCAAGTGTGCATTCAACATAGTGGGACATTTTAAATTACAAAGCAAAGTACTTCATTATGGATGCTGATATTTTAATGAGGAAATGTGATGTTTGGTTAAATAGGAATACAATATAGAGACTTCCTTAAAATTAGCATCAATGGTGCATTTTTCATTCAAAAGACAAGTTGTGGTCTGTGTAATTCCTGCATATCAATGTGGAAAAATTGCCTGGAGCTGTGGAAACAGTTGAACATCTCATTCTCTGAAGACTTAATAATTTCAGCTGTACTAACTAGCACTTTATGTAAATTGTCAGATAAATCACAGCAATAAATACAGGTTTTAGAAGAACAGAACAGTATGCCTATCCTTAATTTATTCAATCATCAATTCATGTATGCTGAAGCTAAGGGATATGAAAGATTAAACGTTTCAGGCGGAAAAAAAAAAGGAAAAGAGGAGAAAATGTCTTTGATAGCCATATGGAAGGAGACTCCAGAGTAAAGGTCCCATCCAATTTTACAGAAATCTTGCATATTAAAATCACTCTATAAAAAAAAAATCACTCTATGATGCATCTAAATATAAAAGATGGGTTACAATTTTGCTGTCTGTTTTCAAGTACACAGTCAAAGCTTAGTAATCAACATATACACCGGAGTTTTAAAAAGACTTCCTTATAAAATCATTATCGTATTTAATTGCATAAAACATAGAATTTAGGCCATGCACATATATTTAAAGGACTGCGTCTGGTCGTCTTTATAATTTGTATGTATCACTTGAAGCTTACAATGTCAGAGGCACAGATCCAAAGATAAATGATAGAAGCTGCCAGACACTTGGCTTGCTAGTCCTGTCACTGGTTAGAGATGGGGCAAGCCAAAATGGGATTTTGTCTTCTTCAGGGCTGGCCTCTGATTTTATTAGCTGTGAGATGAATTCTTGCCGGTTTCTGTGATATATCAAACCCAGGGCAGAGCAGGATTTTGGCTGCGCCGCGCAGCTTGCAGAATCTTAGTTCCCTGACCAGGGACTGAACCTAGGCCCCCCCCCAGCAGTGGAAGTGCCGAGTCCTAACCACTGGACCGCCAGTAAAGTCCCAGAGCGTGTTTTAACAACAAAGAATACACACAGGACCACACCATTTACTGTATATATGAAATACGTGTATTTATTTACAAGTATCCAAGCAAATACAGACCAGAAATGGACATCACAAATAAGCAATGCCAAACACAGACCAAATGAAAATGCAAATAAAACCCGTCTTCCATGATATCCATTCTCAGCGTTGGAATCACTGCCCACTCCCCACTAAGCCCCACTCATGATCCTCTGTTAAAATTGCCCTATTAAGCATGACTTTGCTTCTCTTTCGCAAAGAACAGCAGGTCCTAGCTGGCTCCTTCCTTGGGTTTCAGCAGAGTTTTTCTCTTTCCAAAGAAATCTTTCTCCTTAAACAAAGGCTTTCCTGAGTGTAATCACTCCTGTGGTTGACTTTCCTCATGATAATGTCATCATTTTGCCCCAGCTGATAGGAAGCCACCTTCTCCCAGGTAAGTTAGAGCACAGCTTGGCAACCTGACATCTATAAATATACCAGCTCACTTAGAAGCACAACCACTGACAATGTTGGATTTTACTTGAGCTCAGTGATCCTGGAAAACAGTGAAGGTTAAGAAATCCCCACACTCTTTGGCTTACTGCAAAGCACTCCCCTTCCTCACGACTTTCTAAGACTCATGAATGCCTTCCTTGTTTTCCTAGGACAAGGCCAGACACAGACCCTTCAATTCCAACAGTTGGCCTCATATAAGACTAGCTGAACTGCTTGTGCCCAATGATAAAAATGCTTTTTAACCAAACTTTGGTTAAGCTTCACTCCTTCCTCCAGGCCCTGAATGTTGGACCATCCTTGGCTTGAGCAGCAGATGGCCCCTCTGGAGAACTGGCTGGCCTCTGGGTCAGATATTCTCTGATCCATCATCCCATCACTTCCCCGACACCCGATCCTTCTAGACTTGATTACTCCTCTCTGTAAGAGAAAAAACCTTTTTGCCTAACTCTTGAGACACTTACAGACCTTATGCTTATAGCATTCCCCCTGCCCCCCACTCCTGCACTCCTTTGGAATAAAGTCTCTCCCTACTAAGTACAGACTTGTGTTTTATTTGACATCAATAGCCAGTGGTGTCTAAGTGCCTCAGCTGCATGCAAAGAAGTCTCATTCTATTCCACGTGAATTACGAGTACTAAACCTCAGAATGAACCGAGGGTACTGGAAATTACTACAGACAATGGGATTTTCTTAGGTACTATGAGAGTTAAAAGCTCATTATTTTTGTTGACCTGCAAACACAGCAGCCAACCTTCTACACCAGTCTCCACTCACAACAGCCTGAGTCTAGTCTGAACAAAGAATTAGAAAGGAGTGAGTGTGTCTGCCATTCCACAGCTCCCATCAGGGTAAGAATGAATCCTGAACAGTTGGAAGGAAAGTAGGCACAGTGGGACTTTGTATATTAATATGGCAAAGCTCCAAAGCAGGTGTAGGAACACTGATAGTTACAAAAGCTATCATTTCTTTATGGTCTTAAGCCTACTAACTAAAGTGTTAGTTATGAAACTTGCACTTGTGTCTGCATTCATAGGTATGTCTATAAATTATGCTTCTTTTATTTTTATATTCCACAAATATATATAGAAATATTCTCAGGAAAAATAATAATATTAGGGCACATAATTTCCTCAGTCTACTAATTAGAATGGAGTATTTCATCTCCTCCAGAAATAGCCAAAAGTGAAACCAAAACGAAATGGAAACCAAAGCTAAGAATGCTTTCCATATAGTAAGCTGGAAGTTGGCTGTGTCCACTGGTTTGGGCTTAATAACATGATACCATTTTCCCATGAGTCTGTATTTCTTGTGAATTCCATTTTTCACCAAGGGCAAGAAATGATATTGAGCAAAGGCAAAATTTTAAAAAGATAAGTTCTGGTGACATTTATCTTTTCTCATCTTTCCAGTAGAAATGTTATACCACATACACCATTTTAATAATCCAAAACAAAGCCCTGTGTGGTAAAATAAACAAAGAAAAAAGCCACTGGATTCCATTTTCAGGGCCCATGGGAATGACAAAAGAGGTATGACAACACTTCAGAACATAGTAAAAAATTTGTTACCGAGAGCAAAAAATAGGCAGATGGTGAATGAGAATCATATACATAAATTAAAAGTTTTTTGCTGTGTGGAGCTTCATTTCAAGTTAAACTTCTCAATAATTAAAGTTCTCTTTACTGTAAACATTTTTGTGAACAGGGCGATATTCACTTTCTCCTCACCCTTTTTCCTTAGTGGGGTAGGCAGTTGGATGCAGAGAGGAAGATAAAAGCTCTTTGACGCAGCCCAAGATCAGGAAAAAGATTTGGGAAATACCTAGTTTCACTCACCCAGGCAACAAAATTTTATAAAAAGATCCCAAATAATCCACAGAGGCACAAAGTTCTGACGACTTTCAGGACCCTGATTCTAGCTCACCCCCTGCCCTTATGGTAGTCACCAATTCCATTTTTTGACTAAGCTGGTTCTGTTTGCACGCAAGAGTCTTTAACACATACCTGCTGCGTGATTATTTACTGTACTACTACCTAGCGCTTTCTATATGCCAGGCACTCAAAGTGCTCTTGGTACACAACCAACCAAAGGGAGGACTGACCGTTCCTGTTCTACAGACGGGGTATCTGAGGTTTAAAGAGGTTAAGTAAATTGTCCGAAGTCACTCACCTATGAAGAAAGGGAGTAAGGACATAGACTCAGGACCATCTGGCTCTTAATCACTCTGCTACCCAGCTTCCCAGGACAGCAGGCCCAGGTCTTGAACCTCATGGATGTATAGGAGATGCACTTCTTCACTGGTTTCCCTACACTCCCTTGTCTCAGCTTCCATAGCTGACTAACCCAGCATAACACACACACACAGAATAACACAGTGTTGATAAGGTTGCAGTTGGGTCTTGGATTAGGATCAGCTTTATTTCTTTGGGTTGACAGTCCACCTCTGCAGTAACTCATTGTGTATAGTTTAGCTATCAGAAGACACTATTTCCCCCTCTTTTTGCAACTTCTTGCTCAAAATACCTTAAGGTCGTTTCCTTTTGTCCTTTTTAACAGTGACATGGGAGAAGCAACACACCTACAGAAAGATTAATGTGCTTACAGTAAGCTGGGTGTTATAAAATAGAACTGTACCCACCCCCAAAAGACATGTCCTAATACCTCGCACCTATGAATGTGATCTTACTTGGACATAGTGTCCTTTCTGATGCAATTAGTTAAAATTAAGTCATAACGAGTAAGTGGGCCTTGAATCCAATATAACTAGCATCCTTATAAGAGGAGGAGAGTGCCATGTGAGGACAGAGACACACAGGGAGAAGACAGTCATGGGAAGACAGAGGCAGATGTTGGAGTGATGCTGCCACCAGCTGAGGAATTCACAGGGCTACCAGAAGCTAGAAGAGGCAAGGAAGCATCCTCCCCTACAGGTTTCAGAGAGAGTATGGCCCTCTGACACCTTGATTTCAGACTCCAGAACTATGCCTCCAGAACTGTGACAGAATAAACGTTTGTTGTGTTTTTGCTTTTGTTTTTTTTTGTGGTATGCAGGCCTCTCACTGCTGTGGCCTCTCCCGCTGCGGAGCACAGGCTCCGGACACACAGGCTCCAGCCGCTCCATGGCATGTGGGATCTTCCCGGACCAGGGCACGAACCCGCGTCCCCTGCATTGGCAGGCGGACTCCCAACCACTGCACCACCAGGGAAGCCCACGTTTGTTGTTTTAAGCCACAAAATTTGTGACACTTTGCTACGACATCCCTAGGAAACTAATACACAGGGTGATTTAGAAAGGCTGGAGGCAGGTACATTAGTTTGCAGGCTTTTGAATTTGACAGTCCCTATATGAGATGAAAGGCACCAAGCTCTGGGCCAAGGTGGTTATGGGCAGTGAGAACAGAAAATTTATTGACTAAGAGGATCTCCACCCATTAAATCATCAAGAAAAAACTTTGCTTTAATAGCTATTCAAATAGAAATTGGCAAGAGCAAGCACTTGAGTTAAGAATGCCCTGGAGGCTTCCCTGGTGGCGCAGTGGTTGGGAATCTGCCTGCCGATGCAGGGGACGCAGGGGACGCGGGTTCGTGCCCGGGTCCAGGAGGATCCCACATGCCGCGGAGTGGCTGGGCCTGTGGGCCATGGCCGCTGGGCCTGCGCATTCGGAGCCTGTGCTCCGCAGCGGGAGATGCCACAGTGGTGAGAGGCCCGCGTACCGCAAAAATAAAAAAAGAATGCCCTGGAAGTCAAACTGGAGAGTCACCTCAATTGCTGTCTACCAGCAAAAAGACATAGTGCATTTATTTGATTTCTGCTCACAAATTAGACAAAGCATGAGAATTTGATAAAATTTAAAACCTAAAGAAATAGAATTGGAGGAATTAGATAATATAATCCAAAATTCTTATAAATGGGGGAAGAAAATAAGATCCTGAGGAGTTGGGTCTCATAAAGTTTACAGACCTAGATGGACACAGAGCCAAGTGGCCTCCAACCCCAAGTTCAATGCTGATTCTTAACAAGCATGAAGAGGGGACCTGGGAAGCCTGACATCAGCAAGATGGCAAAACAGGAGATTCCAGCCCTCATACCTCCACAGAAACATCAATTTTGACAACCATCCAGAGACATACTTCTGTGAGAACCTGGGAGTCCAGTGGAGAGGTTCCAAAGCCCTGTATAAGCGAAAAATTCACAGAAATAGAATAAACGATCCTAAAATTCATAAGGAACCACAAAAGACCCTGATAGCCAAAGCAACCTTGAGAAAGAACAAAGATGGAGACATCACACTTCCTGATTTCAAATTATATTACAAAGTTGTTGTATGGTACTGGCATAAAAACAGAAACACGCACCAATGGATCAGAATAGACAACCTAGAAATAAACCTATGCATATGGAGTCAACTAGTCAGCAAGGGTGCCAAGAATACACAATGGGGAAAAGATAATCTCTTTGTGTCTCTTTGCTGTTGGGAAAACTGGACAGCCACGCGCAAGAGAATGAAACTGGACCTTTATCTTACACCATATCTTACACAAAAATCAACTCAAAATGAATTTAAGACTTAAATATAAGACCTAAAGCCATAAAACTCCTAGAAGAAAAGAGAGAAGAAAACCTCCTTGACAATCGTCTCAGCAATAATTTTTTTGCATATGACACCGAAAGCACAGGCAACAAAAGCAAAAATCAACAAGTGGGACTACACCAAACTACAAAGCTTTTGCACAGCAAACCATCAACAAAGTGAAAAGGCATGGGAGAAAATACTCACAAACCATATATCTGATAAGGGGTTGACATCTAAAATATATAAGGAACTCATATAACTCAATAACTAATAATAATAGTAATAATAATAACAATAATTTCATATAAAATTGGGCAAAGGAACCAAATATACATTTTTCCAAAGAAGACATACAAATGGCCAACAAGTACATGAAAAGGTGCTCAGCATCACCAATCATCAGGGAAATACAAATCAAAACCAAAATTAGATATCACCTCACACCTGTTAAATGGCTATTATTAAAAAAAAAAGAAAGATAAGTACTGGAAAGGATGTGGAGAAATAGTGTGGTGGGAATTCCCACTATTGGTGGGAATGCAAATTGGTACAGCCATTATGGAAAACAGTATGGAGGGTCCTCAAAAGAATAAAAACAAAACTACCATATGACCCAGCCATCTCCCTTCTGGGTATTTAATCCAAAGAAATTGAAATCAGGATCTCAAACAGATACCTGCACTCCTATGTTTATTGCAGCATTATTCATAGTAGCCAAGATATGGGAACAACCTAAATGTCCATTAATGGATGAACAGATTAAGAAAATGTGGTATATACGTGCAATGTAATATTATTCAGTCTTTAAAAAGGAAATTCTGCCGTTTGTAACAACATGAATGGACCCGGAGGACATCATGCTAAGTGATATAAGCCAGACACAAAAAGACAAATACTGTATGATCTCACTTATATGTGGAATCTAAAATAGTCAAACTCACAGAAGCAGAGAGTAGGAGGATAGCTACTAGGAGCTGCAGGGGAGAGGTAAATGGGAAGATGTTGGTCTACATATACAAAGTTTCAATTATGCAAAAAGAGTAAGTTCTGGATATCTAATATGTAGCATGGTGACTACAGGTATACTTGAAATATGCTAAGAGGGTAGATTCTAAGTGTTTGCACCACAAAAAAAAAAATGGTAACTATGTGAGGTGATGGATGTTCACTATCTCACTAACTTCTCTGATTATTTCACAATATATAGATATATCAAATCATCAGGTTATACGCCTTAAATATATGCAATGAAAACAAAAACAGGAAGAGATTTTACAGACAGAAGTACACCAGGGTAAACCACCAAATCTTACCTGGTGGGGTGAAACTTCTAGAACTTCCTCACTTTCCTGATCACAGGAGGGGCAGGGATGGAATAACTCCAGAGTAAAATGTGAGAGTATTTTTCTTCCTTTGGGATGGGGGAGGGGGGTGATTCTCACCATATTTTCAGGGAAGGTAGTAACACCTTGTGTTTCTAACATTGTTTAAAATGTAGGTTTTATTATTATTCAGATATGATGAGGCCAACAGATCAGGAGATGATTATCACTGAAGAGACAGTTTGTTATACTTACAGAACCCAAGGTGTTGGGTGGGTGGGGGGTGCGGGGGAGGCGGGGGTGAACATCCCATGGTGCGAGGCCATTCGGGGAAGAACTAGGGTTGGCCAGGAGGCCAAGAGAAAATGCGGGCAGGGCATAACGAAGTCAGTACGTACAGCAATCATGTTGCTTTAGGAATAAATGAAGGATAAACTTACTACATAAAATAAAATCCAAACAATTCTCTTCGGTTAGTGTAAATTGCAAATACTTCCGATAATTCTAATACTAAAATGACGTGCACGCCGAACCCTGTTATAGTCACCATTCTAATGCATGTAGTATTTTATATCTCCTTCCTTGTAACTTTCAGAGAGAGCCATCTTACTCTTGTATACTTTTAGATGGTATTATATTACATATTGTTGAAACTTGGTAAGTAGAAATATATCAGCTGTAATTACATAGGCTCTGTGGAGAAAAATGTGGTTTCTGTGGGAAGGAACATGCAAGGCAAGGTAAGTGGGTTTCGGGCTGGCGGGTTTGAATAGTTTCTGCAGGCTCTGGGGTGCAGGGCTGTCTCCAGTTGTCCGGTACCGGCCCTGGGATGACAGGCAAATTGACAGTGGCCCCAACTGTAAGAGCTAAACAGAGGACATGGCCAGGGGCATGGGCTCTGGAGTGATTGCTTTGCATGTGAAAGGTACACTGACACATATCATTAGCTCTCTCTAGGAAGCGGCTAATCCCTCCAGGGCCAGCAAGGCCCCAAGATGTCAATTTAGCAAATTACAGAAAATAAAAAGGCAGGATTATTACAAACTGTCGCAGGCAAAGCCTATTAACAATTCTCGGGAAATAAAAGTGGAATCTGGGTAATAAAATAAAGTCTAACCTTTTTCTTTTCCTTCGTGTTTAATTTCGTTGCTCACAGGCGGCCGCGCGCTGAGGCCTCGAACCGGGCCCTTCAGGCCGCAGTTGCCCGGTGCAAAAATGGCTGCTCCGGCACCTCAGCTGGGCGGGCCGTGTGCAGAGAGGCTGTGCTGGGCGCCCAGCGCCCAGCGCCTGCGCCTGCGTCTGGGCCGGGGCCTGCGCCTGCGCCTGCGCCTGCCCTGTGGGGACCCCGCCCCCTCCCTGCAGCTGAGATCCCTGTAAAGCAGCCCCACCCACTGCCTGCTGGCGAGGACCTGTTCTCTAGAGCGTGAGCGCGCGCCTCTCCATTCTCTGATCAGAGAAGGAAGCTTCCCTTTGCTTTTGACCCAAATTCGGGCTCATTCTGTTGGCTTGAATGACACCAGGCAAGAGAACCCTTATTGGGGAGTGACTTGGGAGGATCTGTAACAAAACATCTAAGCCCTTGCTGGTGGGCCCTCAGGAATGAACTGTTTGGTCAGCGGACCTGAAAGTGGAAGGATAGGACCCTGAGGGATGGGGAGAGGGGGTGATGAGAGTCAGGAATGGGGGACGGGTCTTGAATCTTTGGAAACTAGATACTTCAGCCCTATCCTGAGAACGCTCTGGGGAGCAGTAAGAGCCAGAACATGTGGACGAGGACGGGTGTGCAGAGCAGGGCAGGGAATCTTGCGGGAGACCAGCACCCATCCCAGCACCCTTGGGAATAAGTAAGGATGCCCAAACAATCAGGGTTGGCATCCTCCAATTTTTAAATAACTCAGCAGTAACGTGAGAGGAGATCTGTTTACCAAGTCAACAATCTGAGGAGTATCGGGTCAAAAAGAGTAACTCAATTCCGCATATCATCAGATTATTAATATGAATGTTTTCATCATTATAGACCTATCAGGATGGTTCAGAGCAATCACATATTGATACATATTGGCCTATTAACTACTAAAATTAATTTTTTTAACATCTTTATTGGGGTGTAATTGCTTTACAATGGTGTGTTAGTTTCTGCTTTATAACAAAGTGAATCAGTTATACATATACATATGTTCCCATATCTCTTCCCTCTTGCGTCTCCCTCCCTCCCACCCTCCCTATTAATTTTTAAGATTTTTTTTCCCCTCAATTTAAAATTCCCTTGTATTTAAAATAGTCCTTACTGGTTAGGTAAGAAAATCCTGGAGAATTGTCAGTGTCCTTGATGACATAAAGGTTTTTGCCCTCAGGATAATCAATCATTCCAAAATAGTCAGATGCTATGTTCCCATGCTGGTTACTGAGAACTCCCACATGGCACAAAGAACTCGTCAGAACACTGTGCTAAGGGACCTGACTAACCTTTAGCCTGGCTTCTACCTGTACTATGCTATATCCCTAAAGGTGACCCCAGCCCTCCACGCTGCGTTTTCATTCAAGAAAACACAATGCTGCTAAATTGAAAAATGTACTTTGTCCCAACCCACATTGCTAAATCATTACTAGTAATTCTCCACTTACTCTCCCTCTGCAATTTTCCACTTCCCCATCTCCCTCCTAGTCCCTTTTTGTTCCCTCCTTTTCACTTTCCCACAGACCCCACTTCCCCTTCTCTTTAAAAACTTCAGTCACCTTGTCTTAATTGGAGTTGAGCTCAGTTGACACTGCCATCTCTCTTCCCTACTGACGTCATCTGAATAAAAGCTATCTTGCTGGGACTTCCCTGGCGGTCCAGCGGTTAAGACTCTGCAATTCCAATCAGGGGGCACAGGTTCAATCCCTGGTCAGGGAACTAAGATCTTACATGCTGTGCAGCCAAAAAAATAAAAAGCTGTCTTGCCACTAGCATTGAGCATCCAGGGCTGGTTTTCTTTGACATTGCTGGAATAAATTAACCAGAATCATTCAGTCTCATCACCAAAATGTGGCTCCCTTTTTCCCTTATGCCCCTGCTATAAGCGACAGATCAAGAATGGAACCTTCTGGCAGAAATATCAGAAGAATGATAGCCTCAGGAGAGCACTGTTCCAGATATTCATGAGGCCATGACATCACTGTGAAGTGATGTCTCCACCTACCAGACTGTCCCTGGGACCAAGATAGGATTCCCAGCACTCCTATAGCCCAGCAGCAGGCAACTTTGTGACAGCCAACTGCTGACCCAAGATCCAGCAGAACATGAATCAACTGTGTAGGACTAACTGGGACTGAAAAGCATAATTTAACTGTGGTTAGTGTCATTTTTCTCACAGCTGTTGACCAGAAACAAATAGACTGCCAGATATTTCTCCGGCAAAGTTGAGTTTATTTGGGATCAGCAGAGAATTGCAATTCAGGGTCTGCAACCACTATGAGCTGTGTTCAAGTCCCCTGCACAGCAAGGGAAGGAGAACTCTTTTATAGAGGGGAAAAGGAAGTTGGGAGGGCTCTAGTAAACAAAGAGTCCATGGCTTTTCATTGGCTGAAGCCCTGCCAGGGAAAAGGAGTCTTCATTCTACTTACAGCGGTTGGGCCTTATCTTTGCAGGGTGTCAGAGCTCCCCCTTCTGGTCTCCCAACTCTTATCTAATCTGTTTAATTAATTTCTTAATAAACAGATGTCTGTTTATTAATTTTTTACATAGCCACAGGAAAAAAACACTTTTCTTTCACCTTGCTCTATCTTTTCTTTCTAGTATCTAGCAGGCTAATCTTGTGCAAACTGCAAGAAAACACTCATTGAAAGGTATGTTGCTCCAAATCTCTCTTCAGAATTCAGAGGAAATACTGTATGAGAAATCTTAATATAAGTTACAGGCTAATAAACTAACAAGAGCACTTAAGGATGATGAGTCTGTAGTCCCTGCACTGAGTCCCTTTATTTCTCATGGCAATGTAGTTATTTACGCAGATGCAATAAAAATCTACCTTTGTAATGATATAATTGGATAAACCAAATTTAACCATTCCAGAAATGTCTTATTTAAATCACATTTAATTGGGTATGACCAGCCCATTATTAAAAAAAAACAAGGACTGTACTTCACGTGTGGAAGTGATAGCTACAAAAACCATGAAGGAAACTGCCTAGGGCCTCCTCTCTGATTTATGGGGTCCCAGCCTTAAAGGAATTCAAGACTTGCCCTTCCTGGCAGGCTAGGACAGGCAAACATGCTGTTATGGACTGAATGTTTGTGTCCTCAAATTCATATGTTGAAATCCTAATCTTCAATGTGATGTTATTAGGAGGTGGGGGTCTTTGGGAGGTGATTAGGCCATGAAGGTGGAGCCCTCATGAATGGGATTAGTGCCTTTATTAAAGCGACCTCAGAGAGCTCCCTCATCCCTTCCCCCATGTGAGGACACAGTGAGAAGACTGTGGTATGAACCAGAAAGCAGGCCCTAACCAGACACCCGGTGTGCAGGCACTTTGATCTTGGATTTCCCAGATTCCAGAACTGTGAGAAATTTCTGTTGTTTATAAGCCACACTGTTCGTGGTAGTCAATATAGCAGCCTGAACAGTCTAAGACACATGGGATCTCAGAGAAAGAAGATAAACTTTACAGTTACTGGTGCTGCAGGAGAAACCCAGTTAGCATTCTTAGTTCCTAGACTGAAAATAGATGAACAATAAAGCAATACAGAGTACTTCTGGCATAATGAAAGTGATCAAAAATATGACTCCAAGGGCTTTGTAAAGGACACAAATTCATTCTTTAACCTGTTGACGAAAAATTAGTATATCTAGGAATTGGAAAATTTTATTTGAGCCAAATTTGAGGATTATAACCCAGGAAGAGCATCTCAGAAAGCTCTGAGAACTGTTCCACCAGTTAGAAATGAAGGAACAGTTATATAAGTTTTTTGAAACAAAGGACTGTACCTCAAATGACGTATTATTGACAGTTTACATAATCCAAATCTAAGCGTCATCCTGGTGGGCCATGAGACCTCTTACAAGATCAAGAAGGAATGTTTTTTGTTTGTTTGTTTGTTTTGCGGTAGCGAGCGGGCCTCTCACTGTTGTGGCCTCTCCCGCTGCAGAGCACAGGCTCCAGACACGAAGGCTCAGCGGCTCAGCGGCCATGACCCAGCTGCTCCGTGGCATGTGGGATCTTCCTGGCCCGGGGCATGAACCCGTGTCCCCTGCATCAGCAGGCGGACTCTCAACCACTGCACCACCAGGGAAGCCCAGGAATGTTATTTTTAAGGAGCTGTCTTGTTGATGCTGGGAAAATGTTGCTGTTTACAGTTAAGCAGGTATTCCTGCTGATGGAGGAGGTTTGGTCGATGCACAATGCAGATACATGATGCACAGTGTGGGGAGAAAGGAGGCCAAAAGGCAGAGAAGAATTTTTATGTCTAAGTTTTTCTTGTCTTGCCATAAAATATGAATTTTATTTCACAAACCATAACATCCAAGCTTAATACAATCAGGTCTTAATGTAATTATCATCTCTTCTTTTTTGTTCGTATGTCAATTAAACCATCCAAATAGAACAAAACATCAAGTTAATGATCTTCTATCAGAAAATCTAGAACAGACATATTTGGTCAAATTTATACCGTCAGGGTAGAATTTGCTCATAAGGGGACTTGAAAAAATGAAACTGACATTCTTTTCCTTAGCTTATCTCTGTCTGATGCAAGAAGATCGCAACTACCACAGCTCAGGAAAGATTTACATTTTTAAAAGCCATGCATTCCCTGAGATAAGCCTTGAATTACAGGGCCATTCTAAAGCCTTGCAGAGATAAACTCTGATCTGTTTCCTATTGTCAGAGACAAGACTTTCAATCCAAACAGAACTGTCAACTGCTACATAATAATTTGAACTATAAATACAGCCTTCTCTCTTTATTCTGGGAGTCCAGTTGCTCTGAAAGCTTGATTATGTGATGAAAAAATTGTCTGAGTGGAGTTTTTTATTAGAGACAGTGTGGATAGATTTCTTTAGAAAATAAATCATTTTTTTTTAATGGGTGGGAGGACTAAAACCAATTAAAGGTAAATGCCCAGCCATCATCCACAACAACTAAAACATGGTTCGTAGAGCCTTTATTATAATGGGTAAAGAAAATGACAGTTGGACGGTAAAGCAGTAAAAACAGATTTTACTCAGGAAATATCGCAATGGGGGAAAGAGACCTCAGTATAGAACTTGCTCGATTCCAAATAAAGCAGAGATAAGTGGGGATTTACAGCGAAGGAGCAGGGTGGAAGGTCAGTAGATGGGAAATTACTGAGAGAAAACATCAGGGACAGAAGGGGATTCTGGTCAAAAAGACCTAACAGGACTCTTGCTAAAGGCAGACGGGGTGATCAGACGCCCCCTGCGGCGTGGTGGAGGATGAGGAAATTCGGCCAGATACCCAGGGTGATCAGGTACGAAGGGTGGGAGATTCTTGCTAGACTGACTTAGCAAGGTGCTTGCTACAACTGGCCTCTGCAGGACAAGGCCCAACGGTAGGACTGAGTCAAAAAAGGGCTAAGACGGGACTGTCTAGAGTTTGGTCAAGGATAGAGTCTTTGTCAGTTGCCGAGGAGCTGTCCTGGCGATTGTCCTCAAGGTTTATATAGTCTAGACTCGAGTTACCCTGACAACAAAACCTCCCCAACTTGGGAATTTCTGCTGCCTTGACCGTGAAAGGTCACACAGAAGTCTGTAACTGTCGGTGCCTGGCTTTGGTTCCGTGGTGTGGACAGGTGGGCTCAGTCAAGGGAAGTTGATGCTTCCTGGAGAGGCAGCCATGGCCAGGAGAGAAAGAAAGGAAATGGGGAGGGGGCGGGGAGGGCCAGGCTGGAGGAACTGGTGCAGGGATTCGAGAAGTCACGAGGAGTGACAGGAGTCTGTCGGTAGCCACCAGGTCACGCACCTTCTCTGCTATTAAAGCTCATCCAAGGGACCCTGAAACTCCAGATACAACCTTCTGCAGGGCAGAATTCCCCTTCTAATTCAGCAAAACAATTCCAAGGAGAAGGGACACCCCAGGAGGCCAAATCACAGATGGGCTTCCTGCCTCCTCTGTCTGACCCAATTTTGACCTTGAAGGCCAGCTGGCCAGCGTGTTAACCAGTAGTGCTGCCTGAGCCTAGCAAGGGGTGGACACGCTAGGCAGCGTGTCCCCAACCAGCTCCTCGAAGTGCTGGCCTCCACTCTGCAGCGACTCACCATCAGTACCCTGCAGAAACCACGGATGGACCCAGCACACGCCCCTAATCAGTACTCAAGAGAAACTCACTTTTTTCCTGAGACAAGCAGAGAGCTGAATGCTCAGACACGAAGAAGTGAAGCACCGTATACCATCTCTTTTCAGTTGCTTGGAAAACAGAATGCAGCCGCTGAAGGCCAGGTGTTTTAAAAAGGTACTCAGGCCTCAAGACTTAACCATTAGCCATTTCAGAGTGCAAGGGGTACTTTCAAATAGAAGGTGATTGGCCCCGGGCTACCTGACTTCCTCTCGTTGACTCTTGACATGGGTTAAAACTGGCAAACTGATCAAAAAGACGATTGATTGTTACTAACTCATGTTTATCGAGTGCTGCCATGGGAAAAACTGACCAGGACTTAGTATAGAGAGGCTTGTTCAAAAGGATTATTGCAAGGAAGGAAAAGGTACTATGGAAAAGGGGGGATGGGTATATCTGTGACCACAAGCCTGTAAGCATCTCAAAATCAAGCAGAAAAAAGAAGTTTCTTTGTAGGGTGTGGGAGAGATGAGCAGAATCTTTGGAGAGGAATCTAAGCAAGCAAGGGGAAGTGGCCAGCAGGGTCTGACCAGAAAGGGTCTAGCTGTGCTCAGCTGATTCCCAGGAAACACTGATAAGGGGAAACAGTCCACCGCTCCCGCTAGAGGGTCAGCAGAGTTCAGGGGCCCGTAGGAAAGAGGGGGGGCTGACAAAAATTTGGTGAAGACAAAGCAGAGGGTAAGAAAGGGGCAACTGGGAGCTTACTAAGGGGTTAGCACTGGGCTAAAATTCCCACGAAGAAGGCGCTACTCTTCTTTTTCCCATTTTGCAGAGGGAAACGGATTCTGAAAGTTCAAGCAATTTTCCCAGAGTCACACAGCTAATAAAGTCCATGTAACTCTTGTTACCCAAAGGGAGTAATATAAATAGGATATTTGGAGGGTAATATGGAGGAATTGGACCTTTTCTTTCATGCTTTTGCTCTCCTAAATCTGAAACTAACTGAGCTTTGACTGAGTTGTTCTCCCCGAGTTGCCTACTAAGCTGCCCCGTGACACCCCAGAACCATCACGGGAAGATGGAGCCAAGGGAATTGACCACGTCGATACGCCTTTCTCATGAGCTTTCCCAGGGAGGGGGGAGAGGGATAAGGAGCTGTTCTCTGCCAGGTCCACCCTCCTAAGTATTATGCACCCGGACAGTGGATGCCCTGACCACGTAGCTTCAGCCGCAGTGACTTTGACACTCTTAATGTGCACTTAAAAATCCAGATGTGCCTGTCTTGGGGCCAGGCCACCCATGTCACTGCCAACACTGCGTGGAGCTCCTCAGACTGGCACCTCCATCCTTCCCTGCCCTGGGGGAGGCTGGCCTCTTCCCCATGAGACCCCAGCAGTCTCTCAGCTGTCTCAAGACCTCCATGATTCATGACGCTGAAACTGAGCGCACCTCCCCTCAGCTGTGTGAAATAAGTACAAACCTCTGCGCAGGGTTGGCCATGAAGAAATTCGATTTCTTTGGGGTCTACACATACACAAAACCTCAGTTTTGGTTCCTGAAAGTCTGGCACCCAGAGAGGGACAACACCCTTAAGGGACTAAATCAGAATTATGGAGTCTTATCCACTAGCTCCTTTCAAAAAGAATCCCACATCCAGAAGGGAGTGTTTCCCAACAGGCTGCACACAACTTCTAGCACTTTCCGAGCTCCTCCTTCCACAAATGCCCCATGAGGCTCCTTGAGTTATGGTCCCTCCCCAGCCACCTCATGTCCACAAGATCAGGCAGTTGTATACAAATGAGACTCAGAGACTCTGGGTTGCAAACGGATGCAAATCTGCCTGAACTCTGGCTTGACCAAAAAAACAGGAATTTTTTTTTTTTTTTTCGGTACGTGGGCCTCTCACTGTTGTGGCCTTTCCCTTTGCGGAGCACAGGCTCCAGACGCGCAGGCTCAGCGGCCATGGCTCACGGGCCCAGCCGCTCCGCGGCATGTGGGATCTTCCCGGACCGGGGCACGAACCCGTGTCCCCTGCATCGGCAGGCGGACTCTCAGCCACTGTGCCACCAGGGAAGCCCCAGGAATGTTAATAATACCTGCTCATAAGTGGCTATAAATTCCATGAGGTTGGGACCAGATCCACCTGGTTCACCATTGTATCAATAGCACCACACAATTCGCCCTGAACCTGCTAACAATTAATGTGCATTTGTTGAGTGAGTAAAAGAATAGAGGAATGAAGCAATGCTGCTTCGTTAGGTTTTTGTGAATATCAGTTAAGACCCCATATGATTTGTAAACAACACTTCTCTGCAAATAACAGCTAAAAATAAATTTGCTGTTATTGTTACTCTCAGAGATCTGTACTGTAGGCATGGTTTATTACAAAAATTAAAATGAACCATATTTATTGTAGAAGTCATTTCCCAGAAAGAGCACATTTTTCTCAAATGTTAAAAATGGAAGAAATTCCTAATTTTGAAAGGCTCAATATTTAAGCCACTTGCATATGATAATAAATAAACACATTTTATATTGAATACATAAATACCATGTGCAAAGAATTAATAGTGAAATTAAAAGTATTTTCAATCTTTAGAATCAGTGCAGAGAAATAAAAATAATAAATGTTTTACAAATAAGCATCTGGCCATGTTTCTTCTCCTCTGAACAACACATACACAAACACACCCCACACACAAGTAATAAAAGGTCTGTTAGCCATTGTTAGATGCTACAAGCTGGGAAGCTAAATTGTTATTCCGGAATGGAGGGAGAAATTGCTGGAAGCAGCAAATGATGACTAGAATTAGGCATCTCCCAGAACATTCCCAGAAACAAGCCTTCCTATGGTGTGATGGGGAGAAAACTTACTGATGACTTGGGGTGTCCAGAAGTAGCCATTATAAAATGTAACTAAAGTAAATTAAGCTGTCATCATAACCATGACACATAGGAAGCTAGGGACCCTGAAAAGGCAGGTTTCTCTAACGCATAAGAAATGTTACCATAAAAAAAGGAGTGCTGGGGCTTAGAATTTGTCAGCATTTATGCTGCACAGTCCCAGAAGGAAAACACTGCCTGATGGACACAAGGAAGGTAGCTCTGTAATAAAGTGGAAGAAGAAAGCCTCAAGCAGCCAACAGAACTCTCCACCTCGACTTGTACTGATTCAGTAAGAGACTCTCTGGAGAGTGATTTCCTTCACCAGACACCTCAGCACTGGGAGAGTGCCCTAGATTTTTCTCCCTTCATGCTATCATGGTTTTCTCCTGGGGCCCTACGCTTCACGTGTAACAGGCGAAATTATCGTGTCCACGTTCTCCTCCCTGAACAGACCACGTGGCCACGGTCTGAGAGCCAAGGAACAGAGGCCGCCAGCTGGCAGACAGCCAGAGCCACTCAAGGGCGGCTCGTGTCTCACCCTGTACTTTCTGGAAGGAAAACGTCTCTTCTCTACATTCATCCTGCACCAGCTGGTGTAAGAAGTCAGATCTGGGGTTGTTCCCAGATCAAAGGAGTTGCTTGTTGTAGCCTTGGGAGTGGGAGCAGTGTGTGTGTGTGTGTGTGTGTGTGTGTGTTTTCCTCGGTTCCAAGTCACTTGCCAGGGCGCTGACAAACACACACTTTGCCTTCTTTGGCAGCTCAGCCTTGCTGAGATCACAGACTGAGGACAGTCTTTATTCAAAGCGAAAGTAGATTTCTCTCTGTTAAATGCTGAGGTGAGAGGTATTTCTGTTTAATTACAATAATTTCTGATTTCCAGCATACAGGCTTCAAACCATAGCAGAAGGCATCTTCAACTTGTAGGAAGTCTCAAACGTAAACAGATTGGATTCTCAAATTTTGAGAGTCAGTCATTTGAAATTCCTCACAGGAATTTAATGTAAACCAGTACGTGGAAGGTACATGGCGACAGACGCGTCTTCTAGCTTTGGAGTCATTTGGCCGAGAAATGGGCTTTCCTAGGAGGGATGGATTTCTCGTCAACAGAAGAATGGGCCACCACCCTGGCAAGCTCCCAGGTTCCTTCTCCAAGGTGTTTCAATTATTACTTCTCTAGATACCTTGTACATATATTTAGAATTTTAAAAAATAAAAGCTTATATGATTTCAGTCATCAAACGAAAAAATAAATAAACAATAAAATGGAAATGGAAACCATTCTTGAATTACCTTGACTGCTAGTGTTTGAGGAAAAACAGTTTAGTTAAAAGCAGGTGGGACGGCGTGGAGACGTTCGTGGATCTTCCAGTGAAACTTAGAGAAACGCTGTCCAACTTTCAAGATACAAGTCCAGCCCTTTGTCACATGACCCCCCTCCCTCAGTGCAGATGTCTCGATATCCTTAGTTTTGAGCCCAGCCTGCGGGGAGCCCCAGCCCATAAATGGCTGTCCCCTCTGCACATGTCACAGGGCTTTACCCTCTAAGGGCCAACAGCACTGCCCATAACCTTCATTAGACAGGGATTATGTATCTAAGTCAGCAGGAGAATGAGGTCCTCTTTTCTCCAAAATGACTAATGAAATAAGTCGCATAGACACAAACCCCTTACAATTATAAATAAATAAATAAGAACTGAGAATGTAACGCAATGATGGCACTTTATTGATAACCTTGTCTGGCCCAGTTATTGAGCAGGGAATTGTTGAGAGAAAAATATTGACATGTTGTGAACAAAACAGATTTGTCACAGAATCATGCCCTGGAAAGGAGCTCAGAAATCACCCAGTTCACGTCCTGCATATATACCCCTTCCTAAACAGTTGTTGTCTAATGCCCCTTGTTGCTACTCTTATTGCTATTGTGAGGTTATTATTTGTTTTAAGGCTCATCTCTTCCCTGGAAAGAAAAGTGCCCTAGTTCTTTCTCTGGTTCCACTTTCCTATTCTGTCTCCATTTCCCATGCTCCAAATCCCCAACTTGGGGAAGCTGAAATAATCATTACACTGTTTTACTCCTATGTGTTCAGATCATAAAAGAAAGACACACTATAGCCTTTGCTACTTGACCTTCATCATAGCCCTATCAAGTTACCTATTCTGCACAGCTTGATACAAAGCTAAACTGTGTGAACAAAAGAATGCAGAAACAAACAACTGTTATCAGGGAAGAGAAGTAACAAGAGCAAAGATAATATATATCAATGTAAAGACTCCCAGTTCTGTTTCAATGGCAAAGATTTGCCTGAAGCTCTCAACCACCAGGTCCACTGGAACCTGAGGAATGATAATGTTGACGCTTTCTGAACCTTGGGACTTTCAGTCAACTTAACGCTTGAACTCTGTCAACCTCTGCCCCATTCTATGCTGAATTCTTCTCTGCTCAAGCCCCTTCATGAATATGCATGGACCCTTAGCTTAAAACTTCAGTTTTTGTTTTGTTTTGTTTTGTTTTTTTTGCGGTAAGCAGGCCTCTCACTGTTGTGGCCTCTCCCGTTGAGGAGCACAGGCTCCGGATGCGCAGGCTCAGCGGCCATGGCTCACGGGCCCAGCCGCTCGGCGGCACGTGGGATCTTCCCGGAGCAGGGCACGAACCCCTGCATCGGCAGGTGGACTCTCAACCACTGCGCCACCAGGGAAGCCCAAAACTTCAGTTTTGCTGTTTGAGGAGAGACTGCTTTGGGAAAGATCCTCAGCATTCTCCTTACTTGCTGTAAGTAATAAATCCTTCCTTCTCCTGCTCTTTGGTTTGGTTGTTCTTTTGACACCTAGCAAGAGGCAAACCCAGTTTTGGGGGTAACACTCTCTCATGCTTGTGCTTATGTAATGGAAATCTTGTACATGTATTTTGTATTGTGTAGTTTTTGCTTTGAAAACATAAGAAAGTTAAGTTAATCTTGCATGAAATATGATAAACAGAGTATCTGCCACAGCGAACACTCAGTCACTTGTCCTAACCATAATTGGTACAAATGGTATTTTACATTGCTCTCCTCATGCTACTATAAATGCGTGTTTTATTTTAGACACGCTCAATAAATGTTTCTCTCGCTAACTCAATTACAGAGCCCATGTAAATGAAATCAAAAGCAACTTGGACTTGTTGTTTTCCTAAGAACTGAGTAGCAGGATCCTCTGATATTTGTAGGCTGTAGTTTTTAATTAATTGCAATCAAGATAAACAGAAAACTCAATCAGGAATCAGCCTCTAAGAACAAAACAGGAAGCTATTTGAGCTGCTGTGGATGACTGCATGGGTGGTCTGATGAAGCAATGTCCACAAATCCAACAGAAAACATTCAAAGGAAAATCAAGAATCAGTTTCAGAGGAGGCATGCACCTGCACTGTTATTTTGTCTACAAACTCCAAGAGAGCTTGGCATCTCCCAAAGCTTGTGTCAGAAGGAGAGTGAAGGGGAAACAGGAAATGCCAGAGGGAGATGGACCATTTCTCTGTCAGGGGTCATCTTAGCTAAATTCAGGAGGACACAGCAATTTTTTTTATATATATAGTATTTTCTTAATCTATTTATTCAATTATTTATTTTTGTCTGTGTTGGGTCTTGGTTTCTGCGCACGGCCTTTCTCTAGTTGCTGCGAGCGGGGGCTACTCTTCCTTGCGGTGTGTGGGCCTCTCAGTGTGGTGGCTTCTCTTATTGTAGAGCACGGGCTCTAGGCGTGCAGGCTTCAGTAGTTGCGGTATGTGGGCCCAGTAGTTGTGGCCCATGGGCTCTAGAGCGCAGGCTCAGTAGTTGTGGCACATGGCCTTACTTGCTCTGCGGCATGTGGGATCATCCCGGACCAGGGCTCGAACTCCTGTCGCCTGCATTGGCAGGCAGATTCTTAACCGCTCTGCCACCAGGGAAGTCCAGGACACAGCAATCTAAGAAAAAGAATCAGCAAAAATCAAATAGTTTAAAAAAGAAGAAGAAGAATTTCACCGGATTTTAATTTGCTCAGACAAGGTGTTCCTTCCTTTGTTCACTGCTCATTGGAATGGAACGTAAGGGGCCCATCTTGGAGCTTCCCTGTCTTCTTGTTTCTAATCCTTTATTCAGTTTGTAAATAGGACCATACTCCTCAAACACTATAGTTCTTCCCACTGAGACAGGAGGGAAGGGGACAGGGTGCAACCATCAAAAGAATGACACAGCTGTTGAGGATACAACAAAAACTGGTTAGAACCTACTAGACCCCATTCTCTCTCATGTCCCATTCTCCTGCAATGCCATTTGTCTTTTTTTAACCAAATTGAATTGTAAATTCATGAAATAAAAATACATTTTCTAAGGCAAGTCAAGGATAATTTGAACATAACAATGTTTCTCTGCCCTTTGGCCTCCTCTCTCCCCTCTGCTGTGCATTGGGTATTTGCCTTTTGCATCGACCAGACCTCCCCATTGGCAGATATACCTGCTCAGCCATAAAGAACAACATTCTCCTAGCATCAACAAGGTAACTCCTTAGGAGGTATCCTTCCTGCTTAATCTCGTAAGGGACCACAATGACCCATGACCCACTACTCGCTTTGTACAAATAGACCCAGACTGTGTAAACTGTCAATAATACATCACTGAACGTACAGCCTACTGTCTCAAAACCTTATATAACTCTGCTTTGACGTCTAACAGGTGGAACAGCTCTCAGAGCTTTCTGAGAGCCTCTTCCCGGGGTTATAATCCTCAATTTGGCTAGAATAAAATGTTATATTTCTTTCTTAGATCAAATGATTATTTTTTTTGTACAAAATCAACTCAAACCTCCTATTAATAAGTAGCATCATATTAATAACCATGGAGGCTGCCCAATGAACGGTGCTTCCCCAGCTCCAGCCAGCTCTCTGGCTGCTGCCTTTCTTCTGGTTCTGGCAGAACAAGCCCCAGCCTATCAATAGGACCTTTCCTCACCCTCAGTCCCTTGTACCCATTCGATCCTATCTCTACCTCCCAAGGGACGCAAATCATCCCCCACAGGACCTCAAAATACTATTTTTTTTAGTGAATAGCAAATGGCAGAACGCTGTGTGTACTATGATCTCAGTTTCATAATAAATTTTTTTCAATAGATAATCAAGTATGTGTTAAAAATTTGTAGGGCTAGGGGCTTCCCTGGTGGCGCAGTGGTTGAGAGTCTGCCTGCTGATGCAGGGGACACGGGTTCGTGCTCCGGTCCGGGAAGATCCCACATGCCGCGGAGCAGCTGGGCCCGTGAGCCATGGCCGCTGAGCCTGCGCGTCCGGAGCCTGTGCTCCGCAACGGGAGAGGCCACAACAGTGAGAGGTCCACGTACCGCAAAAAAAAAAAAAAAAAAAAGAATTGCGGTGCTAATGCAAACTCAGCCAGGGTCAATAGTGACGGATTCCACTTAGCTTTCTCAGGTTGGATGAAACAAGATTTTACAGCTTTTTATATCACCTGCTTTTCCAGCCTTGTATTTGTCTATCAACATTTAATTGTACTTCCAATGGCTGGAGACAAACCATCTTTTCTTCTTTCCAAATGAGAATTTGTAGGGGTTTTCTAGTCCCATTTGCTACCAAGTGCTCATCAGAAGATGAACATCCTAGCGGGAGGTCAGTGATAACGAAGGAAAAAAAGAGTTCAGCTCCCAGGCCCAGTGATGGAACCAGCAGAGGGCCTTACCCAGCTCAAGTTGCCATGGCAAACCGCCTAATGAAAAAATGCTTCCATTCTGAACTCATCACCAGAGGGTGATTAGAATGTAAATAATGGTGAGATATGTAGGTGATAACATTTTTCTGTTAAAAGAAATACGATGCAAAGCACATTCCTTTTGATTAGTCACCTGCAGTAGGTGTGGCTACTGTTTATCCCACACCGAAGCCCTGAAGCCTTTTACAAAACCTACTGTTTTCCATCGGATCTTTCTGTTAACTCCCATTATACTGCATAAAAAATATGCAATAATTAAGGCAATTTAAAATTTAAATGGTTTTGGGGCAATTAGAGTGAAGTCTGTCATTTTTCTCACTGTAGGGTATGCATAGTGTATGGGTTAGCATCTGTTCTCAGTAATTCCTCCAATTCAATTACATCACATTTGGAAACTGCAGGCAGATGCAAGGCATCGCTTGAATCACAATTTATCTTTTTTAAAAATTTATTTATTCACATAAAATTCAGGATATGTATCCCTAACCAAAAATGGGAATTTTACATTTTCCATTCCCATCTATACAATGCCTGCAGTATTGAAAACCACACGGCCCCCATTGCGGTAACACAGCCCTCTTGTTAAACACAGCTTTTGCTTTCTGGATTACCTGGACACCTACCACAGGAACTCGTCTCCTGCATTGGGAAAAGTCACACTGTAACTTCATTTTGGCATTGAGATGAGGTGAGCAGGGTGAACAGAGGCATCAGCACGCTGAAAAATCCAAAGAAAAAGAGCTCGGTGTGTTTGGGGCACTCGTTTATGTCTTTGTGCATGTGTTCATTTGATAAGCATTGCCTGAGCACCTAGTATAACTCTCACCTGTAGAGTAGGACTGGGTGTGTCAGTTAAACCTTATACACTTGGCCAAAGGCAAGGGGCTACCTTCTCAAAGTTTATCACCATTCTCTTTGTCCATGACCTCACAACAGGTAATAAATCTCATCCTGTTACTCTACCTACATACCGCCACTGATGCTACAAAATAAAGTTTAGTTCAGTGACCTAATTCTCTCCAAGGTTGCAGCCGTGAGTCACTGTTAGCACTAAGTCACATCTGTGAGAACTACAAAAATGGCACCCTCTGAATGAATAAATTACAAAAGCCGCTCCTTTCTCAGGATTTTAGCGTCCACCTTCCCCCTCCACCAAGCTACCTTGGCAGAGGGATGATGGTTCCTTCCCACTAGTCCAGATCTGACCCCATCTGCCCCAGCAGAAGCCATTTCCTGCATATCCTGTATCTCTGGGGACTAACGCTACCTTGACTGCTCTACCCAATCCCTGACTTCTTGTGGCTGCCACACCCCCTTCCTCCTTGGTCTAAAACTGTCCCTGGCTTCCCAGGTGTTTTCTGAAAGGCATCTTGGCTGATCCTTACAAGTGTTCTCAGTGGATTCCTCCTCCTTTTTGAGAGACCCTCCATACCCCAAAATGCCTTGAGGTTTTGTTGCAGGAAAGAGAATGGGGCGCGAGAGGATGGTCATAACCCAGGTCTCGGGCAAGTCCCTGGGACGGCTGCCAAGTGTGTGTTCTTGGCTTTGCACAGGAAAGGATTCAAGAGTGAGCCATAGTAAAGAGAAAGAAGGTTTATTCAGGGAGAAACAGAGTGTGGGCCATCTCAGAAGGAGAGAGAGGCACCAGGGTACGGGGTGGTCAGTTTTAATAGGGGTGGGTAATTTCGTAGGCTAATGAGTGGGAGGAGTATTCCAGCTATTTTGGGGAAGGGGTGGGGATTTCCAGGAATTGGGCCACTGCCCACTTTTTGGCCTTTTATGGTCCGCCTTGGAACTGTCATGGCGCCTGTGGGTGTGTCATTTAGCTTGCTGATGTGTTACAGTGAGCATATATTGAGGCTCAAGGTCTAGTGGAAGTCAACCATCTGCCATCTTGGACCTAGTTGGTTCTAACCAGTTTATGTTGTGTCCTTAGGCTATGTCATTCTTTTAAAGGTTGGGCCCTGCTCCCTTCCTGTCTCAGTTTAACAGTGCAAGTGCCCTTGATTCTATACATAGCTCACAGGATGCCTGCCTCACCCCAAACCTATACTTCTTCTAACTCTATTGACGGAAGGTAGAGCACCCCATCTCCACACCCGAGAAGTGTGATACAAAACAAAACCCCACAGGAATTAGCCTATGGAGACTGAATGGTCATTATGCTAAGAGCATGGGCTTGAGAAACCTGGAGGAAGATGGTGGTTTGAGTGTGTGTCTCAGATCCCTCTCCATCTCAACTCCAGAGCAACACAACACCAGTCAAGCTGGAAGAGTCTGGAGGGTGCACTGGAGGCCATGGGTTCCCCCAACATCTCTGAAAGAGAGATGTATCTTCTCGGTGCCTGGGGAGACCCAAGGAGTCTGTAGCTGAATAAAAGGGGAGTTTAGCAACTCGAAGTGGGGTATTCCCTAGGAGCCAGAGCCTGGATTGTTTTCAGGGAGGTTCTTTATCTGCCCATTTGTAGCATAGGTTCTGGAAGAATGTGCACTTTCCTGTTGACCATGAAAGCTGAGGTGATTTGCTAAGTCCTTTGCTGGGGAAGGCTGTCACTTGAATCACTCTCAGAGAGACATTGCAACATTCTAGTTTTGTTCATAGAGGGATCACCAGCTTGACACTGCTCAGGAGGCCTCGACATCCTGACCAGTGTGAGCGCTGAAGGAACAACCAAAGTGAGCAGGTTAAAAATATATAAATTTGTATCTAAAAGGACTCAGTAACCTAGGAAAGGGAGAGAGAAAGGCAGGGAAGAAGGCCAGGTCATGGAATATCTGGATAGTGGCTCCCACTGGAGGAGAACTAGGGAAGACCCAGAGGATAACTTTGAACAGATGACTAATAAGAAACCCAAGGAGATTTAAGTAGAATGCCTGAAATACATTCTGGAAGTTTAAGAGAGAAAAAAGAAAACTTGATACTATGGACTGAACTGTACTTCTCCACCACCACCCTCAAAAAAAAAATTTATGTTGAAGCCCTCACCCATAATGTGACAGTATTTAGAGATGGGGTCTTCGGGAGCTAATCAAGTTTAGATGAGCTTATGAGGGTGGGGCCCTCATGATGGGAGTAGTGCCCTTAGAAGAAGAGATACCAGAGAGCTGAGCTCCCTCTCTCCCTCTCTCCCTCTCTCCCTCTCTCCTCCCCAACCCCCATGTGAGGACACAGAGAGAAGGCAGTCTTCTACAAGCCAGGAAGACAGCTCTCACCAGAACCCAACCATGCAGGCCCTTGATCTTGGACTTCCAGCCTCCCAGTGTGTGAGAAAATAAACTCCTGTTGTTTAACAGCACCCCCCACCACCCACCCAGCCTAAGGTATTTTGTTGTGGTAGCCTGAGCTAATTAAGACACTTGACATCTTTATTTTAAAATTCAATATATGAATTGGAAAAGAAGATGATCATGGCTGAGAACCAAATTAATGGTCCACAAGATCAAGAACTCATAACCCAAAGCAAAAACACAATGAGATGAAAATCCCAAGGGAAAACACAAGAGGTTCAGGGGAGCAATCAGTCCTTGATATCACTCAGATTTCAGGGCAAATGCATATTTTCACACCTGCAAGGATATATACGATCAATGTTCCCTAGCCAAGGAAAATAGGAAGTACTTACCCAAATGCCAATTGACAGAGATCAGACACCCCAAGAGAGGAAAAGATGAGGGGAGAGGAAATGGTAGTGAGCAATGATTCTTTCAATTGATAGCTACACTAAATGGATAGTGCTAGTGTGTCAGGGAATCTATACTATGAATGGCATAGGAGAAAACTTCACATAGAAGGGATATGCTTAATGCAAATAAAAGGACAACTTTTAAAATATTGTAACAGGAGAGTGTAACATACATCTTTCAGAATTTGACAAATCAAGCAGAGAAAAATCAATAATAATAGAGAGGACTTGAATGATATAATCAACAAGAACTATTTAATAAGTATAGAGAACTGTGCTTTCCAGAGAATACAACTTTTCTCTTGTATCCGTTATAAAAATTAATCATGTGCTTAACCACAAAGAAAACCTCCCCAAAGTAGAAATGTCACAAGCCATATTCTTGGTTCCTACTCTAACAAAATGAGAAATAAGCAATAAGAAGATGATCCCAAAACTTACATTATTAGAATTAAGGAACACTCCCTTAATCAATCTTTTATCAAAAGCATATCAAAATTTGTTTGCAACTTACCTGAAAATGCATCCAAAAACTAAGCAAGATTGATGGATGGACAGAGGAATGCGTAGTTGGGTGCATATGTGATCCAATAAATAAAGCAAAATGTTCACTGTAGAATTTGGTCGTGATGTTCACTATATGATTCTTTCAACTTCTCTGTATGTTTGAGCCATTCTGTAATAAAATATTGGAAGAAATGTATAAAAAACTAAAATAAACAATCATCTAGAAAGTACTGAAAGGAAGGTTTTATACCAAAACCATAGCTTAAAATGTTTTTTCTAAATAATGTGATTCCCTTATTTATTATTTAAAGGGGTTCATTTGTTTTCTTTCCAAATATTTTTATCAATTAGGTACTATGTGCCAGGCATTTTCCTAAGAGTTTACATATATTAACTCATTTAATCTTCACAACAACCCATTATACAGAGCAGAAAAATAAGGTACAGAGAGTTTAAGTAACTTGCCCAAGGTCACACAGCTTATAAATGGCAAAACCAGGCTTTGAACAAAAGCAGCTAGTGTTCAGTCCATGTACTTAATCACTGCATTAGATTGTCTCTTCTAAGTTTTTCAAATTAAGAAAATAGATTAAAATTGTTCAAAAACAGAGCTAAAAGGATTGATTTAAAAAGATAAAAGCTGGGGCTTCCCTGGTGGCGCAGTGGTTGAGAGTCCGCCTGCCGATGCAGAGGACACGGGTTCGTGCCCCGGTCCGGGAAGATCCCACGTGTCGCGGAGCGGCTAGGCCCGTGAGCCATGGCCGCTGAGCCTGCGCGTCCGGAGCCTGTGCTCCACAAAGGGAGAGGCCACAACAGTGAGAGGCCCGCGTAGCGCAAAAAAAAAAAAAAAAAAAAAAGATAAAAGCTGAAATAAGTCAACTATACTTCAATTAAAAAATAATAAAAATAAGGACATTTCAACAATTTAAAATAGATAAAAGCTGACATTAATTAAATAAATATTATGGAAAAAAGATAAAAACTAAAACTTGTTATTTAAATAGATTTCTAAAATAAAAAATCGCTAGAAAGCATAATTACCCAAAAAGAGAAAGCTAATATATAATTCTTAGAAATGAATAAGTCAATTTTACTAGAGGTGTGGAGTAAATTAAAATATCAGAAAATATTAGCTGCCCTTTAGTAATAAATTTGAATATCTGAAAGCAAATTAGTATAACAAAAGTCAATCAAGGATAAAGAGAACACCTAAACAGACCAATAATGAGAGATGACATTAGAATATTAAAGTGCTCCTATCTAGAAAGGCACTTGGTCCATTTGGTTTTCTTGCCGCTCTCAAACTTTTGAATAAAAGTAAATTTTTTCTTTTTTGGCCACGCTGTGCGGCTTGCAGTATGTTAGTTCCTCGACCAGGGACTGAACCTGGACCACGGCAGTGAAAGCACCGAGTCCTAACCACTGGACTGCCAAGGAACTCCCAAAAGTAAATTTTTATTTCTTAGTCTTTTCTAGGTCTTTGAAAAAGATGGAAGATAAACTTAATATAAGTTTCAGAGAACTATGCAAACAGTATGTTTGTTCCATTTTCATAAAAGTGAACAAAAATGTAAACATTACTCATGGGTATATATTTTGTTCAGGCATAAAAAGCATTGTGAACAGTGACAAACCAGGTTGCTAGAGTTGTTTATTTCAAGAGGATGAAAATTGGGAGGGGTGAAGTTAAAATGGGCTTTGAAGTCAGCCAAACCCGAATTTGGGTCCCAGCCCTGCCATCTACTCCTTGTGTGACCTCGTTCATTTGTGTAACCTCTGTCTTCATAAAGGGCTTATAGTGATCAATTAACATAATGCATTTAAAAGCCTGATCCATATATGGTAGTAAAGAAACTGGCTATCAGAGCTAGAATTCCCTTTTCCTCCTAATGTGCTCGTCATAGCAGTAAGAAGTGAATGTCTGTGTCACCCAGGTTCACACCTCTAAATGTCAGCTATATCCTGAAATTCATGTTCTGCATGTTTCAAAAGGCACATAGGATTTCTAAAGTTTCCTACATGGTGCCATTAACTTGCAAATTTCCAAACATGTCACTGAGACCCAAAACTAATGGGAGGTTGGTTCCACAAGATCTAAATGGGCCTTACGGAGGAGGGTTGCCATCAAACAGAATATGTCTGTTTCCAGTTCTGCAAAAATCCATCCCCATGAATCTGCAAAGAGAGGAAATCTGGTTAACTGCCCCCTTCTACTATTTTTAGAGATGTGGGTACAAGTCCTGGCCGTCACAATCACAAGGTCTATTTAGGTATACTTCTTCCCCAGTGATGGACTGAATTTTGTTTCCCCCTAAAATTTTATATGTTGAAATCTTAATCTTCAGGGCGATGGTATTAGGAGGTGGGACCTTCGGGGAGTGATTAGATCATGAGGGTGGAACCTGCATGATGGGGTTAGTCCTATAAAAGAGGTTCCCACAGAGCACTCTCAAAACTTCCGCCAAGTGAGGTTATAGCAAAAGACTGCCATCTAGGAAGCAGGCTCTCTTGCCAGACCAAATAGGCTGGCGCCTTGATCTCAGACTTCTGAGTCTCCAGAACTGTGAACAATACTGGGTTTTTGTTGTTCTTGTTGTTTGTTTGTTTATAGGCCACCAGTCTATGGGATTCTGTTGGAGCAGCCCAAACGGACAAAGGCACCCACTAAAGACCATGCCTCCACCCAGACATCAAAGGCCAGTGAGGCTTTACAAATACACCTTCACACCTCTCACCAAAGACAATCAAATGTGAAGCACAACTTAATTTTTGGTAGAACACAAATGCCTTGCATGCACACGTACTTCTAACACACAATATATTGGAAACTCAGAGTGTAAAAGAACTGGAGGGAGTTGGTGATAAGCTAAAAGCATATCTTCTAGGGGAAATGCTTCTGGAAACACTTTTGTTCCGGAAATATGGGCCCTCTCTCCAAATGCCAAATAAACTGAGGAGATGAACCATATAATTCAAGGTTCCCAATTACTTTCACTAGAAGGAAATATCCTGCTGATTGGGCAAAAGTGTTTTCTGTGAGTTGAATAATGTGGGTAATTTCCTTAACTCTATTCCATTTTGCCCATTTCCATGCCATCCAATCAGCAACCTGTGATCTCACTAAAGCTTCAAGTCCATTACAGTGCAAAGGTCGTCTTCTCTCCACACAAATCAGCTCCGAATGACCATGAATGGCTCGTTGCTGCTGCGGGGAGCCTGCAGTACTGGAAAGCAGCCAGCAGCTGTCACAGATGCCACAACAGCTCGTGGTCCTCCGTCAATGCCTGTTCCACAGACCCTTAACTTCGGGGACGCGCCATTCGTCCCGGCACCAGCTGGCACGGTGACAGGTATGTCTGTGGAGGGGTCTTCGCTAGCGCCGTCCTCTCGGCAGGGTTTTGGAGGATGAGGTGCTGCAGATACTCATCTTTCACTTCAGGACATGTCATCCTGCTAAATGAAGAAGCCCAACCCCCTTTGGGGTTCCCTGGATCTCCAGCACAGAGGGACACATGTACCGTCACCTTCAACGGCTCCACCCGGCCTTGTGAACAGCTGCTGTCGAGCAGCAGAAACAGCCTGACTGCCTGGCAACCCCCTCACGGTGGACATAGGGGACACGGCCCCCATGCCGCTAGGTGAAAGGTTTTGCGACCCCCTACAGCTTGAGACCATCAGCAAAGGCAGCCAAGAGATGGACACCCAGTGAGGAAGCAAAGGGCACAGCGCTGACATGAAGTACCGCTGAGGAAAATGAAAAACGATGTTTCGCTGACCTCAGCCCAACCCTCTGTCCATTGTCTTGGAGGCGTTCCAAGCTTGTAGGCTTCAGAGGAAGCTCTGGCAGAGGCCAAATGTGCTGTGTGCTCAGAAGTTCATCAAGGTCTCTCCTTGCTGTCCCAGGCCCCCGGAAGGAGCGGTGGGGCTGCCAGCAGGTTCCAGGGTGAGGGATGCAGGGGCCAGGGAGTGAGTGAGGGGGAGAATGGAGATGTTGCAGGAAGGGGACCCCTTCCAGGGCCCGAGAGTGGGCTCTTGTCTAACACTCGGAAATGCATTGTCGGAGGAGACACACGTGCTGACAAAGTAAGAGACTTTATGGGGAAGGGGCATCTGGGGGCGGAGAGCAGCAGCGTGAGGGAACCCAGGAGAACCGCTCTGCCACGTGGCTCGCAGTCTCAGGTTTTATGGTCATGGGTTAGCTTCCGGTTGTCTCTGGCCAATCACTCTGACTCAGGGTTCTTCCTTGTGGCCCGAGCATCCCTCAGCCAAGATGGATTCCAGCGAGGAGGATTCTGGGACGTTGGTAAGACATATGGACTGGAGTCTCCTCTCTCCTTTTGACCTTTCCCGAATTCTTCTGGTTGGTGGTAGCTTGTTAGTTCCACATCCCTTACCAGGACCTCCTGTTTAAGATAACTCATGCAAGTGGTTACTATGGTGCCTGGCCAGGGTGGGCGGTTTTAGTCAGTGGTTCCCCTAACAGAGTGGTGTGTAGGCTGAGACGAGGCAGCGCTGTACCTTTTTAGACCTCCAGGCAGGCTGTAGATGGGGAAAGGGGAGCGCGTGACGTGCAGGATGATGGAAGCCAAAGGAGAGTAAGAAAATAGGCTATGTGTCTTTTTTTTTTTTTTGGTGGTACACGGGCCTCTCACTGTTGTGGCCTCTCCTGTTGCAGAGCACAGGCTCCAGACGCGCAGGCTCAGCGGCCATGGCTCACGGGCCCAGCCGCTCTGCGGCATGTGGGATCCACCCGGACCGGGGCACGAACCCGCGTCCCCTGTATCGGCAGGCGGACTCTCAACCACTGCGCCACCAGAGAAGCCCTGTGTCATTTATTTTTGCCCAAGTTCCAGCTGGGTAGCAGCCTAGGAGCTCACAGAGGGCTGCAGACTTGCTCCTTTGCATCAAAACCCAGTAGGGATGGTTTGATTTACAGTTGAAAAGGTAGCGGAAGAAAGGATTTGCCTTTTTTTTTTTTTTTTTTTTAACAACAACAACAAAAAGAGGTTTTCTAAATCACTGTTCAAAGCAAAGAGGCTGAGGCAGGGAATGAGAAACACATTGATCTGAAATCAAACTACCATAATGGCTATCTTTGGGCAGCTGTGTGTGAGTGTGTGTATATTTGTGTGTGTGTGTGTGTGAGTCTGTGTGTGTGTAGCCTGGAGGTAAGTAGGGACAGGATGTTATTTGTGATGGATAAGATAATTTTCAGATATCCTTTGCAGGGGTAAGAGGGAATCTTTGTTTCACATGTGGGTGAACTTCTTGCTTTCATAACATGAAATGCCAGCACCTTGCTACCCAGATCCTGTAAATCTGAGCGAGATTCACTGACATGACCTATGAGGGCTACTGCTCCCCTCCGCTCTCACCCCAGGCCACCCAGTCCCTGGCAGCACTGTGTTAAGAAAAACAAGCATAGACCTAAGAAGGTACACAGGTCAGTTCATAACCACTGCAAAAGTTGTGTGATTGACCCAAAATCCTGGTGCTCACATAGAGTCTATTCACTGAAGTTTAGAAATGGGTCTAAAAATTGTACTCTGCACCATGCTGGGTTCTAGATATATAATAGTAAACAGGAGTGACAAGTTGCTTCCCCTCATGCACCCTGTGATCTAGCTGGGGAGAAAGACTTTACACAAATGAATATGGAATTTAAAATGTGGATAGCCAAACAGAGAAAGATAAATACCATATGATATTGCATATATGTGGAATCTAAAAAAAAAAGGATATAAATGAACTTATTTACAAAACAGAAACAGACCCACAGACACAGAAAACAAACTTATGACTAGCAAAGGGGAAAAGGCGGGGGGAAGGATAAATTAGGAGGTCGGGATTAACAGACACACACTACTATATTTAAAACAGATAAACAACAAGGACCTAACTGTATAGCACAGGGAACTAGACTCAATATTTTGTAATAGTGTATAAGGGAAAAGAATCTGAACAAGAATATAAATATATATAAATGAATCACTGTGCTGTACACCAGAAACTAACACAACATTGTATTTCAACTATACGTCAATAAAATAAAATTTTAAAATGTAATTTAAAAAATTTTTTTTAATGTGGATAAATGTGATGAAGAAAAAGTGCAGGACACTTTGAGAAAGATTTGTATGAGAACTTTGTTTAGGTTGTGAGGCCCACAAAGGCTGAGGCCTAAATAATAAAAAGCCAGCCAGGCAAAGGAGGTGGGAAGGGTAGTCCTGGCAGAGGGCACAGCATGAGCAAAGGTCCTGAGGTAAGAAGGAGATTGGAGAATTTGAGGAAATGTAAGAAAGGAAGAGTAGAAGGAGATAGAGATGTAGAGGAAAAGAGAGGCCAGATCACATAGGGCCCTTTAGTCACGGTACCATTTTTGTATTTTGAAAATAGTAGCTTCACAGTGAAAAAAACCTGACAGACACCATGTTGACCAAATAATAAAAGTTAACACCAGCAGTGGCATATAGAGTCATTATACGCCTCCTGGTAGGATGTGCTGAGAAGGGCACAACGTCATTTCTCTGATATTCTAGCCAAAGCCTGCATAATCTGCATTAATTATGAAGAAACATCAGGCAAACTCAAAATGAAGGGCATTCTACAAGATAAGTGGCCCATAATTTTCAAAAATGTCAAGGTCATGAAAGACAAAGATTGAGGAACTCTTCCAGATGAAAGGAGACAAGAGCACTAAATGTGTGATCCTAGACCCCAAAAACGAGGTTGGTGGGACAATTGGTGACAATTGACTAAGGTCTACATATTCGAGAACACTATTGTGATGATGTTAATTTTCTGATTTTGACAGCTGGACTGTGGTTTTGTAAGATGTTAACATTTGGAGAGGGGACTTCCCTGGTGGTGCATTGGTTAAGAGTCCACCTGCCAATGCAGGGAACATGGGTTTGAGCCCTGGTCCAGGAAGATCCCACATGCCACGGAGCAACTAAGCCTGTGCACCACAATTACTGAGCCTGGGCTCTAGAGCCCACAGGCCACAACTACTGAGTCCACATGCCACAGCTACTGAAGCCCGTGCACCTCGAGCCCATGCTCTGCAACAAGAGAAGCCATCACACTGAGAGGCCCGCACACTGCAGCAAAGAGGAGCTCCCGCTCGCCACAACTAGAGAAAAGCCTGCATGCAGCAACGAAGACCCAACACAGCCAAAATTAATTAATTAATTAATTAATATTTTTAAAGATTGGGGGAAGCTGGGAGAAGAGCCTATAGGAATTATTTATACTATTTTTGCAAGTATTCTTTAAGTCTGAAATTATTTCAAAGTGAAAAGTCAAAAAATAAATTGAAAGAAATATTTAATTTAAAAAATTTTTTTTAACTTTTAGATCTCAAAGGAATGTTTAGGTTTTTAAACATCTGTCTGACCAGTGCATGGGAAATGGATTGGAGGCAGGACCACAAGGAGGTGGTCATGGTGCCAGGAGTTTTGAGTAAATGGCATCAATTTCCTCAGCTGTCAAATGAGAGGGTCCAGCTATCTGTATTTACCAGCCAGGTTCACAACTTACCTGCATTGGAGTCACCTGGGGAACTTCAGACCTTCAGATCCCTGGGGCCCACCCCTTCATGCTGATCAGCAAGAGAATAATGGTGTCTTGGTCAACTCCAGCTGCTATAACAAACTATCACAGATGCAGGGGCTTAAACAACAGACATTTACTCCTCATAGTTCTGAGGCCGAGAAGTCCAAGATCAAGGGTCCTGGTGAGAGCCCTCCTCCGGCTTGTAGATGGCCACCTTCTCGCTGTGTCCTCACTTGGCAGAGAGAGAGTTCCGGAGCCCCTCCTCTTCTTATAAGGGCACCAGACCTATCAGATTAGGGCTCCACCCTTATGTCCTCATTTAACCTTATCTCCTTATAGGCCCTATTGTTACCCAAGAACTGGGTTCCCTTCTTGGTGGGTGTCAGGACAAAAGACACAACCAAGCCAAAGATCGGGAGAAGGTTTTATTCCTTGCAGCAAGTAAGGAGAACACCAGGGATCTTTCCCAAAGCAGAGTCTCCCTGAACAGCGAAATTGGGGAAGTTTTAAGCTAAGCGTCCATGCATATTCATGAAAGAGCTTGAGCAGAGGAAAATTCAGCATAGCATTTGGGCAAAGGTCGACAGAGTCCAAGTCTTGGTTGATTGAAGTCAGGAGGGTCAACATCATCATTCCATCCTCCACGTGGGTGGGGGCCTGAGTTCCTGCAGAACTCAAAGATATATTAGTATGTGTATCCCTTGAGGAGGCACTAGGCTCTGCCTTATCACTGCACTGTTGTTTGACTGCCTTCTCTCCATTCCTGCATTCCTTCGTTCCCTCAGGTTCGTTGATTACTGAGACCTGTTCAAGGCCAAGGATTGTGGCCAGGCTTAGATCACAAAATGGCTTAGGACAAAATGCTTCTCTTACGTCAAAGAAAGCCATTCCTGGCTCTCTTTCTCTGGGGACCCCCTGACCTATCTGCTTACTCTATCTTCAAATACAGTCACATCGTAGGGGTTAGAGCTTCAACATATGAATTTGGGGGTAGGAGGGATACACTTCAGTCAGTAGCACATGGAGCCTGGGAACCTGTCATCTTGTATTAGAAACTTTCCCGGGCAATTCTGATGTTTCTCTGAGATTGGCACCTGGTGGCTCTGGGTTGGGGAATTCTGGAATTCCCCACCTTCATCCCCACCGCGAGCGCCGCAGGCCCTCGTGGGCTGCTTGTTGTGCCGCATAACCCATCTTGCTCAGTCTGCTGCATTTCGTCAGAGCACACAGTATGGCTCCAGCCTCTGCCACCACTCTCCTGCTCACCAGCCATGTGAGCCCGGGAAGGTCACTTCCTTCTCGTGGCCTCAGTTTTCTCATCTGAATAGTGAGGGGATTGCACAGATGATCTCTGCAAGATCCCTATGTGCTATAAAACTCTGATCCCTGAGACTAATGTTCCAGAGGCTTCCATTAGACTCAATTCAGGGGTTAGCAGAGAATTTTAAAAAGCACTCAGGATCCCTCACCCCATGGCAACTAAGAATATTCTATCTCCCATGCAAAATCCACCTCCTCAAAAAAGAAGGTGGCATATTACCACCTTGTAAAATCTAGGTATCAGGGAAACCTCAAAACAGGAGTTCTCCCCTTGTTTTGAAGCACTACATGTCAGCTGTCCTTACCCAGAGTCAAAAATCCTCCTCTGCAGTGGGTTCAGGTCTTACGTTTCTCTGGCCTCCCAGGGCTCATGGATTTGCTGCAAACAAAGAACGGTGCTTCTCCACAACACCCCACAGCCTACTGTGATGGACAGGGAACATGGGGAAGGATATTTAAGCATTTTAACAGCGTGGATAAGCGATGCCTAAGACGTACAGTGCCCATGTCAGAATGCCAAGAGGGGCTGAGCGGGGAGAGGAGCTAGTCTCTGCTTTTGCCGCCTCTGTCCAGCTTAAGCATCGCCCCATCCAGGAAAGCCTTCTCTGAACCACTCCTGTCTACACGATCTTCTCCTTCTATAAATTATTGTGGCATTTACGATCCCTGATCCGTCCCGTCTTCGAAGCCCAGAGAAGCTAAGACCATGTGGGTTTTGCACAGCACTGAATCCCTGGTGTGCTACAGATTGCCTGGTCCAGAGCGAGTGCACAATAAATATTTGTGAGATAAGTGGATGAGCCATTTTTTGCTGATGGACCCGCCTCCTGTTTCAGTCTGTTTCAGGGACCGTGTTTTCATGTCTCCTTCCTAAGACAGGCATAGTCCCTTCCCTTTTTTTTTTCTTTTTATCCCCAACACCTGCAAAGAGCCTGGTCCATTGGAAGCACTCCACAAATGCTCCCGTGAAGGAATGGAGACTTATGAGCGAACTAGCGGTTAGCACTGAAGGGGGACACCTCAGCGGAGGTCTCCGGAGGAAATGAGAAGAGGCGCTGCCATGCAGAGAGCGGACACCCACCAACACGCAGCACCCAGACGGCCTGGGCTGGTGAGGGCTCAACGGCGTGGCCAAGCTGGAGCTTCTAACAGAAGAGTTTATTGGACAGATTAAGCGGGTGCCTCTTGGGCCCGCGTCACCTCGGATTCCTGCTGCAGCTGCGGACAGCAGTTCTGAGTCACTTCCACTCCATTTACTGTTTTCCCAGAGTCTTCAGTCTCACCCCACACCTCTCTGAGACCTGGAGAGGGGCCCACTTTGTCCACCTCCATGCAGAGCATATGGCAGTTCTGGGGAAAGTTCTCCGCCTCCGGGGCAGCCCAGGATGGGAGCCACAGAGAGATGCTTCCCCAAGACCATCCTCGGGTGGACAGTTTGCTCCAGGTCCTTGGAAGGGCCGGTAGGACTGCGCCCAGTTGCCCACAGCAGCGACCAGCCCAGTAATCTTCCCTTCCAATGACTTCTCCTCTTTCACTCTCCCTGGCCCCACACTTCTACTCTTTGACTTTGGAAAATGAGTAGGTTTAGACAGAGAGAAGAGAGCACATCTTAAGCAGAAAGAAAAGCAGAGCGGAGGCAAAAAGGGAGGGAGGCTAGAAAGACAAAGGACGAGAGACATCATCGTTTGCTGTAGTTATGTGCGAGATTCAGGGTGGAGCCTGTAACCCAGATCATGGGACAAATGAATGCAGGTACCAGACCCACACTGGTTATCCGACGCCGTAAATGTGGCAGGAGGGGCGGGGAAGAGGAAGATCACAAAACAGCCTAGACACGTGTGTGTGTGAGGCAGCAACCCTGGCAGAGAAAGTCACCAACCTGGGTCCTCTCCTGTTTCAGAATGTGAAGCTGTATCGCCAAAGCTGTTCATTGCACAGCTTGCAGCTTTCCAATCAGCTCCACATTGGCTCCATCAGTCCCCAACAAGAAGACCACTGTGCCACTCTCCTGTACCAGGACATAAATATGTAAGCAGTTCGATATTAGCATTAATTAGCAGCGAGAGCCTGGAAATGCTTCACCTAACGCCAGGAAGTGCTGATGGAATTGTGCATCTTTTTCCTGTCGCAGGAGTAGTCAAGAATCATGCATAATGTAAAAGCACAGAGTGCAGCTGTAGCAGCAGGCTGCATCACAGGAGATTATTTCAATGTGTTTTTATGATCATCAAGAACTACCTTTCAACCAGGATCCCGAAGCATATACTATCCTACAGCCCTGGGGTGGTACTGGGTGGTGTGGAATCGTAATACACAACAGTAAATACCCATCCCGCTCAGAGGCCCCAAAGCTGGGCTCTTTATTGATGTTCAGTCCACATTTATAGAGTCTAGGAGTGCGGTGGCAGCAACATAAAGCAGGTGCCACCTGACCAGCTGTGAGGCTGATTCGGATGCGTGGACAAGCCATCCTCTGGCAGAGAGCTGCTCAGCCCAGGAAAGCCAAAATTGTTCAGACTCGGAAAAGATGAGCCACACCTGAGGAAACCCTGTTTCATGGTGTCAGCTCACCTCCTGGTCCTAGAGCTTCTGTGGGTTAGAGCATCTCAGAGGAAAAGTGAGGAAAATCCCAGCGGGCTCCTCAGTGTAGCCTGTTGTTTATTGCCCTCCTTTTCTCAACCACTATGGGTTTGGGGTTTTTTTTCCCCAACAGTTTTATTAGGATATAAATCACATCCCATACAACTCACACATTTAAAGTGTATAATTGAATGTGTTTTGGTATATTATTCATTTTTTAACTTGTGGTAAAATTTATATATAACAAAATCTGTCATTTTTATCATTTGGGGTAGAATAATTTTTATTGTGGTAAAATATACATAAAATTTGCCATTTTAACCATTTTCAGGCATACAGTTCTCTGCCATTAAGTACAATTCAAATCTTTTAACCATCACCACCATCCATCTCCAGAACTTTTCATCACCCCAGACATAAACTCTCTACTCATTAAACAATAACTCCGCATTCTCCCCTCTTCCCCCCAGCCCCTGGTAACCTTGAATCTATTTTCTGTCTCTGAATTTGGCTATTCTAGATATTTCATGTGAGTGGAATCATGCAATATTTGTCTTTTTGTGTCTGGCTTATTTGACATAGCATAATATCTTCAAGGTTCAGCCATGTTGTAGCATGAATTAAAATTTCATTCCTAATAATGCCATTTGCAGCACATGGATAGACCTAGAGATTATCATACTAAGTGAAGTAAATCAAACACAAATATCATATGACATCACTTATATGTGGAATCTAAAAAAATGATGCAAATGAACTTATTTATAAAACAGAAACAGACTCGCAGACATAGAAAACAAACTTACGGTTACCAAAGTGGAAAGGGGGGAGGGATAAATTAGGAATGTGGAATTAACAGGTACACACTACTATATATAATATAGATAAACAACAAGGACCTACTCTGTAGCACAGGGAACTATATTCAATATCTTGTAATAACCTATAAAGGAAAAGAATCTGAAAAAGAATATATATATGTATATATGTATGTGTGTGTGTATCTGAAGCACTTTGCTGTACACTAACACAACATTGTAAATCAACTACACTTCAATTTTTTAAAATTCATTCCTCTTTATAGCTGAATAACACTCCATAATATGTATGTACCACATTTTGTTTCTCCATTTATTTGTTGGTGGATACTTCAGTTATTTCCACCTTTTACCTGCTGTGAATATTGCTGCTATGAACACTGGCCTGCAAGAATCTGTGTGAGTCCCTTATCAATTATTTTGGGTATGTACCTAAAAGTGGAATTGCTGGATTATATGTTAATTTAGCTTTTTGAGGAACCACCAATCTGTTTTCATCCATAGCATCTGTACCATTTTACATTCCCACCAGCAATATATGAGAGTTCCAATAGACTTCTTATTCTCCGTTTGTTTTTTTAAAAAATTATAGCCACCCTAGTAGTTGTAAAGTGGTTTCTTGTGGTTTTGATTTTCATTTTTCTGATGACTGGTGATATTGACCATCTTTTCATGTACTTATTGGTCATTTGTATAGCTTTCTTTGGAGAAATGTGGTATTAGTTTGCTAGGACAGCCATAACCAAATGCCAAAGACAGGGTGGCTTAAACAACAGAAATTTATTCTCTCACAGTTCTGGTGGCTGGAAGTTCAAGATCAGGGTGCCAGCAGGTTTGGTTTTTCCGAGGCCTCTCACTAAGCCTTGTAGACGGCCACCTTCTCCCTGTGTCTTCATATGGACTTTCTTATGTGCCTGTCTGTGGCCTAATCCTCTTGTAAGGACACCAGTCCTATTGTATTAGGGCTCACCCTGATGACCTCATTTAACCTTAATCACCTCTTTATAGACCCCTATCCCCAAGTACTGTCACATTATGAGTAACTGGGAGTTATGCCAACATATTAATGCGGGAGAAGGGGGGACACAACTCAGCCCATAGCAGGTAACAAAAGTCTACTTAAATCCTTTGCCCATTTTTTAAAATTGGGTTGTAACCACTGAGTTTCAATGTTGAATGTGTGGTTTAATTTTTATCTTAGAGAGGTGAAGGTCAGGTTAGGAAAAGAGAGAGAAAACCTATAGTGATTACTAGGTTTTAATCTCAAAATTTTTTTCATTTGATCAAATCTAAGCACACTCACACTGTCCCAAAGGACATATGTCTCTTTCTCTCCATAGAGCTTCAACCATACTAGCACTAAAATAATACAATACTATCCATCAGCGGTAAGCAAAAAATCACTATATTATGCCTCAGTCATATAGTAAATCAGTTTTCAAATGCCTGCTAGACTGTAAATTACTTGAAGGCAAGCATTATTTTGTACTTAACTTTGATTCTGGCTCCATGTTTGTTGAGTAAGTCATAGTCCCAGGCCATAACAACATTTTTTTCATGTAATAAACACAATAACCCATGTGGTAGGTATTATTATCCCCATTCCACAGATGATGAAATAGGGGCTCAGAGAAGTCAAGTGGCTTGCCAAAGGACACACAGTAAGCAGCAGAAGGAAAATGTGTGTCCGGTTCTAGCCAACTCTTCTTTCCACTCTACTATGATTCCTTTCTCCATAAATGTGGAAATAAAATATAAGTGAACTGTAAATGAGAAACATTTATTCCAATGAGATTTCTGACTGAGCTGAGCCTATCTCCAAAAGGTAAATGTTTGCCTTTTACAAGGTATCATTGTCTGTCTTCACACAGGTTTTTCTTCCTTTCCTTACTTCCTAAATTTTTATTTTAGGCCTTGCTAAAATCACGGAGAATCACATCTCTGGGTTAGATTTGCCTACCAAAGGGACTTAACAAAATAATGGGTCCTAAATAGTTGTGCAGTGTTTAAAAAACAGTCTCCTGTCTTCAGTGGTAGAAAAAAACAACTGTCTAATCAGGCCAATTTCTCCATGTTGCTTCAATTTCATACATTCACTGACAAGAATCCTCTTAGTATTGATACCATAAGCCAAAATTAATTTTTGAACTAAAGTTTTCTAATGTCAATCATAAAGGAGTATGTTTTAATTTCTTATGTACATATGAATTAAATAAATATTATATTAATAAATAAGAACTCAATTTCAATCAATATGCTTTATTCATGGTAATTGTAATAGAGACAGAGGATTTTTTTTAAATCAAAAATGATAGGATGGAGGGCAAAAGGTTATGAGATGAAAGTTTTAATACACCAAGAAATTGAAAATAGTCAACGATTATTGTACTTTTTAAGAAGTCTCAATCTAAGACAATGGTAACATTCACAAATTATCTACACTGGTTTCAGCCCTCTGCTGGTGAGATGAATTTCTGTTTTTGCAAACATCCAAGTAGGCCTGGGCTTTTCTTGCTAATGGAATAAGAAGCTTTTGCAGACAAGTCACAGCCCTCTCCCAGGGTGCTATGGAGCTGCTTCACACAGGGAAGTGTCTGACCTCTTTATGTCCCGCATGGTGGTAACCTGAGCCATGGTGAATCCAATCAACACTCTCACCTCATCTGATGAGGTCTAATGGGCAGCCCTTCTCCAATGGCTCCATTAACCATCAGTCACCAAAATTGTTAGACAAAGGAGAAATCCACCTAAGGAATTTTCCAAATGTTACATATTCTTCCCTTTCTGAGATAGTTATCTTTTGAGGAAGGGCATACAGAACCTTGTGGTCACTTGTTTAATAGAGTTTGTTCATTCCATCTTTTTTTTCTTTAAGGGGAAAAAAATAATCGCATGTATAGAACATGTCAATGAAGTCCTTGGTTCATAAAGAAGAATCTGACCAAGGAAATCCCAGAACATCTTTTTATGTCTATATGTGTTTTTATTTTGTGCTTTGCTTTACTTTATGTTGCCAACATGCTAGCTGCTCCATGAGGCATAATGCACTATAGCACACAGTGGGGAATGTCAGGAAGACACATTACACTCTCAGTGCCAGAAAGGTCTCTTGGTAGCATGTAGCCAGCTCTGATTTATTGGGGTCATATACTCTGGTCATATACAGTTTTATAGACCAAATCACACATGCTCTATCAAAATCATCTGGTTCTTAGCTTTCTATAGTTCTTCTGGTGAGGGACAATTTGGGTGGGTTCAGTAACCAGCGGGGTAAGATTAACTTCTCTGATCGAGTTGGACAATTGCTCACAGTGCTAGATTCAAAGGCTGGCTTCATGTGTGGGCTTCTAAGAACAGGGATTTTAGAGCAATCCTAAAAACTGGTTTGGGCTGGGCAGTCAAGTAGTCCCCGTGGTTCTTATTTTCTTACCCTGGTTCCCCTTTATCCCACTCAACCAGTGGCGTGCTGATAAATGTTCAACAGCTCTCAAAAACACATGCAGATATATGTACAAAAATCTACTGCCTTTTAAAAATGTATCTGTTTTAAAAGATGTGTAACACACAATGTTCAAATGATAAAGTATACAGTATTCTTCATTGTAAATTCCATTTAGTTGACTGATTCTCAGAACGCTTTCCTTGATCTTTTTCCAAACTCTCATACCTCTAGTCAACCCACACTTGCAGCTGATAAATGATGTAATTTTGACAAGAATGTTGGTTGATATTTTTGTTTACATTAACGAGTAACGTGAAACAATGAAGATGTTGAAGGTTCACCTGATCGTCAACAATGCGATCGACTTCTTTGCTGAATCAGATAATTTTCTAATGCTGGAAGAATAATAATCCCTCAAATTTTTGAGCTATTCACAATGTAACGGTCCCGGATGTGACAATCTTAAAGTTTACTCTGCATTATTAATATTTTCCCCATCTCATCCTAAGTCTAGACAGTCATTAAACCAACAAATCAAGCCCTACCTTGTAGAAGTTGTCAACTTCCATGGCAGATTTCAAGCTATGAAAGGGACATTGAACATGGATTTGGGAAGAGAAGCACAGTATCACACGATCATATGCTATTTGTATCACATAAACACAATAGATGTCAATAACCTCAAACGTTAGGTAGTAAAATAAGTTGGAAGTGATGAGTTTTTCTTAATACAATTGATTTAATGATAAATATATATAATTTAATTTTTAATAATGGCTCTGTTTAACAACTGATTCTTGAGAATTCCTTGGCGGTGCCGTAGTTAGGGCTTCGCACTCCCACTGCAGGGGCACGGGTTCGATCCCTGGTTGGGGAAATAAGATCCCACATGCCACACAGCCCAGTCGAAAAAAGAAAAAATAGTTCTCAAAATTTCTGAATTTAACAATCAGCTCCTGCAAGCTGGTAGCAGCCAGATCCTTCACACCACTGCACCCAGCCCTCAAAAGATTAGGTTATAATACCAACATTGAGAATGCTTTAAACTACAGGTAACAGTATCTGGCTAAGTGTGGCTAGCATGTAGCTCCATGAGGGTAAGGATCTTGGTTCACTGATGTCTTTTTAAAGTGCTGAGCATATTATAGATGCTCAATAAACATTACTGAGTTAAATTTATTGAAATAACAGAAGCATTTAGTTATCACACATAGTGAGAAGTCTAGATACAGGTGTTTCCAGAGCTGATCCATCCAGGGTGCTGGGTCAAACACTCTGTGAGGTTCTGGTCTTCTCCTTATGGCTGGCAAGGGGGCTGCTACAGCCCATCAGACCCTCGCAGCACAATGTTGTAGGAAGGAAGCAGCCCCAACCAGGCCATGAGAGACATCTCCTCCAGTGCTTTCCTGTTTTCTCAAGTAGGTAGAACACGATCTGCAGCAAGGAGGCTGGGAATGCCTCTTTTTAGGCTCTGTGATGGGAGGTGGATAAAGAAAATTAAGGTCAGGTATCCTTATGACAGCCAAATAATTTCCTTGGTTTCCTGCCAGACCAATTCAATGCAAGGGATCAAGTAGTACAAATAACTTACTTTGGTTCAGGTGTCTTGTGAATAAGGTATAATCATTGCTCTGGAACTTTCTGTTTGTTTGTTTGTTTTTTGCAGTACGTGGGCCTCTCACTGTTGTGGCCTCTCCCGTTGCGGAGCACAGGCTCCGGACGCGCAGGCTCAACGGCCATGGCTCACGGGCCCAGCCGCTCCACGGCATGTGGGGTCCTCCCGGACCAGGGCACGAGCCCGTGTCCCCTGCATCAGCAGGCGGATTCTCAACCACTGCGCCACCAGGGAAGCCCTGGAACTTTCTGTTTTAATTGAGTTCCTTGAAGTATTGTTTTAAAGTAAAATCTATGATGATTCTTCCTTTTGAAGGACATTTAGGAAGACTATGTTTTATGTACAATTTGACTAAACAAGGTCTGTATCAGATTATCGCGAGTCAGATTCCTGGTATCATAAACACAACTACAAAGAAAAAAAAAAACTCCCTTGTGAAAATTCACTAGTCCGTAGAACATTCCAACAAAATACAAAATACAATACAATAAAATTCCACAGGGAATTTAGACAGTTCTTTGGAGCATATTTCCCTGGGTTTTGATCCACATTAGCATTATTAACAAAGAGAACAACTGAAAACCATTCACACACAAAATGTTTATATTCAAGCAACCCTCAAATATTTTGAGGAGCCTCCTTCCACCTAATGTTCAGAGTCCAAGGAAACAGAAGCAGCTGACTTGGGGCTCCCAAGGCTGTCGGGACAGATTCTGGTCACCGAAGAAGATTCTTTCCCATCTGTCACTGTCCAGACACATCTGTGGCAGAGAGAGTCCCTGAGTTCAGGGAAAGGCAGCAAATAAATGTCAGAAATAATAGTGTCTGCGGTTGACTCTTTTCAGACTCAGAAAAGAATCACAGGACTTAGAACTGCAGCAGACTCTAGAGAGTATGTTTTTCGCTTACATCTAAAACTGTTCTCCACGGTCAGTTCATTCTGGGAAATGGTTTTATACAGAAGAAATGTGGGGTTTTTTAATTGAGACTTTTCAGGGGACTTGTGTGTTGTAAATCTCAAAACAAAACAACCATAATACCTTGATTTTCCAAACATGATGTAAGCATGGAACAATCTCCTTTTGTTTCGAAATGAGCATGTTTTTAAATTTTTTTAATTTAATTATGGTAAAATATATATAACATAACATTTACCGTTTTAACCATTTCAAGGGTACAGTTCAGTATATTCACTTTTTTTTTTTTTTTGCGGTACGCGGGCCTCTCACTGTTGTGGCCTCTCCCGTTGCGGAGCACAGGCTCCAGACGTGCAGGCTCAGTGGCCATGTCTCACAGGCCCAGCCGCTCCGCGGCATGTGGGATCCTCCCGAACCAGAGCTCGAACCTGCATCCCCTGCATTGGCAGGCGGACTCTCAACCACTGCGCCACCAGGGAAGCCCTATTCACATTTTATGCAACCGACTTCCAGAACTTTTCCATCTCGCAAAACTGAAACTTCATATCCATTAAACAGCAACTCCCTGCTTTCCCTCAACACCTGGTAACCATCATTCTGCTTTGTTTCTATGAATTTGACTTTTCTCGGTTCCTCATGTGAGTGAAATAATACAGTACTTGTCCTTTTGTGTCTGGCTTACTTCACTTAACATAATGTCCTCAAGGTTCATCCATGTTGTAGCATGTGTCAGAATTTCCTTCCTTTTTAAGCCTGAATAATATTCTATTGTAGGCATATACCACATTTTGTTTATCCATTCATCCATTGATGGACATCTGGTTTGTTGCCTCCTCTTGCCTATTATGCATCATGCTACTAAGAACCAAGGTGTGCAAATACCCAAGAACCTGCTTTAAATTCTTCTGGATATATATCCAGAAGTGGAAATTCTGGATGTCGAAGTTCTATTTTTAATTTTCTAAGGAGTTGTCCTACTGTTTTCCATAGCAGCTTCACCATTTGCCTTTCCATCAGCAATGCTCAAGGGTGGAACCCCTTTTTCAAAGAACTCTTAACATGGAACAAAGTTGGGAAACACCTGTCTCATCCAAAGCCATCATTTTGCAGATGAAGAAATGGAAACCCAAGAGGCAAAGGCTTTATGCAGTAGGACACAGCTCTTTGATAGTGAGTCAGCCAGAGGCTCTGCCTGCCAGAAACATGGAGCACTGAGATGAAATTATGGAGAGAGTTTAATGTAGGAATTACTTACAGAGTTATGGGCATCCTTGAGGGACCAGCAATGAATAGGAAAACACCCAGGAGGAACAGTGAGAAGCAGTTCCCACCCCTCACCCACAGAGGAAGAGGGAGGAAATGATGTAACTGAGCCCAGGGAGACTTACCATCATGAGGTACGGCAGTCACCTCCAGAGTCACGGCACCGACAGACAGGGAGAGAAATACCCCACCCACTATCTCCTCCAGCCCATCATCTCCAGCCAGTTCCTCCACTGGCTAAACCCAAGCAGAAGCCAGATGGCAGGAGGACTGAATAGGTAGGGTCAGTCCTCAGGGCCCGGAGGGGAGCAGAGGAGAATAAGGAAGAAAAAGGGTAAAAGAAGGGAGGATGGGTATTGGGTAGAAAATCCATGGTGTCTGACACACAGGGCATCACAGGTGATTTTTTTATTGTAGAAAATTGAAAGATTGGAATGTTCAGGCCGTTATAAAAAATGAAAAAGAAAACAACAACCAATAATCTCATTCCCCACAGATATCTAGGTTAACATTTTTGTCTCTAGTGTCTAGTGTATTGCAAGGTACTTGAGGTTTTAGGTTGAGTTTTTTTCCAGGGCTGTGCAGTGGCGGCTCCAGAGCCTCTCCCCAGGAGGGGCCACGTGGCTAAAGGGGGGCTAGGAATGAACCTCGATGCCATGCTTGCACCAAGCACGCTGGTTTTAATCAGGTTGTATGCTTATTTGGGGGCCTTTCTGGGGCAGCTGATAGCTCTGTCTTTTCTCTACTGCTCTGAAGACATTTCTAATACTTCTAGCATCTGCAGAGATGCTGTTTTTACTTAGATGGCATGTTTATTTTGGGTAGGTCTCAGGAGGAAGATTACGACGTATGTGGTAGGCAAAACTCTCCTACTCAAGCCTCCTCTTGACAATGCTGTCGAAGAGCTAATGTGGGGGTTCCTGGGGAAGAGAGGGAATATATTTACATGTGGAAGGAAGATGAATTGTTGTGGCCAAAGGGCAGCCTCTGCCAGATGGTGTTTTCTGAACATTGCCACCACAAAGTGTCCTATCCCATGCGTTCTTCGTACAATGTTTCCTCCCATGGTGGGTGGGTCAGTCCCCTCCCCTTTGACTACCTTTACCAATATAGTAAGTGCACCTTGTGACTTCCAAGGCTTGATGCCGTACATTCCTGCCTTGAGAGGCTGGTGCTTGGAACCCAGGCACCATGCTGTGAGGAAGCCCAAACTAGCCCATGCGGAGAGATGCTATGAAAAGGACAAGTATAGGTGTCTGTCCTAATAGCTTAGCTGAGATCCTAGCTGACGGCCAGCACCAACAACCAAACGTATTACTGAAGATGCTGCCACATGACCCTAGCCCCTGGCCTTGGATTACCTTATCTATAGCCTCCAACCTTCCCAGCTGAGCATCTAAGCATCATGGAGCAAAGACAAGCCATCCCTGTTTTTCCTGTCCAAATTCCTGATCCACAGAATGTTTGAACACTGTAGAATGGTTATTTTACACCACTGAGTTTTGTGGTTTGTTACAAGGCCATAGTAACTGGAACAAATAAGGTTGAAAACTATGTATTTTATTCTCTGGATTTTTCCTTGTCCACTCCAGGGAAGCCTTTGTGTTCCCTTTCCATAGAAGTAGACTTTTCTGGAATCCTATCACTCTTCTGCAGATTAGATCCTGAGTATGCAAAGGAAGGAAAATGAGTGTCTGGAGTGGGGGGGAGGGGCAGTTTTGTAGAAGGAATGAAAAACAATAAGGGTGAATCCCCTAAACTAGAAAACTAGAGCAGGGACAAAGCCTGGAGCTTACAGCCCAGCACAACCAAGTCCCCCATAATGACCACGGAAGGTGGCCAGACCTCGGGGGGAAGTCCGATGTCGTGCACGGAGAGACCGGGTCCCAGGCACAGGGCACAGCATTGGCAAGACCTCTGTCCACGGCGGTACAGAAGTAGCAGAAGGTGCAGTGGGCTTCTCAGGCGTAGCCAGGGCAGGCCGAAGATCAGCTCCCAGAATAACTATCTCTGCATACGACACCCCCAGGACTTTGCTATGTAATGAAGTTACCCCAAAATGACTGAATGAGTTTTTTGCCTACCAGATAAGATGGTGGCTTGAAGTTCAATTTGATATAAAGAAAATGTTTTATGACAGGCTGTCAATCCCTCCTATATGAAATTCATAGAAATTAGACATTAAAAAGTAAACAATACATAGTCATGATGGAAAAGAAAGGAAATTCCAGATCAACCAGAAACTGTGAAGAAAGTAGGCAAGGATAGATTAAAGAGGAAAAAGTACAGCCCAGGATGAAGGTGGAAGAGTTCTGCTAAAAGCCTGAGGGTCCCCCAGACCGAGAGGGTGTGGAATCCAGCAGAAGGAAGAAGCAGCTCAGAGCCACCAAGATTTGCAGAGCAGGCAGGTCAGCCCTGAGCATCGTACCTCTTCCCTGGGCGGGGCAGCAGGCAGCAGTGGTGGGGTCCTCACCCCACAAGGCAGCGGGCACAGGAACTCTGGGAGCGAGAGATGTATAGTGTCCGGTGTGTCTTAAAGACCATCTTATCCTGATGTATCACAGAAGCCTCTGCCCCACTCACTAAAAGCAGTGCGTACAAGCCCAGTGGCAGTCCCCACACCCCTTCAGCCAATCTGCATAAATTGTTACAGATTTTGTAACAGGGAATCTTAACATTAAGGCACATAATCAAGAATCAAATATTTGGGGAGAACCAACATCACAGGATAGAGGTGGGGAAAATGAATAGAAAAAGGAAAACTAAAGAAGCAGACTGAATAGTGCCATCACAGAAGTTTGTTTGTTTGTTTTAGACAACTATATCAAGGTTGAAGGAAATAGTGCAGGTGAAAGAATACAGAAAGAACCAATAAAAGCTACTAGGCATTAAAATTATAGTTATTGGAGTTGAAAACTTAACATGATGGGTAAAAAAAAAAAACAAAACAGAATGGGCAACAGCTGAGGAGCAAATCAATCAGAAAATGGAGCCACAGAATTTGCTCAAAAGACAAGATTCAGAGGGTTGTTGAATAAATCTAGCTCCAGCATCCATATAATAGGAATTACAAGAGCCTAGAGAAAATAAAATTTAAAGAAATAATTGATTAGAAATTTACAGAACTGAAGCAAGACATGAGGTCTCTGAAAAAAGCTCATTACCCAGCAGGATAAATTTTTAATTAATCAGAAACAACTGAGAATAGAGAACAGTTCATTGTATTCACATAGCTTAACTCTTGGGACCAAGAACTAAGACCACCTGTTCCAGCATGACTTATTTGTTCCAGGGAATCCTTGCCCAGAAAGATAAGGCTGTAAATGAACAAATAATTGCTGTTTACCTCAGGAAGTTCCTGAAAACCAAATTGTCTGGGCAAATGGCTTGTACATCTGGGCACACAATTTTTCCTCTCTGGATAATATGTGTCTACACCTGAGCAAACAGCTCATTTATCAAGCGGTTTACATATCAATTCTTGCTTTGAGCTGCACTGTGTCCACCAAACCTAAACTAACGGTTAGGAGCTTTGCCCAGTTCCCGCCTTGAAAGTCCTGCCCTAAATCCCTAAATCACATGAACTCTGACCCCCCAAATGCTGTAAATAAACTCCCCCTGACTGTCTCTTTCCAAGACATTGCTCAGATCCTCTCAAGGTGATGGTCTCTTACTGCAGTAGGTTTAATAACCATCTTTGCTTTATCAAAAAGTTACTTTCAATAGACAATTTGTGGGAGTTGGCAGTTGAAAATCCATGGAGAAACTTCATTAAAATAAAAGAGAACCCTAAAAACCTTCTAGAGAGGAATAAACTAGTTATCTGTAAGGAAAAAGAATCTGGTTTTTCTGGCAACAACAGTGGATACAGGGAGACACTGGAAGAATTCTCTTCAATTTCTAAAGGAAAATAACTTGGAACCTAAAATTCTGTATCCAGATTCTATATCCTTTAAAACTGAGGTCAGCAAACTATGGCCAGTGGACCAGACACCTGTTTTTATAAATAAACTTTTACTGGAACCTGGCCATACCTATTCATTTATGTGTTGTCTTTATATATATATAGTCTAGGGCTGCTTTTGCACTAAACGGCAGAGTTGTAACAGGCCTTATGGCCTGCAAACCTAAAATACTTATTTGGACCATTAAAAAAAGGTTCCTAACAAATTCTTTAACATAAAGACATTTACAGATATAAGGTCTCAAAGTTTGCTACCCAATGACCTTCCTTGGAAGAATCACTATGAAAATTATGGGGGTGGGGAGAAGGGAGGAAGAGGTGAGATTTATAAAGGAACAAGTCGCAAACACAGAAGTAAAATTCATTGTTACATTTTTAAAAGTATTAAAAAAATGGGAATTCCTTGGCGGTCCAGTGGTTAGGACTCTGAGCTTCCACTGCAGGGGGCACGGGTTCGATCCCTGGTCAGGGAACTAAGAACCCACATGCTGTGCAGCACGGCCAAAAAAAAAGAGTATTAAATAATTAAGTTTTAAATAAAATGTCCCATACAGCGTGAAATTCCATGGAGGCAGGGGACATTGCAAATAGGGGAACTAAAAAGGACAAAAAAGTTCTTATCTTTTTGGTGGGAGGGAGGAGGGCCGAGGATAAATATAATTCCAAAGTTTATTAATTCTTGATTATTTCTAGATAATTATTCATTCTAGACAATGTTAAATACTTATGGATAAGTATTAGAAGATTGGATGTAAGATGTATACATTTCCAAAAGGAAAAATGAAAAAAAAAAATGTTGATTAGCTCAGTTAAAGGCAACTAGACAGCATAGTAAGAGAAACACAAGTTCAGACAGCAGGAATAAACCCAAACATATCAGTGAAATCAGTAAGTATTGATTATACTGGTGCTTTTAGTTCAACTTCCTATTTATTACATGCATAATTTGTGGCTGGTATTATTATAGACACTAGATAGACAAATAACAGCTCTCACGAAGCTTATGTTCCACTAAAGAAACAGACGGTAAACCAATACGTATGTAATATAATCTCAGATATAAGTGCTATTTTTTTTTTTTTTTTTTTTGCGGTACGCGGGCCTCTCACCGTTGTGGCCTCTCCCGTTGCGGAGCACAGGCTCCGGACGCGAAGGCTCAGCGGCCATGGCTCACGGGCCCAGCCGCTCGGCGGCATGTGGGATCTTCCCAGACCGGGGCACGAACCCGTGTGCCCTGCATCGGCAGGCGGACTCTCAACCACTGCGCTACCAGGGAAGCCCATAAGTGCTATTTTAAAAAGGAAATAAATAACAGTAAAGGGTTGAAGAGTGATTTAAGTTGGTCACCTTGGAGGCTACTGCATAAGTCCAGGCAATATGTGATGGGGGCTCAATTAGGGTGGTATTTGTAGAAGCAACAGCAAGTGATAGAATGGGGGCAAGCGTGGTTAAAGAGAAAGATGAGAGGATTTGCTGATGGAATCCATAAGAAGTGGGGGAGGAGTCAGGGTATATTACAAGAAACATTCGGTTTTGTGTTAAAACACATTCAGACAAGCATGTAATCAACTATATTTAGTTTACAATAAGAATGCTGCAAACTCCAAGGGGATCTCACCCATGCCCCTTTTCAGCTGGTGCATCCACCCCACTGCTGTGGGTGTTGGTCCTCAGGCTGCCTCCATTCCCTGGGGAGCTGTTGATGGCAGCTGCCTCACCTGGGTGGTTATCCAACCAAAAAACCCTCCAGGTGCCAAACAAAAGAGGCTTCTCCAAAGATCAGATGCCACATATACATGCATACGTACACCACACACACACATACACACACACACACACACACACACATGCACACCATAGGGCCCCCTGGCTTTCCTGCATTGTACACATTTCTGTGTGTTCTCTTGTAAGAAAGTAAGAATTTTGAGCCTTGTTGGGACATTCTGAATTTATAAAGGGAGTGGAAAGTCACGGTGAGAATAAAACATTTCCTATCTATGTTGCCTCTAACATCCCAGACCATTGTCAAAAGATGTATTGGGCTCGAAGGAGAGTTCTCAGGAGAGCAAAGCAGAGAGCTTTGTGAGAAATACTGGATGCAAAAAATGGCTTTTTTCCTTATTTTTAAATGTAAGCAATTCCTTTCAGCTGCTCTCAATAACCGTGCCTAGGATATTTTAGTAGCTAGAAAGAAAGACATCCAAATAGTGAAAGCTGCAAGTGCTGTGATTTTTTTTTTAATGTAACTGGATTTTTTTCTGGAAATACTACATTTTTCAACACGTTTCTGACAAAATTCACAAATGAAGTTTTACGTGATTTCTTGCAGATCGAGGCAGTTATACACAATTTCATGAAATCACACTATGAAATTTTAGTTCCAACTATAGTCACTCCTCATACTAGTTTATATTTAAAGTTTTCTTTAAAATTCTCTAGTTCCTATTAAAAGAAATAAAAATGAAATTGATGCACACCCTATCTCCTTTTAGCCATAGATTATATTCAACTATCAGATTCGCTTCCCATTGCTGCTGTAACAAATTTCCACAAATTTAGTGGCTTAAACCAAGGGCTCATGTCTCCTCCTTACAACGTGAACACCCATCTGAGAAGCTGGTTCTTCTCCCTTCTCCCAAGGAGCTTGCCTATAGGCCAGTGTTGTGCTACAGCTGAACAGCACTCCAGGAACTGACTGCCACCCCCTAAAATCTTCCATCCTGGTCATTTGGCCTCTGCCATGCCCTGCCCCCAGGATCCAGTACCAACAATTGCCAGAATCATACCTCAGCCTCCATTCCCTCCCCACTTCAGCCACAGCTGGTGGCAGAAGAACAGGAACAATTATGGGTAACAAAGTTTCGGGTCACCTACGTAAGGCATAAATCAGGACCAGTTAGTTTTTCTGTTGGAAATCCAGTCCAATATTTTGTTTGTTTGTTTGCTTTTTGCGGTACGCGGGCCTCTCACTGTTGTGGCCTCTGCCGTTGAGGAGCACAGGCTCCGGACGCGCAGGCTCAGCGGCCATGGCTCATGGGCCCAGCCGCTCCACGGCATGTGGGATCTTCCCGGACCGGGGCATGAACCCGTGTCGCCTGCATCGGCAGGCAGACTCCCAACCACTGCTCCACCAGGGAAACCCCAGTCCAATATTTTTCATGAAATCACATTTCATAATTTGTAGATGTAGGTGATATGTTCCCCTAAATCTTGCCTGTTTTGCAACATCTGTCCCCCAAAAGAAATACGTTCTAGCTCTCTTTTCTCTAAACCCAGGTAACATAAACACACCAAGAATTCCTGTAATAAAGATTTAATGTTTCCCCACCTCTTCATCATTTCTACTTTGCTTCCTACTGCTACTCAATGCATTTCCCTGAGGAAACTTCTTACTTCTTATTGGTAACTTCTTACCCAATTCACAAACAACATCTTGACATGAAGAACAGGTGCAAAATATGTCATAAGGAAAAGGGAGAGAAAGGGCAAAGAAATCTGCCCACAACAGGAAACTGATGTGCTTCTTGACACCACCTAGAACCTGGTGGCTAGATAATAGAACTATCTCCCCTACTTGGTCTCCATTTGCCCAAGACATGAGTGTTTCCATACACACAGTCCACCCTGTACTTGTACACACACACAATGTGAGATGATGTGTAAGTATTGATTCTATGGTCGTTTTGTTTTTGTTTACTTCATGTAAGTATCATGTTCATACATGAATCGCAGTCCACAAACTCAGGTGCAAGAAACACCCCATCTTGATATAAATCAGCCTGATTTCTGATTCCAATGCCAACAATGCAAGGCTGGTAGGAAATGTAACATCAACCACTTTCAGAGTTTCCAGACGGTTCCCTGGAGCTATCAAAATGTTATAGAGGTTTGTCATGGTTCCGTGACCAGCCCTCTGCGCAAGCTTCGGGTGGTTTACACAGACTATGCCTGAGACATCCTCTTCTCCCTGCAATGCCGGGCAGGTCCGTGGGGCTCCACTGCTGCCGTCCATATGTGGGATTCCACCTGCCCACGTGAGCTGTGTAGCCACCGTCACTTCCCCCTTGGGTCCTCCAGTGCCTCCAGGTACTTCCAGGGAAGCTATACCTAGGACCCCCTCCTCAAAGCCCCCCAGGCTCCCCGCTCGTCCGACCAAACTCTTTCTAATCCATGGTGTGAAGTGTCTCAGATGGACCGGGGGACCCTCCACCACACCTCTCCCTCCTGAATCACTGTAGCATCGGATATCCGAGCAGAACCCTCTTATTGGAAGTTCCCCCCAGGGATGGACAGCCTTATCTCCTCAATGAGTTTATGTTTTGGAAACAAATCAATCAGTCACAAGCCTGCTCTGGACAGGGAACTTCAGCATCTACTGTCTGTTTGAATAAGGGGGATAAAGGGAAAAAATTGGTCTGAAAAACCATAATTATCTCAAAATGCCATTTAGCCAATAGTAATGAAAACACTGTCCTTTTCACCCAAACCACAGCGTGTGCTCACCTCCAACAGAGAGTTCCTGAAGTCTAGTTGAGCCCCCGCCAGTTGCGGTGATTCAAGTTTGTCATCGAGTCCTGAGATAGGAGCGTGGATCAAAGCCGTAGCCGCCAGGATTACTCTTTCCCTTTGGAGGTCAAACAGCATCTCTTCCCTTCGTGAAAAGTCTACAAGTTACTTTAGCATTAATGTCCAAGAATTTAAAAGAGAAATTATTTAGGAGTGTATGGGTGTTTTTCAGCTGGTTGCTGCAACTTTGCTTTCCCAACTTTCTCCACCAGGATGAATTACTCTTTCCTTTATTCCCACACAGTGTGAAATTTGTAGGTATTTTTGGCACTTACTTTATTCTGCCTTCTCTCTGTGGAAATAAATGAAGACCACCCACATGGGAACAGGCAAAGACTGTTTATTCAGCACTTGCTGTAGCAGGGAGTCAGCCACCGTCACTTGTCTTTGGCAGAGACTCACGGGCAGGCAGGGCAGGGGGAGAGCTTCATAGAGAAAAGGGAAGGCTCCACCTGGGCCCTGATTGGAGGCTATTGGCCTGAGGAAGCTGGGGGCGGGACAACTAGGAATAGGGCCTCTATGTGATTGGTTAGGTGGCTATTTGGCTTTCTCTGATTGGTGGGAAGGTGGACGCAGAGACAAAAAATAATTAGGGAAACTGTCAGATATTAATCAAGCCCTGGCCATTTGGGGCTGATCACTATAAGGGTTACTGTTTGGCTTCCTGGACTGGTTGCTAGGGATAGCGGTCTTACTTCCTACAAGTCTGACTTACAGATAGCAGCTGGCTTTCTGAGCCAGTTACTGTAGATAGTGGAATGGTTTCCTGGGCTGACTGCTGCAGATTTGGGGTCAGAATGTTATCTTTATAAATTTTACACCATAGGTCTGGCCATTGTCCATTTGTATATTGTGCCTCATCTATTAGAGCTGGCTGTTTCTATTCATGATGACAAGCTCCTTGAGGATAGAGATGAACTGTTTGTATTTCAATGCACAGGGTCTATGACACACATATTTTGAAAATAAAATTGAATCCATACCTCTTTGTGGAAGTAAACTGAATACATTTCATTTTCCGAAGTACAGTCATTGGGTTTATTTTTCCCTTTAGCATGAAATTCTAAATAGACAGTATTGCACTAATTTCCATTTAAAGCAAGGATCCCCCCACAGGCTAAGTCTCCAAACTCCACTTATGACCAATCCGCCCTCAATTACATCTCTATCCTTTCATCATCTTCCTATGTCTTCCCTGGCCTGGATTCTGTCTAAATTAAGGCAACAGGCCATGAGATGTTGGGTGTGTCCATCAGTATTTTATTGTTGTTAGGAAATTGAAGTGTGTCTACCTTTCCCACATTGGCTTAAAAACAAGATGCATTTGTATTGAACCAACACTTTCCAGGTATAGTTTTTTTCTGGAACATATTTTCATTAAACTACACATTTTCATGTTTCAGTTTTGATTGTCTATGTGGGACTTACATACCCTCTCTGAGCAAAATAAGATAGGATGGTTTCAGGGACAGAAGAGGTGTTTCAGAGATTTTTAACATTTTTTTCTCTTTATTTTTCCACATAGATATCCACGCCAGAAACCTGGGAGGAATCCTAGTCTCTCTCCCCTCCCTCATTACCCACATCCAGGCATCAAATTCTGCCATTTTTACCTAAATATTTCAAACTGTTCCCTTCTCTTTCTTCCCACTGCCACTGCCTTAGCATGGCAGGCAGCCCTCAGTCTCATCCTAGACGGCTGTAAATGCATCCTGGCTGGCCCCCTGACTCCAATCTACTTGCCACACTGGCAAAGAGGATTTTTCTACAATGAAAATCTAGGCACATCACTACTCTGCCTATAGCCTATAGGGGTTCCCCTGCCAAATAAACCAAAATTTTGGCCACGGTCTTGGTGATTGGCACCCACTGACCCTTCTTTGGTCTCTTCACATCCCCAGAAGCACCCAACTTCAGCCACATGGGACTGAGTGCTGTTCTCTGAAAAGACACAGATTCTCTTGCTCACTTGCCTTTGTACATCACTTCTATTCTACTTCATAATTCAGATTAATGACTAGTCTTCCTGACCCCCCTTTCCCCGAGACCGAGTTCTATGTGTTTTTTAGTTCCTAGTGCTTTGCAAAGTCCCTAAGGCAGAAGAGGCAGTCACTATACGTATTTCTTTGATATATAAATAATAAATGAATCCATAATTCGCTATCATCTTATCACCTAAAGCAGGAACTCATTAGACATCTTTCCTCTGACTCCCCTAACTTTCCGATCCCCATCCAATCACACCTCGAAAATTATGCCTGTCCTCAAAAGATCTGCCCTGATTTGTAGCATTTTCCAATTACTATAGTGTAAATTCTCTCACCCAGGACCAGCTACATAATTTCTAGGGCCCGGTACAAAATTAAAATGTAGGGTTACTTTTTTAAAAATGATTCAGAATTTCAAGACAGCGGCAAGAGAGCATTAAACCAAGCACAGGGCTCTGTGCAAATACACAGGCTGTACGTCCATGAAGCCCCTGCTATGGCCAATTTCAAGTGACCAATGTGACATCACTGAACTCAGAGTTGGGAGATATGTACGATCAGCTTGTGCACAGGTGAGCTCTTTCTTGAACACCACTGCCTTCAGGATACCTTAGCATCACATAAAAGGCCTTCTGTTCCTGTCTCTACAGCCCCATCTTCCGGTCCCTGCCTCACCTTTCCATTCAGTCACAATGAGCTGCTTGTGGCTCCTCCAATCCACCATGTTTTTTCATGCTACATTATTTTGTTCATGCTGTTTCCTCTGACTGCCATTCCTTCTCCCCCCTCCTCCTTCCCAAATTCTTCATCTACGTGGCTCCAGTTCATTCTTCAAGGCTCAGTTCAGACAGAAGCTTTCTTCTCTGGAAAGCTTGCCCTGAAATCTTATGAACCAGGAGATTCATCGAAAACAAGAGGTCAGTCTGTTACACATTTCTCTCCCTGCAAAAGGAACGGTAAGAATCAGACCACCTTTGTTTATATTTCAAAAAGTGAGTATAACTACCAAATGTAAAATCGATAGCTAGTGGGAAGCAGCCGCATAGCACAGGGAGATCAGCTCGGTGCTTTGTGTCCACCTACAGGGGTGGGATAGGGAGGGTGGGAGGGAGACGCAAGAGGGAGGGGATATGGGGATATATGTATTCATAAAGCTGATTCACTTCGTTATACAGCAGCAACTAACACAACAATGTAAAGCAATTATACTCTGATCAAGATGTTAAAAAATTAATTAATTATTTTTTTTAAGTGAGCATATTTTGTCATAAAATGTACCAAGAACCACAGGTAACTTTGAAGAAATCCTTCTTGCTGGTAGTAATGAATTTTCCCAGGTGAGAGAATTAAGAATGCCTGATTGGTGCTCCCTCAGCTTGGTATGATCACTCAGATAACTAGGTTCTCTCCCCATCTCTCTCGCTCTCTCTATTTGAGGTAAAATTCACATACATAAAATTCACCATTTTGAAGAGTACAGCTCAGTAGCATTTAGTACATACACTTGTGTGCACCATCACTTCTATCCAGTTCCGGAACATTTTCATCACCCCAAAAGGCAACTCCATCCCTACTAAGCAGTCACGCTCCATTCCCCTCTGCCCAGTCCCAGGCAACCACCAATCTGCTTTCTATCTCTTTGGATTTATCTATTCTGGACATTTCATATCAATGCAATCATACAATATGTCAATATGTGATCTTTTGTGTCTGGCTTCTTTCCCTTAGCATCAAGTTGTCAAGGTTCATCCACATTGCAGCCTGTGTTAGTGCTTCATTCCTTTGTATGGCTGAGTACTAGTCACTGCGCGGTTAGACCACATCAGTGTATCCATTCATCTGGTGATGGGCGTTTGCGTTGTTTCCACCTCCTGGCTTCTATGAATAACGCTGCAACAAGTTTCTGTGTGGACATGTTTTCATTTCTCTTGGGTGTATACCTAGGAGTGGAATTGCTGGGTCACAGGCTTATTCTATATCTAACTTTTTGAGGAATCTTCTCTCTTTCAAAAGGAGTGCCCAATCCAGTTGAAACACGCAGGGAAGGAGGGAGACCTGGAACAGGCTTTCCAGTAACCTCCGAGAGCTCCCTCCTCTCTGCAGCCGGATGAGACCTCCGGGTACCCATTTCACGCTCTAACCTCGACCAGCCTACAAGTCCCTCTCGGGCAGGGGCCACACTTCATCATCTGTGTAACCCGAGTGTTTGGTGTTTAGCACTATGTCTAGCACATAAGGGTTGATGAGTCTAAATCAGTTCATGAATAATTAAACTAATTAAGGCACCGTTCCTTCCGAGGTTTGGTCCTCGTTTTCTAACACAACATTGTTCCTCAGGTTTCCCACACAGAGTTGCTGCTAGGGCACAGCACCATCATCCAACAGGAAGAACAAGTAAATCTGGATAGAAATAAACCCCGGATGCCCTGACAATGATGGTGATGTCTCCACTCTGTACCTTTAACTTGGGTTTAAATTAAAAGTGAATGCCTTTGAGGACTTCCCATTTCTTAGTACCAGAGCTCATTATCTTAAGCAAAATACAGCCTCAGATAACACTGACACTAAAGTGCAGGATTGTGTCTGTAAGAAAAATGATTTCAGTGATACACTGGTTATATTGTGTCTTTATTGCTCAGAATTTCTGGGTCTGCAAATTCACCCATCCTGCTTCTGCAGAATGATGAGTGTACCATAGGAGTGTGAAGAAGGCCACAGTCAACTTTTTAAATATGCAGGAAACTCAGCCCTACTGTTCACTGTAACCATTTAAGAGCTCGATTCTCACAGCTGACTGCTGGGTTGGCATTAGGCGTTCTCTGAATCCTGTGCTTGCCACTCAAGAACCTAGAAAAGAAGCCAACACACGGCTGTGTATCATGCTGTCATTGCAATGAGATCTCTTTTTTTCCCCCCTGTAAACTCTCCCTTGATGTTGAAGAACAGAGGCTAAAAATGATCAAACACCAATTAAACCATAGCGATCTAAGAATTAGGCAAAATGATGACTTGGAAAGGACTGTCTGCTCCTGAAAGATAAATCAAGAAGCATGCAAGGGAAAGAAATCTTAATTCCAGATTAAAACGTGTGACTTCAGTGTGGCAGGCCATAATCAGAGAGCAAATTCACCATTTCTTTCTAAGTCAGCCCTTCTTTCTGTGTTTCCCATTGCTGTACCTGGCACTCGTCTCCCCACACACCGAGACTCGGGACTTGGCATCAATTTTGATGCCTTTGCCTCTCTTGTCCTCAGAGTCAGTTTCCATATCATGCCAATACAGCCTCCCAGATCCCTCCCGTGGGTCCCTATCCCTCACCTCCTGCTGCCACATCCTACAAACCTATTTGAAGCCTTCGGTAACTCAGGATTATTAAAATAGCCTTCGAGCTGGCTTATTGCCTCCAAATTCCCTCCACTCTGACTTCTTTATTAATCCCCTTCATACACAGGCTGATTCAGAGTTGAGAAACTGCTAATGACCTCCCATCTCCTGCGGGATAAACCACTCCTGCCTTGCCTGGCGTCCAAGGCCCTCTGCCCTGACTTACCTTTCTTCTCTGAAGTTAAAGCGAGCTATTTCTCTTCCCCACACACATTCCTACCATCTTAGGTGGGGTCCCCCAGGGCCCCTGAGATGAGAATTCATGTGCAGGCGACTTATTGAGGAAACTAGACAGGGGAGGGGACAAAGTCAAGAAGGGGGGTGATTTCTGACACAGGAGAGAAGAGGGAGCCCAGGCCTGACCTGGGCAGGGAAGTCTGGACTTTAAACTAAGCCTCAGAGGCTAAGTTTGCTGGAGGCCCCTGCTCTCACGGTAGCCAGCTGCTGACGAAGGGCTGGGTGGGTGGGGAGGGAAGATGAGTGCTGACACCCCCCTGCTCCGGCGCTTGGGGAACTCTGTGTGAGGAAGCAACTCTGGCTCCAGCAGTCTGAGGGCAGCCTTCTCAGGGTCACAGGGGCAGAGCTGCTGGAAGCAAAGCACACCAAAGTTTGTACAGAGGGTGGGAGCAGGGTGGAAGTAGAGGAAAGGTAAAGGGACCGAGAGGATTTGGGTGAATGGTGACAGTCTGCCTCACCCACTTCCCTGCCTGGAGTCTCACTCAGGTCACCAGGAAAGACCTTCTCAACTCCACTTGCCCCAATCCTGACCAGTTCCACAGCCCAGCTCAAAAACGTCAACAAGCCTTCCCCAGCTAACACACACACACACACACACACACACACACACACACACACACACACAAAGAAGGAGGTGGGCCCAGCCAACCCTGGTGCGTCAGCCAAGTAAACAAGGCACAGAGCATTCCCAGTCCCAGCCCAGAGATGGTGGGCGTCTGAGACATAATGGGGAGCGGGCAGCCCAGAAGGTGTCCTTATAAGAAAAGGAAACTTGGACACAAAAAGAGACACCACAGGGCAGAAATAAAGCTACGGATGTAGAGAATGGATTTGAGGACACGGGGTGGATGGGGAAGCTGGGACGAAGTGAGAGAGTGGCATGGACACATATACACTACCAAATGTAAAATACATAGCTAGTGGGAAGCAGCTGCATAGCACAGGGAGATCAGCTCGGTGCTTCGTGACCATCTAGAGGGGTGGGATAGGGAGGGTGGGAAGGAGATGCAAGAGGGAGGAGATATGGGGATATATGTATACATATAGCTGATGCACTTTGTTATACAGTAGCAACTAACACAACAATGTAAAGCAATTATACTCCGATAAAGATATATTAAAGAAAAAAAAAAACCGAGAGAGAGACACCAGAGTTGTGCACAAAGATCACAGGAGGACACAGCAATCTGCAGCCACCTGCAAGCCACAGAGAGTGGCCTCAGAGAAACCAAACAGGCGACACGGTAATCTCAGACTTCCAGAGCTGTGAGAAAATAAATGTCTGTTGTTTAAGCCACCCAGCCTGTTGTATTTTGCTATGGCAGCGCCAGCAAACTAACGGACCAGCCTTTCTTACCCGCCTCAGAGTTGGCTCACAGCCTGCAAGAGTTGGTTTGAAATGTGTGCCCACAATATGACTGTCTTCATTTTCCCACCTAGGATGCCAGAAATCAGGGCGGTAAAGTCCATTAATATCCCTTTGTGTGGGAGAGGCACACAGGAGAACAGACCATCCGTCAACCACAGAGATAATACACTGGTGTCCATTGAGATCTGAGCCTAAGCCCCCGCTCTTGTGTGATTGAGGGAAGACAGCCGATACCAGAGGCGTTGGCTCTTCCAGATGAGAAGCTGGCTCACCTTGATAAAGTATATATGTCAGCACTTAAATGCATCAGCTCTGATGGTTGATCTAATTGGAATCACACAAGTATTAGGCACCAGTGATGTACTGTCAGTTGCAAACCCCACCGTCGATAAAGGCAGGACCCACTGGAGGAAATAAAAAATGGGTGAGATAGAGTTGACACATTTTATATGAGTTTTGTTGCCAAAGTTAAGAGCTACAATCCTTTTCTACTTATTTGGAAATATACTGCTGCACGTTATGGAAATCTGATAACATTCTGGCAGGTCTTATGAAAGTGATTGAATAATGTTTGCTTCATTAGATTAATTGCCTGCTATAATTATCTGGAGAATGTCTTCATCCTTATCTCCCTTCTTTCTTCTCAGCTCTTTCCTTCCAGAGTGTTTACCAGTGGGTGGTATGTTCGAGATTACAGGACACTGGGAGAGTGGGAGAGGGAAACAATTACTGAGACACTCGTCACTCTAAAGACATTTGCCTAAGCTCCTTCCCTTCCTCTGTACACCTCTGGGCCCCTGGGACCCACCTCCAAGGAAGCCAGCATCACCTCTGGGAGAGACATAGGGTTTGATTTGCAGATGGAAATGAAGGGGAGGCCAGTCTGGGGTAGAGGTGCCTGAGGATGGAGGATACAGATGTGTGGACAAAAGGGGAAAGTTATAGAATGGGGAGGAGAAGCTTAATCAGAGGGCAGGAGAAAGAAGAGTTGTGGGTTGAACTGTGACCACCCCCAAAAAACCCATGTTGAAGTCCTAACCCCCATTCCTGTGAAGGTGACCTTATTTGGAAATAGGGTATTTGCTGATGTCATCAAGTAAAGATGAGGTTATACTGGAGTAGGGTGGGTCCTAATCCAACATGACTGGTGTCCTTATAAGAAGAGGAACATTTGGGGCTTCCCTGGTGGTGCAGTGGTTGAGAGTCCGCCTGCCAATGCAGGGGATGCGGGTTCGTGCCCCGGTCTGGGAAGATCCCACATGCCGCGGAGCAGCTGGGCCCGTGAGCCGTGGCTGCTGAGCCTGCGTGTCCGGAGCCTGTGCTCCGCAACGGGAGAGGCCACAACAGTGAGAGGCCCGTGTACCGCAAAAAAAAAAAAAAAAAAAAAAAAAAGAGGAACATTTGGATACAGATAGACACAGAGGGAAGACAGCCATGAGAAGGTGGAGGCAGAGACTGGAGTGATGCTGCCACAAGCCGAGGAAAGCCTGGAGCCACCAGAAGGTGGAAGAGGCAAGGATGGATTCTCCCCTAGAGGCTTCAGAAGAAGCACGATCTGCCAGTACCTTGATTTTGGACTTCTGGCTCCAAAACTACAAGAGAATAAATTTCTATTGTTTTTAGCCCCCAGTTTGTGGTACTTTGTTACCATGGCCCTAGGAAACAGATACAAGGAAAGAGTGTAAATAAAGGAGTTTCCTAAAGGCGCATACTTCTATAGTGCCTGATACATTGGGAAGGCTCAGTAAATGTGTTTGAATTAACAAAGTAGAACGAGAGTTACTGGGATTGTACACAAGGTGTTGAGAACAAAAATGGGAGAGGAAATAAAGTGAGAACCAATTTCATATATCTTTTTTTTTTTTTTTTTCAGTGCGTGGGCCTCTCACTGTTGTGGCCTCTCCCACTGCGGAGCACAGGCTCCGGACGCAAAGGCTCAGCGGCCACGGCTCACGGGCCCAGCTGCTCCACGGCGTGTGGGATCTTCGCGGACCGGGGCACGAACCCATGTCCCCTGCATCGGCAGGCGGACTCTCAACCACTGCGCCACCAGGGTAGCCCCAATTTCATATATCTTTTATTTCTTCCCCGTTGGCTAGCTCAGTACTTGCAGAAAATAGGTGTTTAACAAATGTGTCAATCAACTGATGAATTCATTTCCATCGTCATCTAACGCTTATTCATGGACTCTGTGTGCACAGTTCTGCAGTGAGGTAATTTGTTTTTTGGAATTAGAACAGCGATTGATCTGAAAAAAATGACTGGACATCTCATCATTGATAATTTTATCTCCTCAAGCTGTACAAAGGGATGAAGGAAAGGAGAACCAGGAGTCAGGAAAAGAGGAAGAAGAAGAGGAGGAGAGAGACGGGAGAGGATGGAAACGGAAAAGGAAGGGAAGTTGTTTCAGCCTTGAATGTCAGAGAAGTGGTGAGCGTAGCTTACGCATGGTTCATTGGTAGAGAAAATTTCACTCGCCACAATCTTCCTTCAAGAGAGAACTGACTTTATTTGGAAGAATGCCTCAGTAAGTTCCTGCCGACTGAGAACCTGGCTCAGCAGACATGAAGTTTTCAGAACAGGGAAAGATATTTTAAACGAGACCAGGGGAGGAATTTTGCCAGTTTGCCTCTTGAAAGGAAGAGAAGTGATGGTGGTGGTGGAGAGGAGGAAAGAGATGGGAGAGGATGGGTGAGGGCCATGAGGGATGAGGGATAAACTCAGTGATTGGATGGCTGCTTCCAGTATGTACTGCTCTCTAACAATCCCCCCAGGTCTGGACTCACCTGGGTGTTTCTTCTGCCCCACATGATGTGATCTGGGTCTGAAGGCATCTAGGAGTTCAACTGACATCTTAGCCAAATTCATAAGTTCATTAGATATTGTTTTCCATTTTCACATCATCACAGGCAGCTGGGGCTGCAAACATGTGGGTCCTCAACTAGACTGGAATGTCCAAGATGGCGCACTCACATGGCTGGCAGTGGATGCTGGCCGTTTGACTGGGGGTTCAAATGCGCACATGTTGTCTGGAGCTTCTCACATCATGGTGGCTGGGTTTCAAGAGGGGACATCCCAAGGACAAGCTTTCTAAGAGAGAGGAAGCAGAAGCTGCCAGTACTCAGAGAAACCGACACTGCTTAATTTCTACTGCATTCTCTTGGTTAAACCATCACCAGACCAGCCCAGATTCAAGGGGAGGAGAAATAAACCCCGTCTTCTAACAGGATGGGAAATGACAAAGAATTTGTTGCCACCTTTAATTTTAACTGCAGGCAGCTGATGAGGCTTTTAAGAACAGGAACGTATTCCATGCCCATTAAACTTGTTTGCTTTGCTTCAATATGAATTTATCTCCAGTCTTCTTCAGGAATGTACATTGTTTATAAAAAACTGTGTGAGTGGATTTTTTAAAAATCTAAACATATATTGACTTCTACCTCTATATTAATGTGGGATAAAATAGATACAGTCAGAGTTAATGCAGAAAAACAGAGGCAGAAAGGACCATAAGAACATATGTCCCTGATAATTCAATGGAAGTTAATACGTTCTCTACCACTTAATAAATAAATATAGATATAACAGTATTATCTTAAGTCACAGAAATAGTCATTATGAATAATAAAAATAGAAATACTTGAAATAAGGGATCTTAGGGAGTAGAACTGGATCTCAAGATGAGACAGAAGACATATGAATTCAAAACTCTTAAATATTTAATTTGTAATATTTTTGAAACAAAATTATACTTTTCCTGCCTATCAAACTAGCAAAGATTAAATATATTGACAAAACCAGTTTGGGCAAGAGATGGAGAAATAGACTTTTAAGGACTATTGCAGGAAACAAATGGATATAACTTTTCTAGAAATGTTTTTGCAAAATGTTTGCATATTTTTACTAGCAATCCCACTTCAAGGAATTTACCTTAATATAATAATTTCAAAAATGTGGAAAATGTAGGCACAAAGATATTTAGCATTGTTTATATGGATGAAAATCGGAATAGGAAACTAATTAAGTAAATTATGGTACAGATAACCTGATAATCTCCAACCGCCATAAGTGATTTCTAGATCTAGATCTACAGAAATGCAAAGATGTCTATGACAAATTATTGAGCAATGACGTCAGTTGCAGAATATGTATAGTATACATTTATGTAAAACTGTCTACATATACTTGCAAGGGTCTATATGCACCAATGTGGTCACCGTTGTGAGGTAGAATTTCTAGTGTTTTCTCTCTTTATTTTTCTGCTTTATATTAAATATTTTAAATATAAAGTAGCTTTTTTTTTTTAAAGTAACATTTTTAAACATAAAGCTAATTTTGAAAAGAGCTAACAAAACAGCAACAATAACAGCATTTACAACAACTCAGATTGTACCTAAACCTTTTGTATATCAGCTACGCAGGAAAGATGACAGCATCTCTGCCTTTTATAAAACAAATGCCATAAAGAAAAACACAAAGTGCACTTTGGCAAATGACAAAAGAAAACTAACAGCATGTGTGCCATCGTTTGTTCTGAATGAGACCATTCTACCCAGTTCTCTTGAATGTTTTTCCACAAATAAGAGTAACACAATTGTAGGTGGAAAGCCAGAGTTTTCATAACAAGAAGGGAAAAAAGAAAGATTCACTTACCTAGGGGTGACTTGTAGCAAGATGAAAATTAGGCAAGTCACTGAATGCCTTGTAACTGGTTGAGCTATTTTATCAACCTGGAGAAAACCAAGGTCATTATCCCTTTTATTCTTCTAATTTCTTGCTTGTGCCATTACCTGCCCTATTACTCAGAAATGTCATTATCTCCTTCTGGAAAGGTTCTGCATACCTGCCATCGCAGTGCAAAGAATTCAAAGTTGAATTGCTCAGCCCCCAAGGACCAGGCAGAGGAAAACCTGAATTTTGCAGGTTAAGCCCAGCACCATCTCTCTGGGGCCACCATGCCTGATAGATACCCAGTTGGCTTCTTGGTCTTGGACACAGTTGTACCCCACACCCACACCCGGACCTTAGGTGATATCACATTTAATTCAACCACATGCTCAGCCATTTCTCCGGCATGACTCTTGGCTAGAACAGTTAGATTTGGGAAGCCTGCAAATATTTAAGTCTGTGGTGAACCTAGTTTACCAGCCCAGATATCTTCCCTCCCCAGTAGATCAATATAGATAGATAGATAGATAGATAGATAGACAGAATGATGAATGGATAGATAAATGAGTTCCCATCTGAGTCCTAGGTGGCCTTTCCCATCAACTGACTTCAGCTGGGTTGGGGCCATTTTGATTCATCAGAAAAAGCCTCAAGAACATGGAATCTCAATAGTGAAAGTATAGGAAATGAGTCTCAATCCCTTTCCTCTCACATCTACCCACCTTGTAATTCAGTAACCGTCTCTGCCAACCAGAGATGTTGTTTGTTTTTGGAACAAAGTTTAAAAAAGCTCCTGTTAAATTATGCCGGAATCTTCCCCCAGGATAAATGATCCCTACTCATCTAACATTTGTATCACTAAGAGGGGACTTTGAAGTGACTCCCTTCCCTACCCACCAAAAAAAATATGCTCTAAAGAGACTTGCTACATAGGCTAACCTAGATGAATGCTAGTAAGTCCTCTGTTATAAAATCCTTAATTCTGCATAACTGGACATCCTATTTAAGCTTTCATTTAAACAAAAAAAGGAGGGCAGGGAAGCTGCGTGTATAATGTAAAATCCCCTCCTCTGTTTTTAATGTGTGCCAAGACTGACTCTCTTGAATCTGACTAAATAATTCCAGGGACATGTTACATGCCAAAACAGCTCATGAAAATGATTTCTCCCCAAATAGTAAGGTCACTGAGTGACCTGAGGCCTGCACTGGACATGAAGACTTTGCATGATTACATTCAAGTATTTTTATTTTATCTCTACCTTATTCCTCTGTTAGACACATACTTAGTATCTTTCCTTTGTATTTTATCAATAAATATAGAGATAGTTGCGGGTGGTGACTAACATTGAAACACACAAGACATCAGTGGAGAGACTAAGAAAGTAAGTGACTGCCACAGTTGAGAAGTCTTTAAAACTTGGAAATAAGGTTCAAAAGTAGGTGGCATGTCCTTTTACTGTCCTAATGGGTGTAGTAGGTTGAATAGAGTCCCCTCTATCCCTCCCAAAGTCATGCACTTTCCAGAACCTCAGAATGACCTTGTTTGGAAATAGGGTCTTTGCAGATGCAATTAGTTAAGATGACATCATGCTGGAGTAGGGTGGGCCCTAAATCCAATATGACTGGAGTCCTAATAAGAGAGGACACCAGGGAAGACACACAGGGAAGAACACCACATTATGATAGAGGCAGAGAGGTGATGTGCCTACAAGCCAAGCAACACCAAGGATTGCCAGCCATCACCAGCAGCTAGAGGAGAAGTGTGGATTCTCCCTCACAGCCTTCAGAAAGAACCAATGCTGGTGACACTTTGATTTCAGACTTCTATTCTCTTGAACTGTGAGAGAATAAATTTTATGTGGTTTTAAGCCACCCAGTTTGTGGTAATTTGTTACAGCAGCTCTAAGAAGCTAATACACTGGGGCATTGTTTAACAGGCTTGTCCACATATTAACTTTTATAGAGGACTGTCACTGTATTTGCTTCTTCTACTTACTATTAGGTAAGGGCTCTAATCTCTGTGAAGTTACATGTTAACCTGTAGACCTTGTCCAGTGGAGATGCAAATCATTTCTGTTTGGTAAAATAGATATCCCTAAAGGTTACAATTTTATTGCCTTGAAGGACATTAACTAGTTTTGTCTCAGACTCAGCAAAGTTATATCAGAATGTTTTATATATATATGTGTTATATCTGGTGGAGATCATTCCTATTCCTCTAATTCTTATTGAACTGGTTTTACCATGTCTCTAGTTGCCTCATCAAAGGGTTGAATAAACTCTTTAACACTTCTTCATTCTTTACATGTATGGGAGTCATGTTTTCAACTTTTGGGAAATTATTCTTTAACAGCACCAGAACTGTTAAGATCAAAACACCCTTCTGAGGTCATGTGATTCAATATCCTTCTGAATGCAGGAAAGAATTCCTTCCTCAGTACATTTGTCACAGACTTGTTCAGCCTATGCTTGAAGACTCTACTTGATGAGGAACTCATGATTGTTTTTAAGGTAACCTGTTCTATTATTAGATATTCACTATTAGAAAGTTAATTCTTAAACTGAGACAAAATGTCCTTCCAACTTTTACCCACTAGTTTACATTGTGCTTAACTGAGCACAGAATCTGACAGGCCTTGGGATATTTAAGCTCCTACCCTCCTTGGTATTTTCTTCCCCAGGCTAAACATACTTAGATCCCTATGTGCACTAGAATATTCCTCACAGGTAATTCTACTGAATTTGGAAGTTAAGTTCAACAAACATTTCTGAGTTTCTACTGTGTTAGGCCCTGAGAACATAGAAAGGGAATCAGATACCATCCAACTCATAGAGAAAACACTACATTTATGAAGAACAAATAAAGAATTTGTAAGAACAATTAATAGGTTGGAAAGATTCTCACAACTTTGTGGAGGACCCAAAGGAGGACATGATTCATTCTTCCTGGGGATTTGAGAAAGGCAGGCTTCACAAAGAAAGTACTGCTTGAACTAGGTCCTGAAGGTTACGTGGGAAGTCTCCAGGAGGTCAAGATATGATGGACATCCCAGATGAAGGTAGAAAGTAGTATGAACATAAAAGCCAGGAGAAAATCTTCAAATAATCACAAGGTATTAGAGTGCCCTCCAAATTCCGTGAGAGCTACAAAAATATAAATGTAATTCATAAAAAATAAACAATAATCACAGAAATGTAGCCCATTACTAAAAAATGTAGGCAGGAGGGTGGTGGTCTGCACAAGGACCATAAAACTTGAGCTAAAGAGCAAGAATTTGACAACCCAAAGAAAGGGGAGCAGATTGGGAAGATTCTAGTATTTTGGAGGGGAAAAGCAAAATATGAAGAAACAGTAATCAAATGGGAGGCCGTCCTGTGTAATGATTCAAAACATGGGATCTGGTGTCACGCTGTCCAGTGCAAATCCCAGCTCTGCTCCTTAATTTCCACATGACTTTGAGCAAACTACTTAACATCTCTAAGATTCAACTTCCCCATCCAGAAAATCGGTAATAATAGAACACTCCAAGGGGATATTAGGTTCATATAAAAGAATCCATGAAAGCATCTATCATGGTCCTGACATATGCTAAGCTGTCAGTGAGGATTAACTGTTATTATTATTAATTATTACTTTATCATAATATTTATTTTAAATAGAGATTTAAGGTGAGACAGCTGAGATTAAGAGAAGAGAATAAGATGCTGGAAGAGGGCAAAGAAGAAAAGGCTGAGGAGATAAAGATGCAGGTTTTGAGGAGTTTTTATAATTCTTGGTTGATCTACACCCCAGGCCATGTAGGGGCAAGAGAGTGAACTGATAAATCTTGACCTGTTGCTGGCCAGGCTGCCTGACCTCAAATCCAAGCTCTGCCACATCCAGTTGTTACTTACACTCTCTGTGCCTCAATGCCCACATCTATATAAAGGGGGTAGTAATAGTAGGTCTACCTGATAAAGTTTTGTATGGGCCAAATGAATTAATATATACAACATGCTTAGGACAGTACTAGCACAGAGCAAGCTGTATGTGTTACTGTTTATTTCCTCTTCTGATATCACACTGCTTTCTCCAATTATTTCAAGACAAAGTTTAGATTCAAATATAACCACATAGGCTACACAAGCTCAGCTGCTTAACTTTTGATTACACACCTAATGTTGAAAACGTACATTAAAAATGAAAATTTATGGAAATACCATGTGAAATATGAAGATTTTTAAAAAATATGATGCTTTAAGATCAAGCAGATGAAACCATTTTTCATTCTTCCCAAAGCACTTTTATGAATATAAAAATACCAAAAAATATCTACACTAGGCAAATATTGATTGACCTACAAAAGTTCTCACCACCTCTTACAAAAGTCGGGGAATTCTAAAAATAGAAATGATCATGGGTCTCTTGAAAAGAGGAGCACTAAGGAGAAATAAAGAAAGGTGGCAGTTAATTTAAGGAGAGAGCAGATAGATAGCTAACTTGTTAACTTGGGAGAACAGGTCAAAATATAAGATGTTTCCAAAAAATCAGACAATACACGAATGGGAAGTTTATGTTATTTAGCAACATTAAATATTTTTTAGCTCAAGGGGAAAAAAGTATCTATTCCAACCTGTCTCTGGATTAAATTTTTTCTTAGCTTTCCAGAGACCATGATCTATATCACATATTATTTATTTTTTCTCCTTTAACTTCAGCCTTTCCCTCTCTTCTGGTTCTTACTTCTCAGCATACAAGCAAATTAAAATCTTTTACATGTTAAAAATAAAATTCTCGGGACCTCCCTGGCGGTCCAGTGGTTAACACTCTGTGCTTCCACTGCAGGGGGCACAGGTTTCATCCCTGGCTGGGGAACTAAGGTCCCACATGCCCTGCCGCATGGCCAAAAAAAAATCTCCCTTGATACTCTATGCCCTTCCAAGGGCCATCTGGTAAAACACACTGATGGTATCCAACCAACATCTATTCCCCCCAATAGAACCCCTAAATTGCCAGCCATCCACCTTCCCCCATCCCCCATTGTTTAGAGAAAGAAGACTGCATTTCAGCTAAGCCCTGGTTGGTCCACATTGGTCCTCTTCCTTTTACCAGTGAATGGCTTAGGCGTGGGTATGTGGCCAGGATCTCTGCTAGGCAGTTTCTAGAAATAATTTCCTCCCTCCTAAAAATGAGTCATCCTAGGAGAAGGTTCCTTCCTGCTTCCAGATGTAGTCACTCCAAATAAGATGCCAGCACTGAGAGAGACATTTAATACCATGAAGGGAACTAGACAGTCATCACGACAGGATGCAGAGCAACAACATGGAAAGAAACCGGGTCCCTGATGAATGAGCCAGCCTGGAACAAACAACCTCTGTTCTTCTTGTTAGGAACACAGTAAATTCCTTTATTGTTATGCCAATTTAGTTGAGATTTTCAGTTGTTTGTTCATGAATATATCTTATTTGATACACACCTTTCCTTCCCCTTTTAGGTAAACCTCTCAGAAGTAGTAATGTATACTCACTATCTCCATTTCCTCTAGAGTCCTGTATTCTTCACTCCATGCAATCTGCTTTTTTCCTGATCCTAAAGGTCCTGTTGCACAGTCTGCAATGTCCTCTTGGCCAAATTTGAAGGACAGTTCTTAGCTCCCACCTCACTGACCAATTTGGCACTATTATTACCCTCCTTCTTGAAGTTCTCTGCTCTTGGATTCCATGGCCAGACTTGTTCATAGTTTAGGCCCAGTATTCAGTCAATGAATCCTATTCTCTATTGTGGAGTCTTTCCTCATCTGACCCTCAAATGCTGGCCTCCTGGGCAGTAAAGGATTAACCTTGTACTTGGGAAGAAAGGTTTGGCCCTTACCCTGTTCCTGGGAGGTAACCTCTAAGACTTTGGAATATCCTGTCTGATAGGAATGTCTTTGTTTACCAAGGACATTGGCATGCCATGTAGTCTATGCTAACAATATGATTTGGGACCACGTAGAATCCGCTTGATGTCTGGAGAGACTGGAAATTCACATCAGCCATGCAGGTGGACAGCCATGTCTACTGACAAACCTCCAATAAAAACTTTGAACACCAAGGCTTGAGTGAGCTTCTCTGGTTGACAGTTCTTCAGGTGTGTTGTCACACATCGTTGCTGGGAGAACTAAGTGTCATCCACATGACTCTGCAGGGAGAGGACAATTGGGAGTGTGTGCCTGTGTCTCCTGGACCCTGTCTCAGGCACCTAGTTCCGTTGCTGGCTTCCATCTGTATCCTTTGCCATGATAAAGTGTAACTGTGACAATAACTGTTTGCTTACTTCTGTGAGTCTGTCTACTGATTCACTGAAGCTGAAGGGTGTTCTTGGAGGCCCCCAAGCACACCTCCCACGGGCCTGTGCTTAGTTCCTTCTACTGTGCATGCCCTCTCTGGGTAAGTGCATACATGGGGGCAGCTTCAAATGCTCTTAAATCTACAATGGTGGCCCAGACTCCTCCCCTGAGTTGGAGACCAAAATAGCCAGCCACCTCCTATACATCTCCCTGATGGCTCACAGGACTCTCAAATTCGGCTTATGCCAACCAGCCACTTGCCCACATCCCCAAACTGCCTCCGTCTGTATAGGCTTGATGAACAGCCCCACCGTCTACCCAACTGTCAGTTAAAAATCTACATGGAGGGTTTCCCTGGTGGTGCAGTGGATACGAATCTGCCTGCCAATACAGGGACAGGGGTTCAATCCCTAGTCCAGGAAGATCCCACATGCCGTGGAGCAGCTAAGCCCATGCGCCACAACTACTGAGCCTGCGCTCTAGAGCCCACGAGCCACAACTACTGAAGCCCACGTGCACCTAGGGCCCGTGCTCTACAACAAGAGAAGCCACCGCAATGAGAAGCCTGCGCACTGCATCGAAGAGTAGCCCCTGCTTGCTGCAACTAGAGAAAGCCTGCGTGCAACAATGAAGACCCAACACAGCCAAACAATAAGTAAATAAAATAAAATAAATTTTTTAATTAAAAAAAATCTACGTGGCAATCATCCTAGACTTCCCTTTCTACTTTGCTTCCTATACCTAATCAATCACTAAGTGCTGTTGGTTGTAATTACTAAATATTTCCCAACCTCCTTCTCTTTATCTCCAAAAATTTATTTTCTTAAGTATCACTTTTCCCATGGACTATCACAATTAATTGCTTAGATCTCGTCCTGCCTCTAGTTTTACTCCATTATAATCCATTTTTTTAACACTGCTGTCAGAGTTGTCTTTCTAAAAACATAAATGTCATGTCATTTCCTGTTTATTAACCTTTCCATTGTGTTTCACTACCTTTAGGGTGAAATACAAACTCCTTACAAGGCACTCAAGGCTCTTCTTATTTGGCTTCCCCCTACTTATATTGGTCAGAATAAACAAGGTTATGCTGCAGGAACAAACAATCCCAAAATCTCAGTGGCTCAACAGATGACAGTGTGTGCATCTCTCCATGCTACAAGTCCATCACAGGTTGAAAGGGAACCTTGCATGTTTTATTTCTTAGGGACCCAGACTAATGGAGACTTCACATTGACATATGTTTCTGCGATCACCTCAACAGTAAGAATGACTTGTGGCAAACTCACATTGATCTCACATCCTCCACTCAGAAGCAACACATGTCTCCTCTGTGTAACACATATTTCTTCTGCCTACATTTCATTGGCCAAAACAAGTCACATGGGCTATAACTACCTGCAAAGAGGATAGAGACAAGAAATCCTACTAAGTGTCTGGGAAGCAGAGCTGAAGCTATTTGGCAATTTGTATTGATTGCTACTACATTACCTGTTCATACTCACTTATTACCAATTCCTCAGGTAAGCCCTGTACACCAGGGCAAACAGACACTTATAGTTCTACACATGTATCACACATTTTCATATCTCTGTAATTTTTTTTTAGTCTAAACATTTGTTTAGGATGCCCTTGGAATCTATCTGACTCATTGATAACTATTAATCTTTCAAGAACCAACATAGGTATCAGCTCCTTTGAGAAATATCCCTTAACTTAGAGTTTCTCAAAGGATCTGTGGTGGAGACTTAGGTTTTTATTTCCAGTCCATCATGAACCAATACTTTTTAAAAATACAGTAAAAATAAATTACAAGAAAATATAAGTTAAGCAAAGACACAGAAAATACAAGCCCAAATTGGTTATTAATAAATTCTGCAGGCATTATCAAATTATTACAAAGTTTCTGATGACTCACGATGTCTATGCTTATCTCACAACTGACTGCTGACCAGTGACAAACAGTTCATGGATCGTGATGGGCCCAGGAACTGTGTTTCTGAGTGACGCTGCTCTAACACATGGCCTGTTTTCTTCCTTTCTCCAACCCTACCCACGGGGCCTCACAACTCCTTAAGCATACTTCTGTCAGACCCTCATTAAACTTGATTGTAACTGTTGGCTTATTTATCTATTTCCTCTATAATTGTTACCTCCTTGGAATCATGAACCATTTGGCTCTGAAACCTCAGGATCCAGGAGAGTAACCAGCAGATAACTGGCATTCAGCACATCTTTGTTGAATGAATAAAGAGGTAAATAAATAATTAGCCCACCATTTAAGAAAATCTGATTTCACATAGACAAGAGTACTACGCTCTTGGAATCTGCAAGGTAAAAAAAAAGAAAATTTATTTAAGCTTAAGAGTGAAATAAAGTCAAATAAAGGTGATTCATTAAAGAACACACCTGTTTTAAATATTGAAGCAATGCAATTTGCCACGACTTGAGTTGAAAGAAATTGCAGAGTTTATTCGTAGGAAAAGATGGTTGTGTTCATTACATTTTACTGAAGAACACGGAAATGTCAATGTAAAAAAATACGGTGTGGTTTCAAGTGACGAGGAGGGAGAGAGTTAGTGGGTAAAACATCCTAATATCTGGAAGTTCCAGGCTGCGGACGTACCACAAGTGAAGTACAGGATTACCTGCAGGATGCGATACAATGTGGTACAAGGCTTATTATAGGAGCCTGCCTGCCGGCACATACTTTCTCCACCCACTCGCCAGGTGGCTCCACTCTCCTACTTGCCTTGAAATGCCCCCATTGGCCATCCTCTGCTTTCGCTGTGGCAGTCACTGTCAAGTGCATGTATATTACCCAGGGGTGGTGGGAACAGGCTGAGTTGGCTAAGAATGAAATGCCTTTGTCCCTTCTCAGTGCAAATGTCAAAAGGTGTTGGAGGGAGATGGGCCATTTGAGCCTTTTGGGGGATAACTATTCTCAGCTGGTTTGGTGACGGATCGTGACGGGTGGGGCTGAGATGTTTTGGCTTCTGGGAAGTCTTGGGGCTCTGAAGTGTGTACACATGGGGTGCCTTGCCATTTGTGTCCACGGAGTCCTCTGGAGCTGTGCAGGGCACAGCTCTCACAGGTGTGCACAGCATCGCTTGATTTGGGGGACTCTTGATGAGCTCCCCTTGACCCCGGGAAGAGCGTGACAGTAAAGGGACTCTAAGGCTTCCTTCCTGCTTGCCAGTTAGAAGTTCCATCAAGGAACAGCGTGTGCACTGGATAGAAGCTACAACCCTCACGATACACCAGCCAGAGACTAAAGTGTGGCAGTTCTACAGTTGTAGAACAACACCTGTCCTCAAAAAGGTATGTGGTTACCCCCCAAAAGGCTCAGATGGCTCATCTCCCTCCAACAACTTTTGACATGTGCGGCTGAGGAGGGAGAAAGGGAGCAGGCATGGGGGGAGAAAGATGATGTTTACCACCTTCTGTGTTCCCGTTCTTCAGAGCCCCAAGTATCAGTCTTGTTCAGGATTTCAGGGGTTCTCTAATCTCCAGCATCTCTCAGCCTTGGCTCCACTAAGAAGTGCGCTGGCTGTGTGACCCTGGACCTCTGTGCTTCCTTTTCCTACAGATGAGGATGATGATATTTACTTGGTAGAGCTTTTGTGAGAAATATTTAAAATAACACATGCAAAGGGTCTAGCACAGTCCCTGGCACACACTAAGTGCTTTCTGTGAGTGATGGTGACCCCAGAGCTCCTGTCCAAGGGGCTGAGGCCAAGGGGTGGGTGTTGTTGTATGGTCCGGCAGCAGGGAGATATTCTCTGCACCTACTACTTCTTATTAAACCGTAAATTGTGAAAGGCAGAATCAGCACCATGTTAACCTTTATATTCTCCCCAGAGCCTGCCCCTGTGCTCAGCACATAGTATGATATCATTTTGATCCCGGCTAGCTCAGCAGTTTATGGATCAAAACACCCCTGGATTAAGTCAGGAGATTCCAGTTCTAACTCCAGCATTGCCAATAACATGCAGAATGACTTTCAGAAATGTACTTCTCTCTGAGAGACTCTGACGACCATCTGCTATGTGGTGGGCATGGCAGCTGCAGGGGGTACAGTCGTTAAGACAGATGTGGTCCTTGCCTCCATGCAAGTCTAATGATGGAGATAGACTTGGTATCATGATCACATGGTTACTTAGTTACAATTGTGATAAGAACTGTGAGAGTATATTCAGAGGGACCTAAGGAGGTTTGGAGAGAGAATTCAGGGAAGACTCTTCCGAGAAACTGACATTTGAGCAGAGACCCAGGTATGAATTAGAGTTAGTCGTGTCACGGAAGCCAGCAGGAGGGAGTGCTCGCAGGATGTGCAAACGGCCCAAGATGGAAAGGAGCAGAGCACACTGTAGGCCTATACAAGGCCAACGTGGCTGAGCTTAGGAAATAAAGTGACAGGAGCAGCAGACAAGGGGCCAGGTCAGGCAGCAGCATGTGGGGCTTCAATCTAAGAGTAGTGAGAACAGTCACATGACAAGCGTGGCCACAGTGAGAGTGCATCGTCCTGGGGGGAGGTGGTAAGGAGTGCATTGTCTACAGTGCATTGAAAGACAAGAATAAAACTAAGTAGAACCTTTAATTTTCACCATGCACTGGCAATTCTACGTCAATCCATAGTGTGTTAGTAAATGCTTGACAACTGGTTCTCTAGGGAAAATAAAAATGTATGTCTATATATACACACATGTATATTATAAATATTACAAATGTTTATAAATGTTATAAATGACATACAGGATTTTAGTACACAGTTTACAAGTAACGATAAAATATGCAAATACTTTCCTGCAAATTCCACATGGTAGATGGATTCTCACGGAATGCTTTTGTTGATTTTTGTTAAAGGCTTATATCTGTATCCAACTGATGCTTGTAATGCAACCACGATTTCACAAATGGAATTGCATCTCAATCTGCCCTTTTCCCGATACATTTATTGTCATTAAATCTGATATGTGAGGGACCTCCCTAGCAGTCCAGTGGTTAAGACTGCACGCTCCCAATGCAGGGGGCTCGGGTTTGATCACTGGTCCGGGAACTAAGATCCCACGTGCCACGTGGCACAGCCAGGAAAAAAAACTCTGATGTGTGATCAGCTTGACGATTTTCCCCTCAGTCGTCAGATGATGAACTGGCACCTGACGCTGTAGCCTTGGCTTCCCCAGCGTGGTGCAGTCACAGGGGTGGCAGGAGCGGGCACCTGTGTCTGAAACAGACGTGTCCAGGGGAGCCATTTCCAGGCCTGCTGGTCAGGAGCCCTTCCTGAGGATGTTGTCAGAGTGAACTCTGACTCCACAGCATAACAAACACCATAGATGTGGGAGGGGGAGGCTTAAAACCACAGAAATGTATTTCTCCCAGCTCTGGAGCTTCAAAATCCCAGTGTTGGCAGGGCTGGGCTCCCCCTTCCCAGAGTCTGGCAGTGGCTGGTGTTCCTTGGCTTGTAGCTGCACCACTGCTGCCCCTGCCTCCGTCACATGGCTGCCTTCTCCTGTGACTTCATGTTGTCTTCCCCCGTCTGTGTCCAAATTCCCCCCCCCCTTTTTTTTTTTGCGGTATGCGGGCCTCTCACTGTTGTGGCCTCTGCCGTTGTGGAGCACAGGCTCCAGACACGCAGGCTCAGCGGCCATGGTTCACGGGTCCAGCCGCTCTGCAGCACGTGGGATCTTCCCGGACCGGGGCACGAACCCGCGTCTCCTGCATCGGCAGGTGGACTCTCAACTGCTGCGCCACCAGGGAAGCCCCAAATTCCCCCTTTTGATAAGGACACCAGCCGTATTAGATGGGGCCCACCAAATGACCTTATCCAAACTTGATTAACTCTCTAAAGACCCTATTTCCAAATGAGGTCACCTTCTGATGTGCTGGGGGTTTGGACTTCAATATATCATATCTGATATGTGATCAGCTCAACTATGTCTCACCCTTGTACAAATTAAACCCATTAAACTAAAATCTTTTCATGTCAGCACTAAGCGCAGTAGTGTTAGTAAATTAAGTTTAAATTTAATCTGCATTATTATTTCCTCCATCACTTTCTTTAGTCTAGCAAAAAAGACAGTCAGCAAAACACCAAATCAAGCTCTGATTTGCATTGCCAATTTCCACGGTGTAAATACTCCCACAGTGGCCAACTGCAATCTACCAATGTGACATCACTGAATGTGGGTTACGAAGACACACACAGTAGCACAGCACTGAATGTAGCAGTGGAAATGGAAAGAAGTGTTCATGTTTGACAGACACGTAGCAAGTAGAATCTTGGTGACTTGTTAACATGCCAACGGTGAATGCAGAATTGGGGAACTACTGGACCCATCACTATGACAGGGAGACCTGAAGAGGAGCACGCAGTGAGAGCACACGTCCCATTTTGCATGTGCTCCATGCAAGATTCTTTTGACAACCAAGCGGAGAAGCTGAATAGGAAGCTAGATACTTGGGTTGGGTTTGGAGCTCAGAGAAGTCAGGATCCGAATTGCAAATTTGGAAGACATTCATTGAAATGTCGGTGGTGTGTTAAATCATGCAGGGAAAAGCTGTGGCTTGAGAGGAAAGGGCCAAGACCTTTAAAATATGTCATTTGGAGGTTATCAAGAAGCAGATAAGCAAGCCAAGGAGACTGGGGAAAAACAGGATGCAGAGTACCGCTGTCACCAAAAGTGTTCTAAGGAGGAAGAATGAACTTTGCTAAGAGATCAGGTAAAATGAAGTAGGAGAGTGTCCTTTGTATTTAGTGATTGGGGGTGTTATTGGAGACTATAGCCAAGGCAGTTTCAGTGGAATGTGGAAAGCAAGTGAATGGGAGTTGGGAAGCTAGAAAAGTGTGGGCAACCTTTCAACAACTTCAGCTATGGAGAATAGAAGCAAGGCAGGGGGGCAGCTGGAAGGGTACGTGGAGGAGAGAGGAAGGCTTGGGGCTGATAAATGCTGATGATACAGATCTAAGTCGAAAGGGAGATACTGAGCTTAGATCGGATTCTGTGATACTGGGGGAAAAGGCGGGATGGGGGGAGGGTTCAGAATCCGTGATTTTAGGAGTAGCTTTGCAGGTTTGGCGGTGGAAAGTGGGGAAAGTTTCTCTTTTTCTTAAAGCAGGAGACAGTAATATACTAAGAATGGGGGTTATGAAATGCGCAGAGTGGCATTGCAGTTGGGAGTGGAAGTTTAGGTCACAATGACTTGGTGAATGGTCGATGGATGGATGGCGGATCTGGCCAGGTGAAGGGCCAGAGCAGGGTTTGTGGGTCAGCAGGAGAATAAAGACCAGGGCCGTGGAACAGGATCTGCTAAAAACAAAAGCCCGGGCAGCAGGACCTTGCATGGAAGAACGCAGTTTCAGTTCTTTCCTGAGGCAGAAAGTGGAGACACACACTTGAAACAACCCCTCCCAGACAGGAAGAAGTCTAGAGTTCTGGTCGCTCCGACCCAGCTCCTTTTCCTGCAGGGACCCTCCAGTACCTCCGCCGAGCGCCACCGACAGCGCGAGGACCGCGAGACAGGTCAGGAATAGGCTCCTGCGCGGCGGACAGCAGGAGGGAGAGAGATATGCCCGCGGCGCCCCGCTCAGGCCAGCTCCCACAGCCCGCCTCCCGGGGCCAGGCCGGGGCCGCCCCTTCCCGCCCCGACCCCGCCCAGGTTCCGCGCCCAGAACTCCGCTTCCTCCTCGGCCACCGAGTCAGTCTGTCCCTGCGACTCCTCCGCCGCGACTAGGGCCCTCTGGCATGACGTCACAGGCGCGCCCACCAATGAGCTGAAGAGGGACCGGTGGCAGCGTGAAAGTGACGGCAGAATCAGCCAATGGCCGCAAGGAGGGGGGAGGGCCAAGGCGGGAGTGTGAGAGTGATCTCCAGTACGCGTGGGGAGTTGAGGACTGTGCGGGAGGCGCGGGGCGCCGGGGGAGGGGCGGGGGGCGGAGAGTGGGGGAGCGGCGCGGGAGGCCCCTCCCCCTGCCCGGCTCCGGGCTGGTACCGAGAGCCGCCGGACTTTCAGCGCCCAGGAGGGATATGTGGCCGCCGCTCGGGCTCCTTGCAGGTAACGGGCGGGGCGGCCCCTGCAGGGCCGAGCGCTGCCGAGCGCCGCGGGGCGAGCGGAGTTGGGTGCGGAGCGGACGCGGGGTTCTTCCTTACTGCCGCCGCGCCCCGAGCCCCGCGGTCCGGCCCGGGCCGGGCGGCGGCGCTGCTGGAGGAGTTGGCTCCGGGACCCGGGCTGTGGCCGGGGCCGGGGTCACCGGGGTTGCGGGCCCCGTCGCCATGCGCCCGGGTGTAAGCAGCACGCGGGACAAAGGGCGCGGCGTGGAGAGTGCATGCTCCGCCTGCCCGCGCCCCTGCGCTCTCATCTCCGCCCCTGTTCACTCCAGCAGCGTGGCGCTCCGTCGACCCCGGGTGCACGGGCGCCTTTGGCGTGTCCCCGGAGCGGCCACCGGGCCGCGGGGCCCCGCGCCACCCCGCGCCTGGCCGCCAGCTGGCCGCAGTGCGGGCGGTGGCTGGGCGCAGGCGGGCCGCTCGGCCTCCTGCTCTGGGTTAAAGGCGGCTCCCCTGCAGCGCCGCGAGTGCCAGCCACTCGGCGCTGGCTGCCGGGCAGAGCGGCGTGCTCTGGGTCGGGGCGCCCGGGACCACCGAGCTGCCACTTCTCTGCCCGGGCTTGGAGTTTGGGGAAGCAGAGCAGGTGGCGCAACCGCCGTCTCACCTCCAGCGAGCTCCGCGGGGCTTCTGGTCTTGTTGATGTTGTGACTGTATGCTGTGTGTGTGTTTTCTTCTTTTTTTAACCACACACAAAAGAAAGGAGGAGTTAGAGGAAAGATCTAGCTAGAGCACTGTGAATCGTCCCACACTGCTTTCTCTCAGAGAGAGATGGATGGGGAGAATTTCTTGAGAAACAATTAACAGTGAGGACTGACTGGATCCCCTCCCTGTCCCCTCTTCCCGCAGTCCCGACCGTGCCTGGCGCGCCCCAGATGGAGGTGGGGTACAGTGACACCGGCCGACTTAGATGGGAAAATGGCTACAAGCTAGCAAGCTGGAAACTTTGTGGGACAGTGGAACTGTGAATGTCGAACCTCCGCAGTCATTCTTGGCTATTGGCAGGCATGGCCCTTATGTGTTACTGAATTAAGAAACTGGGAAGGCAAGCACAAGAGGAAGATACCTCGAGTAGTATTGTGTTCAGCGCTGCGCGGTGGAGAGCGGTAGAGATGATTGTCTCCCGTGCCTTGGGGGCCCCAAGAAAGGAGCAGTCAACTCAGGTCTCCACATTCTGGGTCAGAAACGACTGTGTTCTTTATTCTGATTTCCAGAGGCACTGTCTCATCTCAGCCTGGCAGAGGGCAACTGGTGTGTGGATGGATTGTTACTGATGAGGTAGAAAGGCTAGCCTGATGCGAGAAGGCCCTTCAGTGTAGGGGGAAGAATATTCTTTAGTAGGTGGTTGCTGCTGATTTTTCCATGGATCACTTAGGTTTGATCTGCCAGTCCAGGCTGCTGTGTCAGCTGTCACCAGGTCCCCAGGGTTCGCAGCTCAGTGACTGATGTTTGCTTTTGAGGGGTGGCGTGGGATCCCTGTTCGAGGTCTTTTTGACCTTTTCATTGATGATCGGTTAATTTGTTTTAACCCCCTGAAAATAGAGGCTTGATATAAGGAGTTTGAGAAATTGAGAATATAGAGACTTCTGCTTCGTTCCAAATCCAACTACTCATAGGCGCCAGTCAATTCTCAACACAGTGGGAGATCGGCACAGGAGTCAGATAGGAATCAACACTAGCATTGTCACTGGTAAAACTGGCTGGAGCTCTGCTTGGGCTGAGCCTGAGGCCACTGTGTTGCTCCATTATTCTCAGTCCGTAAGGCAAACTTACTATCCAGCCATGGCCCAGGAGCCCGGGCTCCCAGGCAGGACATCCCCTGGAGAAGAGGAATGGGGCCATGCCTCCCAGGGCCCATCAAGAGAGAAACAGAACTGTGTGCCTTCCTGGTTCATGGCCTGGATACAAAAAAGGTGGAGAGGACCCGTCTCCCTCCATGTACCACCTCATGCCGGCAGGGCTTCTTTTACCTGAGCACCAAGCCTGGCTGGGAACATTGCAGAAAAAAGGCCATCTACTGTTGGAGGAAGAGGATCAGGGTGTACAGCCGTGCACTTTATGCAGGACATACAGATGCCTGGCCAGGGAAGCAGTGCACCGGGCCTGCCCAAAAGAAGGGTGCCCTTTTCTCAATTGCATCAGGTCACCTGATGGGCTACTGCTGGCCTTGGTTGGTTAGCGCATCTTCAGGAATGGCAACACTGGTGATCTCAAGACAGGAGGTCAGGGGCTGGTCACTTGGTACTAATCTCTCCAAAATGATTACAGTCATGGGAGCTAATTGTTTCCATATATGGTCTTATTTAATCCTTAGCACAACCCGCTGGAGTCAGTAGTGATACCCTATTGTGCTGTTGAGGAATGGATCCTCAGAAGGACTAGGTAGCTCAGGGTCATGCCGGTAGCCAGTCCAAATCTGTGTACCTCCAGAGCCTGTGCTCTTAACCACTGGGCTGGACCGAGATTCCTAACGCACTGTACCTGTATCGCATTTGCTAATCCACAATATTTTCGGAACTGTCCTCTGATACCCATTAACAATCACGCCTGAAGTGGAAAGGGCATTTGTGAATGTTCCCTGGGGCAGCAGAGATGTGAGAATCTTGGCGACCAGGGGAGGGACTCAGCAATGAGGAGGGAAGAGCCAGCCGGGATGGGGACGGGACCGACGCTAGGCTTCCCGATGTCCCTGCCAGAGAAGAGGGGGAGCTCATTCTGAGATTGCCTCACCCATCCTGTTGACTCCCCCAGGAGTCCAGGCCTGGCCCCCTGGGCACCCCAGATGTTCGGGTCTGTAGTCTGCCTTCCGTCCGAGTACCAAAGCGATTGGTATGTGTTACGAACAATCTGAGATGAAAAGGGAGGCTCAGCAGCTAATTTAGGAGCACAGATTATTTCCTGACCCAGTATTCTTCCTGGAGGGCCATTTGAACCTCACAGAACCGCTTGTGAAACACTTCAAATATTTGGGCCTGAAGCAGATAACATCAAGACCAGTTATGGGACCGCTTGTCAGCTCACAGCTCTATTTTGCATTTAAAATTGATAAAGAGTATTTGCTTTCCTTCACATTCACTTTGTAAATCAAAGAACACTTTTATTCCCTCCATGTTAAGTCAGGGTAACTTCCTAACTATTCAGTCCTTTACACTTATTTATTTCATTTTTAGTAGCAGGGGTAATTTCTTTAGCTGAAATGTACACACAGTGGTTGGGGCCTGCGTGGTGACCTCTGTGGTGTTTGCAACTGTGATTTGGATTTGACCAGTGCTTTATCCTTTCAGTGAAAAAGAAAAAAAAAAAAAAAAAGCAGCAGATAGTGGCTGGAATATTCCCTCCCCCACCCCCACCCCCACCCCCACCCCCACCCGACA
>NW_021703785.1:10130409-10133044 GCF_005190385.1 Monodon monoceros
CCCCCACCCTCACCCTCACCCTCACCCCCTGCACTTGCTGAGAGCATGAGTTACATCAGGTGGAGAAGCTCTAGGGCCCAGTGCTGAGAGAGTTGCCGAGCCTTTCATTTCCGGATTGTAAACTTGAACCGCTTTCCAGCACCTGTGACCTTGGATGGCCTCTTGGGCTGACTTCTTATTGATTCCATAATCTGGGGTATTTCCTTGGAGACCTGGAAACAAATACAGTTGACCCTTGAACAACACGGTTTTGAACTGCGTGGGTGCACTCATATGCAGATTATTTTCCGTAGCAAAGACTACAGTACTAAAACAAAACAGAACTGCAGGAGGCGTGGGTTTGATCCCTGGTCTGGGAACTAAGATCCTGCATGCCCCATTTTTTAGCGAGGCCAAAAAATAAAAAAAGACTACATTACTACAAGATCTGTGGTTAATTGAGTCCCCGGATGGGGAGGCACCACAGATACGAACTTATAATAAGTTATACATAGATTTTCAACTGCGAGGAGGGTCAGTGCCCCTGACGCCTGAGTCGTTCAAGGGTCCGCTGTACATCTAAACTGCCTCTCCAATCAAGGGGCCTGGGGTTTTCTTCCATCTCAGCATGAAGGAGTGGGGCCCTGCTCCCTTACTGGGGAAGATGAGAGCCTCAGTACCAGTCCACCAAATCCTCCAGGGGATCCTCAAAAGAGAATAATTCTGTGCCTGTGTTTTCTCCCTCTTTGAAGAAAGTACTAGTAATAACAGGTAACCTTCCCTCGGCGTTCATTAAACCCAGGCAGTGTTTCTAAGCACTTTAGGTGGGTGTGTTGCTTAACCTTCATGACGACCATGTAAGGTGGACCCAGTTATCATCCCCATTTTAGAGGTGAGGAAACTGAGGCCCAGAGAGGTGAAGTAACTTGGCCAAAGTTACACAGAATTGGAACCTCTAAGCAGTTTGACCCAGACGTGATCCTGGTAGAACCAAAGGAAGTGCCTATTGAGGGTGTGGGGAATGGGGACAGATGCAGTGTGATTGGAGAGGAGGGGGAGTTTGATACTTGTTTGGGCAAATTCCAAGTCAGGAAGCTCTGAGGCAACTCTCACTGCTGGAAAGTTCTTTTGGTTTGCAAAGTACACAAGAAGTGGACTGCTAAGGATAGGTGGCACACACAGGGCCACAGAACTAAGAAATGGCAAGACTGAGAAATGAAATTTCTGGCTTTAACGTTTGCCCCTTTGAAAGAAAAGTTAAAAGACGTGTCTGTTTTTAACTTGACTCCTTCACCAATATTGGAGGTCGTGTCCTCACCTGGAATAGCTCCCAGTGTTCTCCTTTAGGGTACAGTTCCTCCTTCTGGAATGATGCTGTCCCCAGCCTGTCAGTCTGCAGTGTGCCCTCCTTCCTCTGTCTGTCCCCTGTGTGGGAACCACGGTCATGTGCCCTGCGACCTCACCTCTATTAAACTCTCTCCCAGATTTTCATTTAACTGGCAGGAGTGTCTGTGTTCTGCAGATAGGCTGTAAGCTCTTTCAGAGTCAGGACCATGCTTCACGCACACACACGAACACACACAATGTGCTAAGACCCAACAATGAATATTTATTGATTTTTCTTGGTTGGAAGAAGCAAGATGGTAACTGGTTTTTTTTTTTCAACTTTGTAAACTGGTTCAAGGACTATAAAAATGATTTGCCTTATGGGGCTGATAAACATAGGATTCCCTTAAATCAATGTTTCTCAAGGATAATCCAGCATCAGAAGCCCAAGGACTTCTGACTTGGTAGGTTGTATTTGGGCCCAGGAGAATCTACGTGTGTCCCACGTGATTTTTCTGTCCACTCGAGTTTTGAAACGATGATATAAAGCTGTTAATGATCACATCCTATAAACCCACAGCATAAATGAATAAGAGTGTCTAGCTCTTTTTCACTTGAGGTAAACATGTCTACTGTATAAACATTCCTAACAAGGCAATGATCAATATTTATGTCGTGTCGCTTTTCTTGCAGGTTTCTAGCCAGCATAATGCTGGAGCAAGAGGCCGGCGGCCTGCAGTTTTCAGGATGGCCGAGTGGGATGCTGATTTGGATCACATCATTCCGTCTTCCATTCTTCCTCCTCTCTGGGCTAAGTTACTTGTGGGATTTGTTTCCCTCGTGTGTTTCGCACGTAGCTACGATGGAGACTTTGTCTTTGACGACTCTGAAGCAATTGTTAACAATAAGGTCCGTATCTTAATGTCTCTTCGGTAAACTGACATTAACCACTTGCCTACGTCCCAGTGATGCTCTGCATCGGTGTTGAATTATTCTCTACTGAACTTCGGCTGAGCCTTTGCCTGGGCCCCCATCGTGCTCTGGATTTCCCATCTCTTTTAGAGAGCATCTCCTTGATTTAGGGCCCCTTTTATCACTGGCAGCAGGGTCTCCAAGCCCTGCCTAACCTCAAGCTTTACCCTGGCTGTGTGCCCTACATGAGGCCCCAATCCACGCACGTATCAGAGAGACCATTACTTTAAGATGACAAGGCCAGGGTTTTGCGGGGCATTGCAGACTATTTCAGGTTTTGTGACAGATTTCCAGAACTCTAGGCCAGAACGGTCTCCACACACACACACACACACACACACACACACACACACACACA
>NW_021703785.1:10138044-10311371 GCF_005190385.1 Monodon monoceros
CACACACACACACACTCACACACACCCCATGCGTGGTGCATCCTCAGCAGCAGGCGGCGAGCTGGCTTCTTTGTCCTTCGCGGAGAGCATCAGGACAGCCTGCTGACAGCTGCGGAGGACCCGGATTGTGCTGCCCGCAGAAGCTGCAGTTCCTGCTCATTTCATGTTTGGAGACTCAGGTTTGCTGAGTCGGCAAAATCCCAGCCAGTTTTGCTCACCAGTAGGCGCGGGGGAAATGATATTCTCCTTCACTTGCTGACTAGAGGTAGGGAAGAAGAAATAGGTTTGTGGGCAGGGAAGAAAAAAGATTTCAGCGAGCTGAAAGAAAATCAGAACAAGAAACTTGGAGGCAGGGAGAGCCCAGAGGAGAAAGTACGTGGAAACAGCACAGGTTAGAGCCTTTGTGACAGTCTCACCGCTCAGCACACACTCTGTGTGCGCCTTAACGGGAGAAGAGAACTTGAAGGAGTTTACTAATCTCTTTCTCTAGTAGGTGAAATTGTAGCATCTCTTTGTAACACTGTCCTTAAACGCTCCTAAAAGTTTGAAGTCATGGATTTCCCAAATTCGGAAAGAGTCGTTTTCATGTTGAAAGTGTTGAGAAAAATTCTCTATGTAACAGACAGGCATTCTGTGGGCCGGGGAGGAGAGGGTGAGGGGTAAGGAGATGACTGTTTTGCAGATATTTTATTTGTAACGTACTGTACAAGATTTTCTGATTTTCTGGATTTCGACAGCAGACTCCAGCCTTGTTGATGTTTATTTTGAATCCAAGTTCTTCACTTGTAATTTCCCTCAAGTTCACCCAGCAGTTTACTGCAGATGTTTCTGTTTCAGTTCTTTTTGAAACAGTGCTTAAAACAAGAAGTGTGTAGCTTTAAGCAACTATGTCACATGGGTGACTTAATAGCTATTAGAATTGCTTTTCTAACAGGCATATGAGGCTATGCCTTTATTTTTAAAATTCCATTTGTTGAGAGTTTCTTGACTCTTCCACTCTAATAAAGTAGGGGATATATAAAGTGTTAACTCAGGACCCATGTCGAAGAACTTTGGTGAGCGAGGCAGGGGAGACAGGAGCTATGTCGTACATCAGATGCCCAGGTATGAGGTTGTAATTCTCTTTCCTTCCTGTGAGGAAAGGCAGATGAAGCCATTTTGTGGCCCTACCGCACATTGTCTTGGCAGTGTTTTCTAGAGCATCACACGGTGCCCCTTTGTTAACTTGCTAGCCCCCTTTTTTGCCTTTCCTGTTTAATGAAAGGCCCTCCTCTGTTCATTGCACCATGCCTACAGTAATGTGAAACAGGCTGTTACTGGATTTTATTGGTGTTGAAGACTGTTTTCCAGATGCTTCCTTGTAGTGTTGAGTTGCCTTTTTTCATTGAGATGATGATTTTCTTTGAGACCGTGGAGTTAGCAAGAATTTCAGACACGATACATCTTTTCCATAAATCATTAGGAGGAAAAATTAACCTTTCTTCCTGTGGCGCACCCTGCTCTGTGTAGGCTACACCTAATCAAATATTTAGAGCTTTGCTGGTGTTCATTTTCTGCTCAAATGGAGGGAAAGATCTTCTGCTCAATTCCTTCACAACTGAGCAGGTACTTCTGGGACAATGCAAAAGTTCATGGACTTCCAGCATGGTAATGGAGTAACCTAAGTTAGTGGGTGGATCCCACGACCTTCATGAAATATCAAATCAACTCTGAGAGGGAGGTCCAGACACTCAAGGCCTCTGAAGCTGATACCCAATGGAAGTGAAATTCACCCTCAAAGTGGGTGTCAGGTGACCAGCTCACCTCTGCTGCCTGTCCCCAAGCTTTTCCCTTTGAGTCATTAAGCTCCTAAGTAACAAATACTCACTGAATGCCAGTGTGTGTTGGACACTGGTTGCTCTCTTGGGCTGCCCATGATGTGACACACTTCTTCCATTTGGGGCCTTCTCCATCTTCAAATACTTGTGAGCTGCAAAGACTGTCCAGTTTGGATGCAGACCCAGGCAGAGGTGCTCCCATCAGATACGCCCACCTGATGGAGCCAGGGGCTAGTCACACAGAGAAGAGGGGTCTGCGGGCAGCCAGGCAGCCTCAGCAAGATGTGCGGCGGTCTGATTTGTTGGTGCCCTTCGGGCTGCACAGCCCCAAACTAGGTTTTCCAGCCCACCTGGGAGTCGTTGGGCCTTGTGATCTTTTTTAAGGCGTTCCTTTTTTCACTTAAGTTAATCAGAGTTGTTTTGGTTACTGCAGTGAAGAATCTTGACTGCTACACCATGCAGTGCTTATTACATCATAATTTCTAGATCCTAAAATGTTCCTGTTTAATTGTGCTGTGAAGAAAAAATTAACATTCAGTTTTGATACCTACTGCAAGTGCCTTTCTTCTTGTTAAACACAGTTTAAGTAATCTAGTTTCATATTTAAATGTAAAAAGAACAAAAGATTCATTTTAAAGTATCTGTAGTTCAGTACCAAGTTAAACTACCCTATACGGTAGGTATCATTTTAACATATTTAGTAATTTTTATCCTTAAAAATTAGATGGAAATTGTTTTTTCTGTAATTTTACTATCTGCTTAGCTCATGATCAAAAATGGGAAACTTTAAAATCTATATGCTTACTCTTATGTTTGAACTGGGATATTTTTGGTAAATTACCTTATGTATTGGATATGAGAGAGAGTAATAGTGATCTCACTTAGCTGTATGGTCCATTCATGCATTCCGCATGGATTGAGCACCTTCTGTGTACTCCCACCAAACGCAGGAAAGCCCAGGCCTCGAGGAGCCCCAGTCCAGTGGGGCAGACAGATAGGGGTCACATGATTATAAACTGCCCTGCAGCAGGTGCTGTGAGGACAGGCGCGAGATGCCCCAAAGGGAAGGGAATCGCATCAGCTCAAGAAGGTCGCAGCCCAGTGGCCGAGATACGAAGAGCGGAAGCAGCTGAGCTGTGGGGAGCTGAGGGGTGGCGGTCTGGGCAGAGACCTGTGCGTGCACAGCCTTAAGGTGGGTGGCAGCAGGAGTCGTGTGGGGACCAGATGAAGGCCAGGAGCAGAGCACAGAGTCTGCGAGATGAGCCTGCAGAATTCAGCAGGAGCCAGGGCACCACACACTGGCGTCTGTGTCAGGAAGTCGGCTTTGTCCTGGAAGGGGAGGGTGGGTGGGGTGACACGATTTGCATCTTGGAGGGATTACTGGAGAATAGGCAGAGGGCGCAGCGCACCCGCGAGGAGGCCCATCTGGGTCCTGGGTGAGGATGACGGTGGCTTGACCCAGGACTGGTGGGAGAGATGGAGAAGAGAGGACTTCCGCCCAGGGTGAGGGAGGAGCCCTGATCCCTCTGGTGTGTTCCCGCAGGACCTCCGAGCAGAAACGCCCCTCGGGGACCTGTGGCATCATGACTTCTGGGGCAATCAGCTGAGCAGCAACACAAGTCACAAGTCCTACCGACCCCTCACGGTGCTGGTTTTCAGGTGAGGTGGGACAGGACGGCTGTATGGGAGGGGCACCCAAGGCTTGTGCCTGACGTTGTACCAGGTGGTATGTGACAAGGTTCCTGGGTCAGTGGTCCGGAGGGACGTATAAGCCACTCACTACGTGGGTCTCCAAGAAATACATGCTAATTCCAGCCATTAGGAGTTAGGTTGGAAGCATCGCTTTAGGGTGATGCTGCTTTGGCGATGCAGACGCTGACAGTGGAACCACACTGAGAAGATTAGCCTGGGTCTGGGCAAGGATAACTTGGTGAAGTGGTCCGTGTTTTTGCACAGTTCTTGGAGGTGGGACCCTTTGTGAGTTAATACTGAGGAAACAATATGTCAAGGCAACATGTAGCATCTAATGAAATTGCGATTTTTTTTCATTATAAAAAGCTAAGGTATAAATCCTCCTCCTGTGACCACATCAATATGCAAAACCAAAATGAAGCTTAAGACAGTCTCCCCACCCCCCATTAATCAGGGAGCTATTTGCATGAAACAGATTTGTTCGTCTCACAAAAGTTCCCATGCGTAGCTGTTTCTTGGATGCGTTAGATACCTGTGTGTAGATCTCTCAAAGAAGCATGGAAATGATGAATTGGAACCACTGGTGATTGAAAAGCAGCAGAAATAAGAATCCCTGACTATAAGGAAGTAGCTCCATTGTCTGGAAGGCTAGTGGACAAACTGTCAAGGAGTATTTGCTGGGGGTGGGGACCGGGTGGGGTGGGGGAATCAGCAAGTCACACGACTATCTTAAATTCGGGTCCCTATGGGGTAGCCTGAGTAATGTGTGGTCTGTTATATCTTCCTGGGAGACAGTCTTGCCTTTATCGCGCCTAAAAAACTATCTAGCTTTCCTTTGGCGTTTCCTCTCCAAGTATTTTCTGTCCCACTCCTCTGAGATGCCCTTATCTTACATTTTCTGCTCTGCAGTTAATTATGTTCTTACCTCTTCTTCAGCCTTCTTAGCTTGACAGGCATTATTTATCTTGACGCTACTTTTATCAAACTTGCACACTTTCTCTTCTCCCTTTGGTATTTTCATGCACCAGGGTTTTGCTCCAGCTGGTTCTCATTTTGTTTCGCGTGCTTCTGGACCTCTGGTGTGAACACCCTTCTTTCACTGCAGGATGAACTGCTATTTGTCGGGAGGCTTCCACCCCTTGAATTTCCACGTGGTCAACATCCTCCTGCACAGTGGCATCTCCATCCTCTTGGTGGACGTCTTCTCCGTGCTGTTTGGGGGCCTGCAGTACACGAGTAAGGGCCGGAGGCTAAACCTGGCCCCCAGGTCGTCCCTGCTGGCTGCCCTGCTGTTTGCTGTGCACCCGGTGCACACCGAGTGTGTAAGTATCGTCCGCCTACCGCCTCTGCACTGGTGTAAGGAGGACAGGCAGTCCGTGTATCAGCTCATTCCCTCGGATACTTGTATGGCTGTAGAAAGCCCAAGCTTTCAGACATTTGGAACGATGATTTGTAGGGCTAACAGGTCCCTCTTAGGGCAAACACAGGGTCCCCTATGGGCGAAGACTGTATAATGACCGTGTGGTATGATCTCTGATGATACTTTCTGTTTCCTTATATGACCAAATTGTGAAGGTATGAATGTTGAGTCTTGCCCAGCTTTGGGGTCTAAAAACCAGAGTCTGAGATTACTTTTCTTCCAGGTTGGGTCTGATGCAATTTTCCGATGTTAGCTGAGAGCTTTATAACTTCCTAAATACTTTCTTATACTTAATCTGATTGTCACCAAAACTCCGTGGGATCAGCTGGGGCGGCATAACAATTTCCACTTTACAGAAGAGGAGGCAGCCTGGGAGGACAAATTAAGGACTTACCCAGGTCAGTCACGTAGCTGGTGGATGCAGGGATAGAACTTAAGATCTGGTCATCCGAGCCCGAGCCCAGGAGAGGCCAGCGTGCTTTGAGTTGACCTGGAAAGCGGGTCCCCGCATCCTGCTGGGACTTGCTCCTGAATTCTCCCCACCTGGCTTCTCAGCCCATGTAGTCAGGCAGCTCCTGCTTTTAATCCGTTGAGCTGCTGCTGAATGTGTTCAGTGCAAACTCTGTTGGGATTTAACCAAACACTTGTGAGGTTTTCAGGAACCACCCTACCCCACTGCCATGGAACCCTTTGAAAATGTAAGTCAGCATGTTTGATTTTAGTTATTCGTTCTGTAAGTGTGAAGTACCTAGTATAAAATACCACATGGACCTTCTTGCTTCTCCATAATAGATTTCTGCATTCGGTATGTATTTAAATACCTGCGTTTTGACCAGTTGCATTGAGCATCTTGAAGTCAGTTTCAAAATATTGGGAGGAATTCCTGCCTTTAGCATCTGATTTTGTTAATATTATTAAACTATCTGTTCTTTGGTATTAAAAGGATTGCAGGATTGTTCTCATAACCTCCTTCTAATATCTTACTACTTGAAAGCTTTTTTAAAAGTCTCATAATTTTTTTACTTCGGCAGATTCAGAGGACTTAAGGGATTGGGAACTATGGTATGATAAATACCGATAGATAGATAGATTTGTGATCAAATTAGAATTTGTTTCCATGCAAGTTCTCTTTATGGTCTAAATAATAGTGTTGTGCACATTTATCAGAAATAAGGGAATTTCTGGCAAAAATACTGATTTACTGTTTTGGTCCTTGTCTAATTTTGTGTAATCTTAAAAAGCAAAATGAAATACTTGAATTGTTAACCAAAGAAATGTTTCTAAAATTCTGCTTTTAAATATGAGAAGTTAGTTTATAGAAAAATTTGAAATGCCGACAAGTATAACTGGATGTGTACAAACACACACACACACACGCACCCCCTAGCTAAATGCAATGTGGGAACATGTTAACCCAAGGGAGGTCCAGCTATAGGAGAGAAGAGAATATTTGAAAAATGTCTTCATCTCTCCTCTCCCTCCTTTCCATGAAAGCCATTCAAACTCAAATTATAAGAAAAAGTTATGGGTCATGGAAAAATAGCATTTCTAAAACAGATCATTTGTATGTTCACCTTTCCTCATTTTGGCAAATAGTCGGTATTCTGTTTTCATCCTCTCCATACCCCGCTGTTATTTCCCACTCTACATTTAACCCACTTAAACAGTGAGCAAAAACAAGGCCCACCCAAGGAAACCCTGGAAGGAGAGTTCCTCAGAGCTCTCTGGACCAGTACTGAGGAAGCACCCTGTGCTCTGGGCTGTGGGTTGAATCACCAAGGGACGGAGAAGAGCTAAGAGAGGGGGTTTCCTTACCTCTTGTCTGTTTAGAGACCAGGATGGAGGCCCCAGGGAGTTCCCTGAGGACACCAGTGTTATTGTAGGTTTTCCTTTTCCACCAAACATTGGTGAAAATTTCAAATTGCTTGAATTCGGGTGTCAAAGAGGGAAGCTTGGGTCTTCTTAATAACCCTGCCCATCCAATAAACCCAGAGTTTAACCTGAAGGAATTGGATGGTGAAACATTCCCCCTTTCCCCTTCCCCTCATTCCTTCCATGGCCCCAGTGCAAATTGTTCCCTGTGGGGAAACGCCACCACCTCCTGCTGTATGGATTCGGGGAGTTGCAGTGACTTCTCTAGAACACTCTGATGTGAGTGCTTCAGGTTATTTGTAAGAAAAAAAAAATAGCCTTTGTAAATAAATTTGCCTGAAAAGACATACGCAAATATCCGAAAAGAAAAATAAAATCTCTCCGTACCCATGCCCATTCCCCAAACAGTTAAACTCAGTGCCTCCTTGGGTAGCCTTTAAAATTTCTTTTCTATGAAATCTCTCTTTAATTACTATGCCAAAAATTCATTGAAGGACTAAATACTCTTTACTCTGAAACACTTGCCATACTTTTTAAAACTTGTTTTTCTTCATGTCAGACGATGTGACGTACATCGCTTAAGACTTGGGAGTATCTTCAATGAACCAAAGGCAGACTGTTTGCTTTAAAATGAGTTTATGATGTTCAAAGTTCATTTTAGTGGGAGTCTTTTTTTTTTTTTTTTGAGGTTTAGTTGATTTACAATATTATATAAGTTAGTGAGAGTCTTTAATGTACCTCAGCCACTCAGATAACAAGTGGTTTAGGCTGGCCTTTTGGGCCCCTATTCCTGGTGTTTATCCAAACCACTTCCCTCCCCCTCACTCAGTTCAAGAAACCTTGTTCCCTGACAGCTCCATATCCCCCAGCCCCTGCTTCCTCGACCCCCTTGCTCTAAGGACCTTTTTGGATACACTTCTCTGGGTTGGCTTTGCTCACTTTATCCTCTGAAAGGCTTTGGGATTCCCCGCCATCCTCAGGCCCTGTAGAGAGCCACAGCTCCCACCCATCTCTGGTCCTGATGGGAGGCCCAGAGCACCAGGCGCCCCCTCCATCACTCACCCCGGAGCTGCAGAGCGCATACCTGCTTTACCCTGAGCTGCTGTGTCCTCTGTCTGCTGCTTTCTGCCCCCCACCCCCGCACCTCCCAGTGTTTACAGAAGCATCTTTGGGATTCACGCAGCAATGGACAGTGACCCAGCACCCACTGTGTGCCCGGCTCTGTGTTGGGTCTCGCTGCATCCCCGATTTCACTGTGTCTCTGAGTGAGTGAGTTACAGGCCAGAGGATTCCAGAAGTCTTATTACATATTCACTGCCTTCATGAAGTAATTGTACCATTTAACCCTCTGGCATGCTGGCATACTTGGCTCAGATCTGTTGAACCTTTGTTTGTCCTTAGCTTCCTTCCCGGGAGGTTGTTTCATGTGCGTGGCATTCACAGGTTGGACTCAGCTGTCAATCTTCTTAGTGATTGCGTGACACCCTGGGCTGCCACGTGCCCCTCCGTCAGCAGTTCACCATCGGAATGGATGATTGCCTCAGACCGTCATATCTAACCAGCGTAGCAGGAAACTGCTCCTAAAAGGCATTCCTTTTAGCTATTGCTTGTAGACGCACCTGGGAATCATATGTAAATATAGTAATTTTCATATTCATTGTATACTCTCCCATCTCCATTTGTAGGATAGTCTTTACTCTGTGTCTGACTTATCATATATCTCACTTTAAGAAAAGATGAACTTCCCAGCCATTAAAGCGATACCTAGAGAATCACAGTGAAAGGTTTGACGTATGTCCCATCCAGGTGCTAGTTAGTCAAGAATGCCATGTAAACTAGACCAATACTCATGAGTGGAATTCTGGGTCTTTCGTTGCCATGAAAATCTGGAAAGTAATTATTGGAATAATCAGCTTCAAAGAAATGAAGCACAGATTTTATATTGCTTCATTGTCACTAAGGTGGAGAAGGGAAGGGCAGTCGTCAGATGTAGAAGATGGGGGGTGGGGAAGAAATGGTAGAAATTGCGTTCTTTTTTTCATCTTACTCATCTACCACTTTTGAAGTGTTCTGCTTTCCAGGTTAACCCACTTCATTGGTTTTGGTCTGAAGGGAGGAAAAGATGGCAGAGGCAGCTTTGAACGTTATCCCTGTGTCTTATTCTCTTTGCCTGACGACTTGTAATATGGACTTCCCACCTTTCCTTCATGTTTCCAATCAAGGTTTCTTTTTTAAATATCATGCCCTTTGAGCTGATACCATTTTCCAGTTGAAAATTCGCCGTGGGGACCTGATCAGAGCAGAGGCCTCTGGAGCTGTGGGCGCAGCGTGCTGAGTGACGGGCTTTTACTGCCCGTGGGCATCGCTGGCTGCGTGTGGCCCACAAAAGAACCCTCCCTGGGTTCGAGCCAACCCAGCCTTCCTGTGGAAGCGGCTGACCCAAGTCCTAGACGAAAAATGAAAAGAAAATCAGTTGTCAGATCAGACCACAGGGAAGCGTCACAGTTGCAGGGATTGTTTTAATAGATGGCCAAGTCTGATAAGGTTTTCATTTTCTATTTCTAAGGAATTTTTTTTGTATTTCCAAAGTTTTGTTTAAATGTTTTTTACATACATCTTTTCTTCTGCCCCTTTTAAGGTTGCTGCTGTTGTCGGCTGTGCAGACCTCCTGGCTGCCCTGTTTTTTCTGTTATCTTTCCTTGGCTACTGTAAAGCACTTAGAGAAAGTAAGCATGACATTTTGCCTTCTTAATTTTGCATCTTCTTCGTGTTTCTGTCCTGCTGAGCAGTGTTCTAACAGATGGGAAAATGTCGGTTTATATAAGTTTATTGCTTTGAAGGAATGTGGGTCAAAGATGTCAGCTCTTTTTAGTGATGTCTGTAACTCCATTGCTTTTTTAATAATACAAAGGCTTGTGCTTCGATGTTCACAGTATTCAGGGAGCACCTTGTTGGGTACTGTAACCCAGGGCTTCTGCTCTTGGTGCTGAAGCGGTTGTGATTGATTTTTGTGGTTTTTATTTCCAGCAAAATTGAAGGGGGAGGGGAAAAAACTTATGTTTTTTTTTTTAAACCTGTTGGCGAAAAACCTTGAAAACTGGTAAAATGTGTAGCCATGAATATGCACCTGGATTGTGAGGTTCTTATTTTATCATTGTTGCATCATTGACACTTACAGAGAAAGTCGTTGTTGGAAACAACAGAGTTGAAATGACCAGCTGTATGTGTGTGGAGGGGAGAGGGGGAATTGCCTGGTTATTAGTAGCAGTGCAGCCGTGCACTGATAGAATTCTAGGAGAATCCCTGTATAGCTCTGCTCATCTGGGTTCTGATTCCCTCCAAGTCAGATCATACCTTCCAGATTGCTTTGTAATGGAAATTGGATACAGTACATTCAGCTTACTTAGCATTTATACATGCTGGCCCCAGCAACGGTGTTATGCATTCAACTTCTGTTATAAAGTCAGTTCCTGACTGTAGAACTCTCTTTATATATCACAGTCAATTTATATTTGGGGTGAAGAGGGGAAGAAAAGGGAAAGTGAGAGGGGTGATCCCTATGGAATGCTCAAGCAGGGCGTTTCAGCTGACACTGATGTACCTGGGTTTCCTTGAGTCTCTTCCACAGTATTTCTCAAAGCTTAGGTTCAGTCCCCTGCCAGGCCTTAATGTTATTGTTCATGTACTAATGCTTGTACTTGGATTCCTCCGGTAAATTGATGTCTTATTCATAAGGAAGGGCAGACCACTCCTTCAGGATTTTGTGTCTGCTGGGGCTGGTGAAGTGGGGTCACTCAGGGTTGGTAAACAGGGGCCCATGAGCCAAATCCAGCCCCCAAGCTGACAATGACTTTTTCCGGTTTTAAATAATTGGGGGTAAAAATCCCACAAGAATAGTGTTTGGTGACATATTAAAAGGTACATGAAATTCACATTTCAGTGTCTATATATGAAGTTTTATTGGAACATAGGCACATCCATTTGTTTTTGCAGAGTTAGGAGTTTCAGCAGAGGCCTCCTGGCCTGTAGAGCCTAAAGTACTTACTGCCCTGTCCTTTGCAAAGTTTGCCAACCCCTGGGACATGACAGACAGGTAACTGTCACCATCCTAGTAGTTCCAAAAGGTTTTTTAGTATAGAGTAATAGGGAGTTCCCAGCAGGAAGTATTTTTACTTAAGCAGATGTTTGCTGTTAATATAATAGTTGCCATTTATTGACTATCTACTGGCACATGTGTGTGTGTGTGTGTGTGTGTGTGTGTGTGTGTGTATTTTTCTCATTTAATTATGTTACAGTCTTTAAGATAGGTTGACTGACTTTCCCTGTTTTTCAGATGTAAGACTCAGAGTTTATGTAACTTACCCAGTATCACACAGCTATTTATGGCAGAACTGGATTCACCTTTGAGTCTTAACTCACTTCAAAGCCAGCGTCAACTACATTGTGTTCTTCTGCTTCCCTGTACTCAAGGGACCAGCGAGGCAAGCCTGTCAAAACAATCATTAAAAATAAACAGGAGGTCCATTCAATTCTGTTAACGAATTGTTAAAATGTTAGGTGTAATAGCGCATCGAACATATGTGTTAAAAACAATCCCTTTCTTGTAGAGACACATGCTGAAATATTTATGGATGAAGTGGTATATAAAGTCTGGGATTTGTCTCAAAATAATCTGAGAGGAAGCAGGAAGCATGTTGGCATTTAGTTGAAGCCAGACTGGTCAGGAGTCAATGTTGAAGCCGAGTGATGGAGACATGAGTTCCTATATCAGCATCTCTACTTATATATGTTTTTCGTTCTTTACAAAAGGTGTTTTTTAAAAAGAGCAATAGATAACTTTTAACCCTTTATGTTTTTTCTACAAAAAGACTTAGGCAGGACTGCAAACTCTTCTAGGACAGGCTATACTGTTTTGATGTTCTAGGTATTCATAGTTATATACCTAGAACATCTGTATGAAACTATCCATAGTGTCCAAGGGTAGATTGAGAAGGGCGCCTCCTCCATCCTGTCCTGGACAGCTGAACACAGGGCTCAGGTTGTATATCTCAAAGTACCGGTTCCCTCAAACCTGCGACTCTACTAAGACACAGTGCAAGGGTGACTCCAATGGGCCCACACCTCCATGCTCACTCAGGACTGGGTCATACCCACCCACTCCCCATCCTCTCTTATTATTATTATTTTATCATACCACCACTTTTTCCTGTGACTCATCATTTTTCTGATATGGCAGAGTTTGGGGACAGCTAAATAGAACAGCTTCAAGAACAGAAAACAGTGGGGGTAACTTTCCTTCCCGAGACTGAAAGTTAACTTAGCAATAAGGCATGTCCAGCTCTTCTGGGCTTGGGATCTCCCCACCTGTGATGACTGTAAAACTCCCAAGAGCCACACAGCCCCCAGGGATCTGGGGGTGGGAGATGGGGAATTACACCAGCCCCAGCCGTTTCCATAGGTAATGGGAGAGGGAGCAGCTTCATTTACTTCTCACCATCGTATTCATTGCAAACAGTGGTATTGTTTGCATTGTTATGGGTTTTTTTTTGCATTTTCTGTATTTGTATTGTTATATTGTGTTCTTAAGATGGCAGTTAAATCTGAATTTGCAGTTAGGTAGGATAACAACTTATCAGTAGTATTTTTCTTGAAGAAAATTAAAAATTAAGTCTGTTGGCTTTTCTCCTAGACATCTCAAAAGTTTGGTGCAGTATCATTTTATTATTTTATTTTATTTTATTTTATTTTATTTTATTTTATTTTATTTTATTTTTTGTGGTATGCGGGCCTCTCACTGTTGTGGCCTCTCCTGTTGCGGAGCACAGGCTCCGGACGCGCAGGCTCAGCGGCCATGGTTCATGGGCCCAGCCACTCTGTGGTACGTGGGATCTTCCCGGACCGGGGCACGAACCCGTGTCCCCTGCATCGGCAGGCGGACTCTTAACCACTGGGCCACCAGGGAAGCCCTCATTTTATTAATTTTAACATATCTTCCCTTAAAGTAACTACTCCCTTATTCTGAATGGATTTCAAAGAAATCAAAAGAGCTTTTTGAAGAATGTACTAAATGTTGATAGATTCAACGTTCAAACACACATCATTTAGGAGATGTAATAAAATTTCTCACTACTTCTAAAGGTTGCTCTTATTGAAATTATGGGAAAATTATCAGAAGACTAAAAATTCTTCTAGCAAGTGAACTGATGCATTTAGTAGCCTCCTTTAATGGAGTGTCCTCACAGGATGGCGAAGAACTACAGACATGTTATATTATTTCCCTGGATCCTTTTGCTAACCTTTTCTGTGTTCCAATACACAAATGTACATATTCTGAACTATGTGTCTCTTTTTCATTCATTTGTAAATTATAAAATTATTTCCAAGAGCCATCCACACAAAAGATAGATTTTTAAAATAAGGCCTTTGGAAACTGATACCAAAGGAAAAAGTGCTTAATAGATGATGTTTTTTCAGTTAATACTTTGATTCATGAGAAATTGGTGAAGTATATTTTAGTACTAATGGAACTCTAGTATATTACCTCTTAGTAGTGATATAACCTTTCTTTTTTGGTCTGGTAGCATTCTTTTAACATTTATAGCATGTTTACTTTTAAATTGGAAAGAGATTTTGTAAAGAGATTGTTATAGGCCTTTAATGTTAAGTACGTAAATGTTTTCGAGAAAGCTCACCTGGAAATACTTAATGTTTGCACACCTGTGGCCATGGTAGTCATGGCTTCTGTGGAAAGCCTTTAAGAATATGAACAGATTTTCATTTGGTTGAGTTACTTGGAACAGTAAGAAGATGAATAGATCGATTAGGAAGCCTTTGAAGAAGCCTCTCCGTTGACCTCTTGTTTATAGGCTGTCCCTCCTTCCCATGCACTTGAACCCCCTTTAGGAAAAGGAAAGAGTCAATTAAAGTGGGACCAAGGGACCCACCTCCAGACTGGTACCGCCCTTTGCTGTCACCTGCAGCTTGTTTAGTCTTTGGAAAATGCAAAGCTACAGGAGGTTACCTGTCTGCACACAGCCAGACCTCAGTGTCGTGCCCCGGAAAGTTATTATTGGTGGTGGACTTTTGTGTCTTCTCTGTCCCCTGACTGTGTCCACCTGCCCACGCAGGCTTTGAGTTGCAGATCATAATCGTTCTTTCTTGGGAGTTTAAAGTTGATGGAGGAGAACAGCCATCCCTCAGCTGCACTCTCTAGCATTTGAGTTGGTTTTCACTGTTATTTCCAGTGCCCACTCAGTTTCCACATCACAGACTATCAAGGGAACGGTTGATTTCTATCTCCCAAGTTCGTTGCTGGTCTTGAGGCACAGAGTGACCTGATTCTTTTTTTTTTTTTAATTTTTAATTAGGGTATAGTCGATTTACAGTGTTGTGTTAGTTTCAGGCATACAGCAAAGTGAATCAGTTATGCATATACATCTATCCACTCTTCTTTTGATTCTTTTCCCACATAGGCCATTACAGAGTACTGAGTAGAGTTTCCTGTGCTGTACAGTAGGTCCTTATTAGTTATCTATTTTATATATAGTAGTGTTTATATGTTGATCCCAGTTCTTCCAATTTATCCCTCCCCCCTTACCCCCTGGTAATCATAAGTTTATTTTCTACATCCGTAACTTTATTTCTGTTTTGTAGATAAGTTCATCTGCACCCTTTTTTTAGACTCCACATATAAGTGATATCATATGGTATTTGTCTTTCTCTGTCTGACTTACTTCACTCAGTATGACAATCTCCAGGTCCATCCATGTTGCTGCAAATGGCATTAGTTCCTTCTTTTTCATGGCTGAGTAATATTCCATTTTATATATGTACCACATCTTCTTTATCCATTCCTCTATTAATGGACATTTAAGTTGCTTCCATGTCCTGCCTATTGTAAATAGTGCTGCAGTGAACATTGGGGTGCATGTATCTTTTCGAATTTTGGTTTTCTCTGGATATATGCCCAGGAGTGGGATTGCTGGGTCATATGCCTGATTCTTGAGAGAGAGAGACTTACCTTCAGTTACTAGCCAGTTTTGGGGAAACCCTGTGTCCCACACCTCAAGCACTTCTCTGACCCCTCCCGACAAGGTCCTCTGCCCTGAGCCCCACCTGCTGTAACCTCAGGACAGCAGAGCAGGGCAGGACACTGGGACCTGATGCCCAGCCCTGTCCACCTTGTTCTGCTCAGCCGGGCAGCACCGAACAGCCCCTCCACTCTGCCAGCCTCCTCCCTCTGCTCCCTAACTCCGAAATCCCCCTTTGTCTCAATACCCTGGAACCACTGCTAAAGTCCGGTAGCACCTTTCCTGGTCTCTGTGGATAGTCACTGTGTTTTCAGGAACTCTTCTGTGTTTGGGATTTTCTGTCCTCTTTCAACAGGCTTAGAACAGAGACTACTTGTTTTATAGAGAACAACTCTCTGGAATAATTCTTAAACATCATGTTAATGTTCAACTTCATAAATATGGGGGCTGAGAGTCCTTTTTTAAGCTGAGCAAGGGCTTCAAAGCTAATAATACCTTTACAGAGAAGAAGCAGTAATATCCCTACCCATTCATGATAAGACATTGTTTCTGATTCTGTTCTAGAATCACATAGAGCCTTATCAGTTTGGGTCATTCATTCGTTTACCAATGATTAATCAAACTTTCAGGGCATCCTGTACCAGGCCCTGTGTCAGAGACATAGTTTTTGCCCTAGAAGGGCTTAGAGCTCAGTGTATTTTGATTGAAAGGAAGTGTCCATTATTCAGAGTGCTAAAGGAGAAGAGTGCGCTGGTTCTCCTTTCTTCCCTGTTCTCTTTTCCTCCCTGTGACCACCTCAGAGCAAGCACTCGATAAGTATCCCCTTCTTTTCTTAGTGCATTTATGCAGAATTGATGACTGGAACCTTGGGACTGCCGATTTCTTTTTTTGTTTGCTGTGTAATGTACATTTTATTATTTTTTCTTTTTTATGAATATAATTGACATATAATATTGTATTAGTTTTAGGTGTAAAACATAATGATTTGATATATGTACATATTGTGAAATGATCACCACAGTAAGTCTAGCTAACATCCATCACCACACATAGTTACAGAATTTTTTGTCTTCTGATGAGAACTTTTTTTTTTTTTTAAACATCTTTATTGGGGTGTAATTGCTTTACAATGTTGTGTTAGTTTCTGCTTTATAACAAAGTGAATCAGTTATACATATACATATGTTCCCATATTGATGAGAACTTTTAAGATCTACTCTCTTAGCATCTTTCATATGTACAATACAGTGTTATTAACTATATAGTCACCATGCTGTACATTACATCCCCAGGACTCATTATTTATCGTGTTACTGGAAGTTTGTACCTTTTGACCGTTTTCACCCATTTCACACTGCTCCCCCATCTGTCCTCTGTATCTATGAGTTCAGTTTTGTGGGTGTTTTTTTTTTCCGGTACGCGGGCCTCTCACTCCTGTGGCCTCTCCCGTTGCGGAGCACAGGCTCCGGACGCGCAGGCTCAGTGGCCATGGCCCACGCTCTGCGGCATGTGGGATCTTCCCGGACCGGGGCACGAACCCACGTCCCCTGCATCGGCAGGTGGACTCTCAACCACTGCACCACCAGGGAAGCCCTTTTTTTTTTTTTTTAAGATTCCACATATATGTTAGATCATACAGTATTTGTCTTTCTCTGTTTAACTTATCTCACTTAGCATAATGCCCTCAAGGTCTACCCATGTTGTCGCAAATGGCAAGGTTTCCTTCTTTTTATGGCTGAGTAATATTCCATTGTGTGTGTGTGTGTGTGTGTGTGTGTACATATTTTCTTTATTTATTCATCTGTCTATAGACACATTGTTTTTGTGCCTTGCCTGTTGTAAATAATGCTGCAGTGAACATGGGGGTCCAGATATCTTTTTTCTTTAATTAATTTATTTGTCTTTGGCTACGTTGGGTCTTCGTTGCTGCGCGCGGGCTTTCTCTAGTTGTGGTGAGCAGGGGCTACTCTTCGTTGCGGTGCACGGGCTTCTCATTGCGATGGCTTCTCTTGTTGTGGAGCATGGGCTCTAGGTGCACGGGCCTCAGTAGTTGTGGCACGTGGGCTCAGTAGTTGGGGCTCGTGGGCTCTAGAGCACAGGCTCAGTAGTTGTGGCGCATGGGCTTAGTTGCTCCGCGGCATGTGGGATCTTCCCGGACCAGGGCTCAAACCCGTGTCCCCTGCATTGGCAGGCAGATTCTTAACCACTGCTCCACCAGGGAAGCCCCAGATATCTTTTCGAAGTAGTGATTTCATTTCCTTAGGGTAAATACCCAGAAGTGGAATTGCTGGATCATATGGTAGTTCTGTATTAAAATGCTAATTTTATCTTATCTACTCTCTATTAAATTTCCTTCAGTGCAGTAAAGCAGGACCCTTGATACTAATGAACATTCAGGTGTATATATTTTCATTTGGACTTTGAGATACCCTAAGAAATAGTCACACGTCTTTATTTTCTGCTGTCTCGTCAGTGTGGATTGTACAAAAAGCCAGGGGCAAACACGTGTCATGGTAGCAATGAGTCCTCGCCCCAGCTACTCGGGTTGCCTACATGTTTGTAAGTGTGCAGCTGAGAATCAAAACTTTTTTGTGGTAGAAGTTCAGTCCGGTACTTATTGGATACAAATAATAATAAACACTGTTTATTGTTTAAACTTATGTTTAAAGTGACCTGGTCTTTGTTCTTTTTGGATCTGAACATAAATTCAAAGAAAGGTCTAGCATTCATTGCTCATAAAATTGAAGTTTAAGAAAAGGGTTTTTACAGAAGAACAGATTTAATATGTTTTATAAGGGAACAAAAAATTGAGTGCTCTGCAATTAATGATTTAACTAGTTAGAAAACTCTTTCAGAGGATACATTTCTTTTTGATAACCTCATTAGCTTTCTTTATAGATGCAGTGTCTTTATTATAAAGCTCTGGACAATTTTTAACTGCCTGAGTTTATTAACAAGCAATTCTGTGCTAACCTCTGGAATCCTAGCATTTTTAGAGAGTGAAAAAAAAAATCTCATGTAACATTTCTGTCGGCCTCTTTTTATTTTTTCTTTTTTTTGGTGCTTACATAGAATATCTCCAAGCAAGATCTTTTAGAACAGAATCTTTTTTTAAATAAGAAAATATCCTTATAAAGAAAGGATAATTATTCTTTAAAAAAATAAAGAAAGAAAAACACTAAGTCAGATGAAGTTGATGGTGCACTGGTTATTTTTTCTGAATGCCCGAAACAAAAAGTATTATTCTAATGATAAGACATCCTATCAACATTTCTCTCTCTGTTAAAGCCTAGTACGTATTTTGGATTGGAAACAGGTAATCTCTTTGCACGATAAACTTGATAGAATAGCCAGAAACAATTTCTTTTATAAACTAATACCTTAAAATATTGTTTCATGGGAGTTCGGACGAAGAAGAGAAGTTTCATTAGTCTCATTTATAGTGGGAAGGAGAGAATCTTTTCAAGAGGGGAAGGAATTTGCTACAAACCTAGAATAACCATTTTAAATTCTAAACTATTATGAAACACAAGGTCTCAAATCTCTGTTCTAAGTTCTTAAACTTTATTTTTTGTGTTGCTCTCCTTACCATAGTTCAGGCAGCTAAAACAGAATAACTCTTGATTCTTGGGGTCTCATTTCCTCCTGTTTTCCACTGTGATTCAAGACATGTTTTTCTTTGGCTTAGAATTACACAGCTTAAAAGAAATTTGGGCAATCGTGTAACTCACATAGTCTAGGACACTTGTTTTTAGATTTGGGGTCGTTGCCATCTGAATTGTGACATCAGTATTCATGTGTGTTCTCTTTTCTCTCTTTCATGTTTCATGGTTCGTACATTGCTCGATTCTCCCAAAACGGTCTTGTATTTTAGGACTGCAGTGTCTGACTTCTCTCATTCTGCGGGTGGAAGCACTGCTTGGTTGGCTCCCACTTTTGGAACGAGAATCTGATGCTCATTGTGTCGCTCTGGCGGGAGGGAGAGGGGGAGTTGGGGCCACCTGTCAGGGTGGAGTGATTCCCACACACACACACCACGCCGTGCCGGTTTTAAGGCAGCAGAGATGCCAGGCATCGAGTGGTGAAGAGGGTAGCTCCTACAATGTGATGCTTTTTTCTGAAAGAAGAGCCTCCCACTTGAAAGCAGTGCCAAATCCGAGGCGCAGTGCTTCATTAAATTGATCACATCTGTTGGCACTTGTGGGTGTTGGCACTGACAAGTGTCTTTCTGTTAGTGCATGTGGGTGTTTTATTCCCGCCCCCCCCTTGCTCCTTCCCCCACCCTCATCCCCACTGCCTATTAGCCTTTGCCTCCCTTTACCTAAGTGATTGGATTATCTCAGGTAACAGAGACATATACTGAAACAAAGAAAACACTTTCTAAACCAGTCTTTATTAAGTTCTGGATTATAAAGTGTTGATGTTTGCGAATGCTGCACAATTATCCTAGTTGTGTTCTTAAGTGATGAGAGATGTTGCATGGTGTAAGAATAGCTTTTTAGGGTTTTTAAAAAAATTTCCTCTCCTGGGTCATTGGTGCTTAAAATTTAGCAGACTGGATGGAGATGAGATGGAGAACTGTCTGAACCTGAGATGCTTACACAGAGCTATGCACCAGTTAGAATTCCCTGTTTGGGAAAGACTTTTTTGAATAAAAATAATTCATAAATGCAACTGCACTGGAGGCGATATCTGCCTCTCAGATTTATTTTTACTGTTTTTAACAGTTAATTCTAAATTTAAAACTAAAATAATCAGTTTCTCTTATGCATTTTTAATATTACTTATGTAATTTTTAAAAAATAATTTATTTTAGGGAATGCCCTGGCGGTCCAGTGGTTAGGACTCCGCACACTCACTGCCGAGGGCCCGGGTTCAATCCCTGGTCAGGGAACTAAGTTCCCACAAGCTGCACGGTGCGGCCAAAAAAATTAAAGTAAAATAAATAAATTTTAAAAATAATAATTTATTTTGAAAAAGAGTCTCTTACATGATGGAGATTCTTCCCTTGTGAGGGGGTTCAAAGACTAAATTAAAAGTGAAAAGACTTGACTTCTGGCTGTATTTGTTCACATTAACAAATTAATAACTTTTTGGTATTAAATACCATCTCATAATTGCCTTCAAAATATAGTAAGGCTTCTAATAGACATGGAAATAAATGAAACCATTGACTCAACAAATATTTACTGAGTACCAACTGTATGCAAGGTAGCCTCCTGTTATCTGTTTCAGTTGCCTTATTAAAATGCTCAAAGTTGGAAATAAAAGAGTAGCTTGCATTAGTTATTAAGTAAAAACATACAAAAACACAAGTCCAAATTTATCTAGATTAGCTGTATATATTGGTAATTATTAGCGTTAGTCACCTTGACAAATTAATACTCAAAGAAAATCTTAAATTGGGGAATTACATGGGTAAAACTGTGCTAGAGGAGGTTTTATTACCAGAAGTCTGCTAGGCTGGGCTGTCCCCAAACTCAGGACCACTTTCCCAGTTGATTAATTTTTATGAGGCCTTTCTTGATTGCCCCCAGTACTAGAAACACTTTATCAATGCTGTGTAGGTTGGCCTTGGTTTATCATGCACCTATATACAACACATTTGTAAAGAGGACCCCTTTGATTTATATGAAATAGTTTAAAACTACAGTTAGCTCTTGAACAACATGGGTGTGAACTGCACGGGTGCACTTGTAGGTGGATTTTTTTCAATACGCACTTCAGTACAACAGGACTGGAAGTTGGTTGAATCCGCAGATGTGGAACCTCGGATACCGAGGAACGTGGGGCGCTGACTGTGAAGTTATACCGAGGTGTCAGGCCCTGAATCTCCAGTTCAAGAGTCAACTGTATTAGTTTTACCCAGCTTTCTAGTTTGGATTGTGGGAAAACTGAAGTGTATATGCATGCTTAGTCTTATGACTCCTGATAACATATCAACTGCTAATCTGGTAGGGATTGGGGGAGAAATAATTGGATTTAAATAGGCAGCGAATTTCGTATTTTCCGAGTTTTTCAAAGGCAGACTTGGAACACAAACACAGCTGTGCAGATCATTTCTTATATGAGCTGGGTCTCAGCACATGGTGTAAACAGTGCTGTGCAATAGGAAATACAGTGTGAGCCATTCAGGTCATAACAAAATTTCTACTGGCCACATTATAAAAAGAAACAGGTTAGATGAATTTTAACTATACATTTTTAGCCCGATATATCAAAAATATTATAATTTCAGCATGTAATCAGTGTACAAATGATGAAATGTTTAACATTCTTTTTTTCATACGGAGTCTTCAAAATCAGGTGTGTGTTTGACCCTTCCAACACATCTCAATAGGTAAGAGGTACATTTCAGGTGCTCAGTAACTGCCATGCCTCCTCCTGGACAGTGGTGGTCTAGAATTTGGTTTTCTGAATGTGAAGCCATCACTGGGTTTACAACTGGTCCCTGAAATTGCCACTGTGAGAAGTGACACTCATATTTAATAAACACTGAAACTGAAGAAACTTCTTCAGCAAAGACTCATCTTCATCTTTCGCACGTTTCCACGCTGGACATGTTTGAACAAAATCAGAAGTATAAGAGAAAAGTAAAGATTAGGGCTGTCCCAGAAGAGCTGTGATAAAGATTTGAGAGTTGGAGGGAGTCTGAGTCCCTTACAGAAATTTGGGATTTGAGAAGTGTGGTGAAATTATGGGGTGAGATTAGGGAGAAGGCTATCAATGAACCTGAAGCTTGTGGGTTTTTTTATGTTATTTTTCTGTATTCAGTGAAATCTCTGATTTAGCCAACTGAGGAAAAATCCATTTTAAATTCCAGACAAGTGGAACGTGAGCCCATCACTTCCACAGCCCTGTAGTAATTTAACTTTGCATTAATGCAGTGCTTTCAAGAGCGGTCCTTTGGGTGTTTTAATGGAGGAACTGGGAATTCTTTTCCTATCCAAAACCACTGGTCCGTGGGGGGGGAATTAATCCCTGTTACAGTCAAGTAAAACACAAGCTAATTCAGTTTTTCTAGGAAGAAATATAAAATAATCAAGGGCCTTGCTTTTAATGTTAAGAACAGGGAACATTACATTGGGAAATCATATTATGTTTCCTTAAGAGGTATGAACACAGATTGTGGGAGTAGAAGCTTAAAAAATCAAATCCAGGTAAAGGGGCAAGGAAGGGAGAAGTCCATTTGGGTTTTTTTTTTTTTTTGGCCACACTGCGCAGCTTGCAGGATCTTAGTTCCCCGACCAGGGATCAAACCCATGCCCCGTGCAGTGGAAGCGCAGAGTCCCAACCACTGGACCACCAGGGAAGTCCCTCCATTTGGTTTCTAGTGAACTACTGAACCTAATGCTTGGTGGGCATGAAAACAAATGGCTGAGGTCAGCCTACAACACCATCTCCCATGCAGGGTGGTGTGGAGCCGGTAGGGGCATAGGAGCTAGGGTTGGGGTGTCTTTTACCCTGTAGAGGAGACTCCATGGTAATTAATGGGTTCGTTTAAGGGTTCTATTTGCATATAAACTGCTGATAACGAGAAAATCCTGGAAGTCGTTGGAAGCAGACTCAGGACAACGTGTTACCAGAGGAGGGGCTAAGTGAACACACATATGCCAGGATGGAGAGGACAAGCCTTACGCTGTCACCCTCCATCCATCACTGCCGTATGTCAGAAGGCATGGGCGTACCCATGCTCTGGCGTGGTGCATTGTGAGTGTCATCACCTCTGCTTTGCCAGCTGGACCCTTGCGCTCACCTGCTAAAACATGTGAGGCCTTTCTTTAAATCATATCCTAAAAGGAATTAACTAATAGCTTTAGGGTTATTTTGGCCTTTTTTTTTTTTTTTAAAGCCTTGGTGTCTGTGAGCACTTGTCTGCTAATGATTGCTACCAAATGCCCAAAGAAAATAATAAATTCCTGGGACTTCCCTGGCGGTCCAGGGGTTAAAACTCCGCGCTTCCAATGCAGGGAGTGTGGGTTCGATCCCTGGTCGGGGAGCTAAGATCCCACATGCCAAGCGGCAGGGCCAGAAATAATAATAAATTCCAATAAATATGTAAACACCCCAGCGCAGTCATGTCTAATGTAACAAGGCTCTGTTGTTGTGGCTCGTAACTGTGATCTCTTGGTATTACATATAAAACGTAATTAATTTCTACAAGTGAAATTATCCATAGTTTGCTTGATGGAACTAAGTATTCCGATATACAGTGGTTTGCGATAAAGAGAACTTGCTCCCAGGCACTGTGCCACCTGGGCTATTGGAGAGGCACTGCTCTAGGGCAGCAGGAGGTGGGGGAAGGCTGGCGTGGGCTCGCTCTAAGAAAGCGTGTTACGCGACCCAACGTTAAAACCAAAATGGGCTGTCATGGAAACTGTCATGGAAAGTGACACCCATCACTGACGTTCCTGAAGTCAAGGCCCCGTGGCCCCCGGCTGGAAACACGTCTTGGAAGGGATTCCGGCCTTCCCGTCACTGTAAGGGAGATGATAGGCACAACCTCCGAGAGCGCTCCAGCTATTCCTACACTGTGGTTCTGTGATTGGTCGGTTCCTTGCCCCTTCCGGTAGATAATCGGGTGCTGCGGATTCTGGAGCTTGGAGGAGTTGCTCTAAAGAGCCAGGCCTGGTGCCCGGGATGCACCGGTGAGCAAGCTTCCCATCTAGGGTGAAGCTTCTTGACCTTTAGCATCAGAATCACCTGGGGGGCTGGTTCAAAGGCTTACAGCTGGGCTCCACCCTCGAGTTTCTGAGTCCGAGGTTCTGGGTGGGGCCTGAGAGTCTGCCTTTCTTACAAGATCTCAGAGTAGGTCCATGGACCACACGCTGTGAGTGGCACGGCTTTAGTGCAATGGTCTCAACTGGGCGTGATCCCCTCCCACCCCCAGGACATCTGGCAAAGTCTGACATTTTTGCTCGTCACCACTGAGGGCTGGAAGTGCTACTGGCATCTCATGGGTAGAAACAAGGGAGGCTCTAAACATCCTACGATGCAGAGAATTGACCCACCCAAATGTCGGCAGTGCCAAGGGTGAGAAACCCCATCTGGGGAGAATACAGAAGAATCAAGCATTTGCAATAAAGTGTGAGAAGAACGTAGTGATTGATTGTGCTGAGGGCAGTTTAGGTGCTATGCTGGGCCTAACTTAATCTAGGGGGTCAGTTAGGGGCACCGGAGTGTGTGAGATAGACCCTGCTCTTGGGCAGTCAGGCGTGCACACAGTAGGACCACTTGCTGTTGTTCTAACTGTGAATAAAGCCCAGTGAATTGGGAAGGGAGGCTGCCCAAGAGAGTGGGAGTGGGTCGCACAGCCTAAGTGACCTTTGACAGCTGAATAAGATGACAGGATTCTGCCGGGAACGTTCTAGCCTAAGAGAGTGGAATGTGCAAAGCCCAGTGAGCAGGTTGACCCGTGTGCCTGGAATAGAGACCGAGGGAACCCGGAGAGAGGCTGTGTCGCCCAGCAGCAAGGCCTTAAATGCCATTCTCAGCATTGGGACCCCTTTATCATGTCAGCGGCAGGAAGGATTGGAAAGGCTTACAGCAAGAGTGTTCGTTGTGTTTTATGGGACAGTGGATTCCAAATCAGTGAGGCTCTCTTGTTTGTTGATCATTTGGCCTGGTGAAAAGTCTTCTGGTGCCTCAACTATACAGCCAAATAAGACTTTTCTGTATTCTATTAATTCTGCCTGTTTGTACATTAAATTTGGAAATTTGACATACGGAGGGTCCCAAGAAAAGCTGAAAGGGCTAGAAAATGTTGGCCTTTGTGTCCTTTTGCTAGACTTCCGAATCTCTCCAGCCATCATAGCCTGTTTGTGACTAGGACACTTTCCCCGCCAGCCTACTGGGCCCTTAGCAGCATGGGGTTCAGTCCTGTTCACAGTTTGTTGAGAGTCCAGGGGGCTCGGCTGGTTGCAGACCCTCGATATGTTGAGAGGAGTCTCCACCCACACGTAGAAAGTTCAAGGCTAGCAGCACTTCCCAACGCAGACCCCACAGCTGTTTCAGGACAGGGAGCCCAGGACTTTCATCCTGGGGTTTTGCTGTTGAGTCCTACATATTCACTTCACTCAGGATCTGTATCACACACACACACACACACACACACACACACACACACCCCTCCCTTAATTGTTGGTTTCTTGCTCAAGCAGTTTAATGAGAACCAAGGTGCATCTTTTCACTGAATAACAAGCTTGGCACATTTTGGTGACACGGTGACAGATCAGCCACCCCCTCGCATCAAAGCCCCATTGAAAGACCCTCTCCCTCAAACCTGGGGTGGTTTTGCTGGTTAATGTGCAACAAACACTGAATGCTTTCTGGGGTCCCGGCACTATACCAAGTGATTTTTTTTAATGTGTAGTTTTTAGTATGGTTTTTAATACATGCACATAGTTAAGAAAATTTAGACAGTATGAAACATTACCCGGTGAAAGTAAGACTTCCTCCCTCTCCTACCTGAATTTTTCTTCTTAAAACTGTTCAGAAACTACTGTAGTTAGTTTCACATGTGTTCTCCAGAGATATGTTTTGCATTTACAAGCATAGTTATGTAACTTTTAACACAAGTGGCCAGGTACTTCTATATATTTTTTTCTCTCTCAAGTAGGGGATACATAGGTAATGTTGCCCCCCTTTTATTGATGAAGTCACTGAGACAGTTAGTAAAAGTAACTCGCTCAAGGCTACTTGGTAAACGGCAGAGCTGGAATTTAGACCAGGAGTTCCGGTTTTAAGCAGAGGTGACCCAAGATTGATGGGCACCTCCTCCAAGCAGGTTCACTTTGCCCTACCTCAAACTTAGGTGTGTTTTAAATTTTTATTTTATTTAAAAAATTTTTTAAATCGAAGTATAGTTGATTTACAATGTTGTGTTGATTTCTGCTGTACAGCAAAGTGATTCAGTTATACATATATGTACATTCTTTTTTTAATATTTTCCATTATGGTTTATCACAGGACATTGAATATAGTTCCCTGTGCTATAGAGTAGGACCTTGTTGTTTATCCATCCTATATATAAAAGCTTACATCTGCTCACCCCAACCTCCCCCTCCATCCCTCCCCCAACCTCCTCTCCCTTGGCAACCACCAGTCTGTTCTCTATGTCCATGATTCTGTTTCTGTTTCATAGATAGGTTCATTTGTGTCATATTTTAAATTCCATATATAGGTGATAACATATGGTGTTTGTCTTTCTTTTTTTTTGTAAATTTATTTATTTATTTCCAGCTACGTTGGGTCTTCGTTGCTGCACACGGGCTTTTCTCTAGTTGCGGCGAGTGGGGGCTACTCTTCATTGCGGTGTTCGAGCTTCTCACTGTGGTGGCTTCTCTTGTTGTGGAGCACGGGCTCTAGGCACGTGGGCTTCAGTAGTTGTGGCACGTGGGCTCAGTAGTTGTGGCTCAAGGCTCTAGAGCACAGGCTCAGTAGTTGTGGCACACAGGCTTAGTTGCTCCACGGCATGTGGGATCTTCCCAGACCAGGGCTCGAACACGTGTCCCCTGCATTGGCAGGCAGATTCTTAACCACTGCGCCACCAGGGAAGTCCCATGTCTTTCTCTTTCTGACTTACTTCACTTAGTATGATAATCTCTAGGTCCATCCCATGTTGCTGCAAATGGCATTATTTTGTTCTTTTTTATGGCTGAGTAATATTGTGTATATTACTCAATATACTGTATATATTGTGTATACACATTGTGTATATATACCACATCTTCTTTATCCATTCATCTGTCAATGGACATTTAGCTTGTTTCCATGTCTTGGCTGTTGTGAATAGTGCTGCTGTGAACATAGGGGTGCTAAACTTAGGTCTTTTTAAATGTTTGTTCACCATCTACCTCGATGTAGAGGTGAGGGTGTCACAAAGGAACAGAGAGGAGCATCACATGTGCCCTTTCTTCTCCTCCTGAGCAGTTCAGCTCTGGCCCCCAACTTGCATCCACCAGCCACCCACCAGTGGATAGCAGACCCTCCCTCCTCAGAAGGCCATTTAGGGGGACCATCAGTTATGACTGAAGCTCAGCCCCACCCAAGCTGCTTACTACAGTGGTCACATTTCTGGCGATGCTTTGACTTCCTGTTGTTGCTTGAGTGTCCATGCATGTGGCCTCACTGGTCCTGCATCCTGCATCCTTCAGAGCTATTCCACGATGGTAGCAGAGCAGACGTTCCTAAGCCACCAGGTGTTTAGAGAGCCCAGACTCCACCCGGAAGGGGTAGCCACTCTCAGAGCAGTGCTGGACTCCAACCCTGGGAGTTGTCGAGATTCTTAGAGCAGATTGGGGGTTCCTGTCGCCCCCTGTTGTAACAGCAGCAGCAACTGCTGGGTCCTGTGCAACCAGATGCAGTGCATACACCCCCAGTGAGAGTTCTTGGCACGCCCTGTCAGAATGGCCTGTTAGGTGACTGGCCAGGTGGGAAGAAGGAACTTGCCCCCTGGCGACTCTGCCTTGAGATGTCTTTGTGGCCAGGGCTGCATTACGGTGCCTCCCAAAGGCTCTGGGCAGCTGCTGGGGTCCCCTTGAGAAGGAGATGTGTGTGCCATGTAGAGGGTGCTGTCTAACCAGAAGTGTGGGTCTAACACACTCACCCACAGAGAAATGCTGTCCGAAGACCAAACTGTTTTTAAATTGTGGCTATTGAAGGTGCATGCTTAGAATTTTAGTTCCAGGTGTTAACAAGACTGAGATATGTCGCATGACTTTTGTATTTGTCATTTCTCCTGATTGGCAGCTAACAAGGAGGGGACGCATTCCACGTTCTGGGTGTTGCTAAGTATCCTTCTGGGAGCAGTGGCCATGCTGTGCAAAGAGCAAGGGATCACTGTGCTGGTAAGACCCGAGGTGCCATCGGGGCCTGTCTCCCTACACCCCCTTTCCCTCCCGTAAGGACATTTTGGGCTGCCCTGCCCCTGTGACCTCCTCTACTGCACCCCGTTACCGGCCTTCAGTCCTACACCGTTCTGGACCAATTAATTACCTGTGCTGTCATGCCCCTGGCGGTTTGCGTGGGAATTGACTGTCTCAGTTGCCTCTCATCAGAACTGGTGGACACAGAGTGGGGACAGTTCCTGAAGAGCGGTGATTAGCCCTCTTGGAGAGGTCCTAGGGAAAAGACAAACAAGACTGCTGTGGCTTTTCTGGGGTGCTCTCCTGTCGGCAGTCCTAAATACAGCAGTGTTCTGACCCCACCTCTGCTCCAAACATGCATTGATGTGCGTTATGTTATACCCAGCTTCACCCGGAAACATCAGAGAGGAGAGGAGAGGGCTCTGAGGAGCCCAGGCATGCACCTCCTATGTCCGATCTAAGTTGAAGCCCCAAAAAGAGAGAGGCATTGAAATGCACTCTCCTTTTTCTCCATTCTAGCCAGTTTTCCCACCTTACATTATTACAGGGAAGCTGAGACATTAGGGATGTGCGCGGACGTAGAGAAATGGAAAACAGAGATGTGGGGTGTGTGTGGCTCGTATCGGAAGCTGTGGGAAAGAAAGAGCGGTCCGAGCTCTTTGGGGTTTGACACCAGCTGAGGCAAAGATCAGTGGTTTTATTGGGCTTGGTCTGTAGGATTAAGGTTAGCCAGCTAGGAAATGGCATAGAATTACTGTGCAAAGAGACTTGAACTTCATGAGTTATTTTTTAAAAGTTTGCTCTAAACCAGTGTTTCTCAACCTTGGCAGCACTGGTATTTGGGGATGAATCACTCTTTCTTTGGGGTGTGTCCCGTGTATCATAGGATATGTTCCTGGTCTCTACGCACTAGATGCCAGAAGGACACCCACCCTCAGTTGTGACAACCTAAAATGTCTCCAGACATTGCCAGACACCCCCTGGCGGGAGGGGGAGGGCAAAATCAACCTGCGAGAAACACCGCTGTAAACCCATGCTTGTCTCAAAGTGTGGGTTTTGAGGACCAGTAGCAACTGCACCGTCTGGGAGGGTGTTAGAAACTTATGATCTCAGACCCCACCCCAGGCCTGCTGAGTCAGAATCTCCCCTTAACAAGGCCCCCAGGGCTTCCCTGGTGGCGCAGTGGTTGAGAGTCCGCCTGCCAGTGCAGGAGACACGGGTTCGTGCCCCGGTCCGGGAAGATCCCACATGCCGCGGAGCGGCTGGACCCGTGAGCCATGGCCGCTGGGCCTGCGCGTCCGGAGCCTGTGCTCCGCAACGGGAGAGACCACAGCAGTGACAGGCCTGCGTACCGCAAAAAAAAAAAAACAAGGCCCCCAGGTGACTCCTACGTCCATCAGTGTTTGAGAAGCACTACAAAATTAGGTTGAATTTACATGCATAAAGATACGGTGAAATTGAGCAGGTTTCAAAAAAATCTGACTAGAATGTGGACACTTCAATGATGAATTTCCACAGGAAGGAGGAGGGAGTGCCAAACTCGTGTTTGGCTCAGTCCTCGTGACGACATGACCCCGTCATCCCTGGGTGACTGTCCTATAGCTCCCAGGCAGAAAAACAAATAGTATAAGAAGACAGCACAGCTCAACAGGGAGCTTCTGCCTTCTAGAAAATGGTTCAGACCCAGGCAGAAATGGCCCTCTGTGACCCACTAAAATCATTCATCTAATGGGTGCATAAAATCAGGATTCTGTGAAGTGATTAACCCAGCACTGGCCTGTGTATTGGATAATTAATGGCTCCCAGCATTTATGGGAGGGGGTTAAGTAGGGAAGCCACCCTTGCTCTGAAAACCACAAATTACCACTGGCTTCTGATGATTTAGGATCTTCTTTGCCATGATGCCCCATACTAAAAAGAGCCCCATACTAAAAAGAGCCCCGTCATTGAGGGACAACTTGAACCGTCTACGCAGTGTCTGTTCTGACCACTTTACCTGCTTCCGGCAGGGAGTTCGGCCACATGACGTTGCTTGCAGTGGCCCCATTTGTAGGAAGTCCACTGCAGGGTAGAGATTAGAGTCCAAGGCCAGATGAGCCTTCAGCCTGTGACCATAGGTGTCATAGCTTCAAGAGCAGCCATCACCTGCTAGAAAGGAACTATCGTGATGCTACTGGAAGCTGTTAGCAGCAATGGAGCTGCAGTGTCACACTCCCAAGAGCCAGTGGCTCCACATAATTGGAGTTATTTGTCATCCCCCTAAAAGTTGTGGGCAGAGGTGGCTGTCCTCCACACAGCGGGGTCAGGCTGGCCGAGGCTCTGCCGTCTTCAGGGTGTGGTCTCCAGTGTCACTCTGAATATCTCCATCATTTCTGCCACAGCTGGACAGGAAACCGAGGGGGGCGGGGCGCCCCAGTCTATGTCCAAACCTCCAAGATGGCACGTTATCACTTCTGCCCACATCCCATAGGCTGGAACTCAGTCACGTGACCATGCTTTCCTGCAGGGCTGGCTGTGTGCCCGGCAGGAAGGGAGATCTAGCGGACAGCCAGGAGTGTGAACCTGAGAGGTCTCTGGAGCCCCACCGGAGACTCTACGTTCTGCTCCCTCTCTTCCGTGGCATTTGCCCAAATCAGGCAGCACCTGGGGTTCCTGAAGTGTAATTACTTACTTGGCTGGATTTTCAAGGTTGATGACTGCCTTTGTCTTCTTAGGCGTGACCACTGCACAGGTGTTGGCTCTTACAACTAAGGGACTTGTAAAGAAAAAAATGGAAGAGGGGGCCTCTGCAGAGCTTCTCCTGGGAACCCCAAAGGTCTAGCTCTCCTGCATCTTATAGTACTCTTATATGCAGACTAACAGGGATTTACTAGATAATAAATTTGTTATAATACATGAGCTCATTTCATAGGAACGGTAGGGTTTTTCAGTTTTGTTTTTAGAGCTAAAGAGGTCACCTGTGATGATCTAATCCAGGACATCTCTTGTTTAGATTCAGCAATAAAATTGTGACGGATAATTGTTATCTAATCAGAGTTAGGCTGTCCCATCACTGATTCCTTGCTTTGCTCTCTTAGGGTCTGAATGCCGTCTTTGACATCTTGGTGATAGGCAAATTAAATGTTCTGGAACTGGTCCGGAAGGTACTACATAAGGACCGATCATTAGAGGTGAGTATCTGCTTTTGTCTCCAGCCCAGATGCGGAAAATGTCAAGTACCAGCGGATTTAAAATGCCATTTTCAAAGTATTTCTTGCGACTTTGAATTCTAAAATAGCCAGCCCTTTAAAGCACGGTGTCAGTGCGGTTCAGCCAGAACTGCTGCACCTTTGTACCTGGCGTGGCCACACTTTTATCTGAAAACTCTGAGACGTCAGGGGCCTTGCGGTGTCCTTTCAGAACACTGGCGTGCTCAGGACTGAGGGCCTCCTCTTCAGAATGAGTCTCCTGGCCTTGGGGGGAACAGGGGTGCTCTACGTGCGCTGGAAGATCATGGGCACCGGCCCTCCGGCCTTCACCGAAGTCGACAACCCTGCCTCCTTCGCCAGTAGCATGCTGGTCAGGGTGAGTCCTGAGTCTGCCCTCTGATGGGTCCTCTTCTTTGCCCACCAGATTCCCAGCTCTCCCCTCCCTCCCTCCCCAGCACCCACAGAAGCTCCCATAAGCAGAACACCTCCACGTGTGTTTCCTCTCACCAAGGATGTTCTAGGATGAAACCAGGTTTTTATTAGGGCATTGAGAAGGTATAAACCCTTTGTATTTCCTTTCTAAACAAAATTAAAGAGGAGTGGTTTAGAAAATGTCAGGTTTCTTGCCAGCCTCCTTAAATTGTCCTCTAACCCCATCACTTTGGTTATAAAGGAAACTGACATGGCGGGGTTAAGATAAAATGTAACCAGATTGGCAGTATCTTTTTTTTTTGGCCACACCTCGCAGCATGTGGGATCTTAGTTCCCGGACCAGGGATCAAACCCGTGCCCCCTGCAATGGAAGCTTGTAGTCCTGACCACCCCCTGTGGTCTCTTTAAAAGTCTATGGTGTCCAGACTTTCTTGTAAAGGTTTGCTTTTTCTGAAGGCAAGGGTATCTTAGCTGTGCCTTCAGAGACAGAAATCAAGGACCGTAGGACCCTATACTTATGTTGTCAGGCACATGGGTGACCCCTGGGCCTCAGATTTCCTGGGTCACAGACTTTGGGCATCAGCGAGTAATCAGGACATAGTGTCACCAGAAATATAACAAATATATAACAGAGTCTGGTGGCTTTGCTGTATTTTTATCTATTAAAAATCTCAATGCATTTAGTAAACTGCAAACTACAGCCTGTGCCCAAGTAGAACGTGGCAACATCTTATTTTATACAACTGCTCTCCTTGAGCAGAAACATATGGATGCCTCCAAAGTGAAGCTAGGATATATATTTTTTCCAAGTTCAGTATCAAATAAATGTTTGTTTTTCTTTTGACTGACAGGCCATAAACTATAATTACTACTATTCCTTGAATGCCTGGTTGCTGCTGTGCCCCTGGTGGCTGTGTTTTGATTGGTCAATGGGCTGCATCCCCCTCATTAAGTCAGTCGGGGACTGGAGGGTAATTGCTCTAGCAGCACTCTGGTTCTGCCTAATTGGCCTGATATGCCAAGCCCTGTGCTCTGAAGACAGCCACAAGAGACGGTAAGAGGCCAAGCTGAATTTTAACTTCCACACGGGGTGGAGTCAGAGCATTTTGCTAAATCCAGCACTGATCATTTTAACGATTTTTGTGGAAGTAATATCTAAGGAGCTTTTATTTCAAATACATGTTTGTGGCCAGGATGAGTTCTATCCATTTGGAATCCATGGCTGGCTTCAACTAGTGGGGAGTGAACTTGGAGGGGGGGGGGGTTGCAGATGACTGCTTTATCTCTCCCTCCCTCTTTCCCCGTGAAGCAGCATTTTGAGATCCTTTTCGCTGTAGGTGGTAAAGAGTAATTTATGGTCAGAACTGAGAGTGTAATTGATGTGTGTTGTGCCCATTATTTCACAATTCTGCTTCTGAAAACCCTAGTGGATGCTACAGTGATTCCTTCTCTTGTTATTTGGTACAAAATAAATTGCCACCCCAAAGAGCCTGTTCTTTCTCACACCCCAGAAAAGGGAAAAAACGGTTATTGAGAAAATAATTGGGAGAAAAACAAATGTGTTTTATGAGAAAGAAAGCTATTTAAGAAGATTTCCTTTAAGCATAAGTGTTGATGGAATTAGATTAGTAATTTCTCAAAATAAATTCAGTTTTAAGTTTACCTGTGGCTTAAATTGGTACGTAATTCTAAAGGGCGACAAACCATAGTCCCAATCCACTATACACATGCAATAGGATTTTTCTAGTACTACAGGCACAGGGTCTGGGAAGGAGCCACCAAATTTGACCTGGCTTTCTTTTTTTTGTTTGTTTTTTAATTTTACTGAAGTATAGTTGAGTTACAATGTTATGTTAATTTCTGCTGTACAGCAAAGTGATTCAGTTATACATATATATTCTTTTTCATATTCTTTGCCATTATGGTTTATCACAGGATAGGGAATATAGTTCCCTGTGCTGTACAGTAGGACCTTGTTGTTTGACCTTGCTTCTTAATTCATCCTCTTACATCTGTGGGAGATTGGGAATGATTGCCTACTTCCAGAAGTGTTCCACTGCTCTTGGCTTTCTTTTTACTTGACTGAAATTTATGCCATAGCACCCGAAAATGATATTAGTTTATTTCAGATTTCATGAAGTTTAAACCAGTTAAGTAGCATTACTTCTGTTAAGTTTGGCAGGGAGGGGGCACTAAATTGGTCTAATTGGGACCAATATCCATTGAGCTATTCAACGCCTACACAGTTTAAGGTATAGTCAGGGGCAGGTGCATTCATAGGCCTTGCAAAGTAATCATTCTAACTTTATTCATATGAATTTTGTGACATGTAAGTTTTATCTTTATGCTTGACGCTAAGTGCCTTAGTAAGATTTTTATATCTTATCCTAATGCTGCCTGGTTAGACCCTCTCTACTGATGCCATTTCTCAGTTGCTGGCATGAAAAAAAGGGGGGGGGCCTTTATCGTGAATTTAATGTTAAGGAGGACATGTTTCTTGAACAGTCTAAAAGTAACCATTTTAATTCTCATCTTCCAGGATCCTCACACTGGGCCTGGGACTTCTCATCATTCCATTTCTTCCTGCGAGTAACCTGTTCTTCCGAGTGGGCTTCGTGGTGGCAGAGAGGGTCCTGTACCTCCCCAGCGCTGGGTACTGCATGCTGCTGACTTTCGGATTTGGAGTTCTCAGTAAACATACTAAGAAAAAGGTATTGGCCCAGAGCGGTGGTGCCATTCCTGACCAAGACGATGGGTGGATTTTACTAATGACACTTCCCATATCCCTCTCTTCTTAAGAAACTGATTGCTGCTTTCGTCCTGGGAATTTTATTCATAAACACGCTGAGATGCGTGATTCGCAGTGGCGAGTGGCGGAATGAGGAACAGCTTTTCAGAAGCGCCCTGTCTGTGTGTCCTCTCAACGCCAAGGTATGTTGGCTGCCATGTTTTAAGTTCGACCGCTGAGTAAGGAGAATGTTTACCTTCACACGGAATCCGGCATATGACCTTGATCATATACTTGGGGTTTTTCTTTTTTTTTTTCTTTTAAATGATTTTGACAAAATTTATTAAAATGGCACTTAGCCAAAATAATACAAAAGAAATTATTAAAACCAGACAATGTCAGTGAAACAGCAGATTACCTAAACAAGTTTTTACTCATCTTCCAGTTGGTCCAAATCATGGATTAAAGTGGTGTCAGGGAAGGTAACTCCACATATCTAGTCTGGGGTCCGGGGAGGCCCACAGTCGAACCATGTAGAGCACACTTCAAAACACGTGCTCCGGCCTCCTGAAATCTATAACTGGAAGATGATAATACCTGTGAGTGGACAGCAGTTCAGTTCAGGAAGTTTAAAGGACCCTGTGGGGTGTTCAGCAGCACACATTTCTATCAAGCCTGTGGCTTCTCTACCTGGGATTCTTTTTGCCAGATTAGGTAAAAATAAATGTACAGACTTTAAAATTGGCAGTGTTTTTGTTGACACAGTCTGGTACGAGTATGTTTCACTTGTATCCTTGATGAATTTCTTCACTTACCCAGCTGTGCCTCTTTGGGCAAAGGGGCGGGGGGTATTGGTGGGGGAGGGACACGGGACAACAGTGCCTATCTCCTGGGTTTGTTGTGAGGCTTTAATGAAATGTGGCCTCTGAAGTGCCCTGACATGGTACGTAGAACATAGTAGGTGATCCAGAAATGTTTGCTTTCATAGGCTCCTTTTAGTTTTGGTTGTCCCATTAAATGAAAAGAAGGGAATGATACTTGCTCAAAATGGGAGGCCAAGGGCTTCCCTCGTGATTTCAGGCAAAATTATATGAAGAAATCTAATGAATAGTTGATGTCTTATTGTGACTGTGGAGTGAGGGATACTATAAAAGGTGCTGACTCCTTGTTTGTCTTTTCCTTGGATTAAAAAAAACCTTGTTCGTGTTTTATAGTTAGAGGCTGAGATAAGAGTGAATTATTTCAAGCTTTTATTGTTAATTTGATTTGCTGACCTAGCCATTTATTTTATGCTATTAAAAATAAATTGCCTGTGATTTAATTTCATAATGTTAATAGATTTGCTTTATTTTTACTTTTCTGTTTGAATGGCAGTAATTACCCCTTCTATTTATATAGTTCTTCCGCAGAAGGAACTCAGATTTCTTTGTAGAGGCTCTATCATTAATCTCCATTATCCTCCCTCGAAGGTTGTCAGAGAGAGGTTATTTTCTTTAATTTTCCAAATGAAAGAAACTGAGGCATGGAAAGATGGAGCTGACTTTATCTAAGTTAGTGACTTAGGAGGTAGATAGAGGCCTGGTATAGTGCTGTGCCCAGGTTACCCTAGTAAATGAGGGAATATGGGACATATGTGATGTTTGAGCCTATACGTCTGCCTTATGATTTCATATGTTATAGGCTAGAAAACACAGGGGGTGTGCAGATGGTCATGCACATAATCATATGTCTGTGTGTGTGGTTTTCTCTTTTAAATTTACGACATACATACAAGACCTCATCTTCAGAATGGACCCAGTAGTGATAAGCCTTTCCAAGAACATTTTTCAGTGATGCCATTCAGTATGAGCAAGATAGGTTTCTTTTTTTTTTTTACTTCTCACTATAAACTGAAGTATAATAAAGTTCTCTTTACTTCCTTTTTTGGGAGTGGGGGAGCTAGGTTGATTTCAGGGAAGAGATCTCATTTAGAAAGACACTGGTTTCATTCAACTCTATTGCAGGAGATACATTTTTCTGCACTCATTTCCACCTTACATTCACTGACTATTAAGTAAGCAATTGGCACCTTGGCTGTCAATTAGGCCCAGATTTACAAATGAGACTCAGTGCTGTGCCTGGTCTGCATTTGAATTACCCACAGTCCCTTGCATATGGTAGGAACTTGGTATTAGTGACTGAATTGAGACAATAGAGATTAAATTCCTACTATGGATGAGACACCAAGTATCTGATTGTATTTGCAGCCATTCTTAGTTTTCAAGGCTTGAAAGTGTGTGACACTTTGTATCAAACCTGGGATACAATTCTAAATTCTTTAACAATGAAAGGGATCATATACCACAATGAGGTATTTCCTTAAGGATGAGCCAGGATGGGTTATAGGATTTTTATGTGTTTAGAACATTTTAAGTTTAACATGAAGTTTTAATGGGAAATTTGAAAGAAACTGGTTTTAGCATTGCTGTTGAATGTACCTCCTTCCCTTATGGATGCTTTCACCTCGTTTGTATTTACATATCCTTGGGTTGCAACGATGGGTTTTCTCTGTGGCTTCTGTGCTGGTTCGTTGCCTCAGCGTAGGAATCACAAAGGCAGGAGGGAAAGTTCAAGGATAAATAGGCTTTTTCAATCCTTTACATTCCCGGGAAACAAAAATCACTCATTCTTTAAACTCTAGTTTAGGTAAACTGTTTCGTAGGGGTTTGCTTTGGTTTTTCACAATGGGTTATCTAGGCAGCTGTTTTCTATTCAAATACTTCCCTCCATGTCACCCACAGGATAAGGCTGGCCTGTTTACCAGTCTTAATTATGGACAGCTTGTCTTCTAGGGGGCTGTCCAGTTTTTAACTAGTTCCATTGAATTCACTGCAGTCTGATTTTGCAAAGCAACGCTCCGCCCTCTCCTGATCTCCTGGTCCGTGGCATCGGGTCTAACAGAACAGCGGCTCTACTGCAGAGGGCAGTTCAGCTCTTTGTCTGAGCTTTTTATTGAGAAAACAGAATTTCCCCGTAACAAAGGAAAGCAGCAGGAGCTCAGGGGCGGAAGAGGCAGGAGCTGTGTTGAAGTCTGCGTAGAAGCTGTGTTTGTATTCTGGGGACTGCAGGCACATAGTCCTCACTCACAGGTTGGAGTCTCCAGATTCGGTCCCTTTGTGTGTGGGGCATGAGGGAGTGGGTAAACACTTCCAGACTGGGGCTGGGGGAGGCACAAAATCAATCCACTTTGAGCCCACTTTTCAAAACCCACCATCGAGCCATAGCATTAACTAGTCTCCTGCAAGCTATAACATAAAGATGGTAACACCTACAGATGGACGATAATTTGGTTTAGGAAGTTTAAATTATACGGGGTGTGCTGCGCAATATTATACATTTCTATCGCCTGTGATTTCCCCGTTTGTGATTCCTTTTGTCCGATGAGGTAAAAATAGATGTATAGAGTTTAAAATTGGCAGTTAAAAAACAAATCTCGGGCTTCCCTGGTGGCGCAGTGGATAAGAATCCGCCTGCCAATGCAGCGGACACGGGTTTGAGCCCTGGTCTGGGAAGATCCCACATGCTGCGGAGCAGCTAAGCCCATGTGCCACAACTACTGAGCCTGCGCTCTAGAGCCTGCGAGCCACAACTACTGAGCCCACGTGCCACAACTACTGAAGCCGGTGCATCTAGAGCCCGTGCTCTGCAATAAGAGAAGCCACCTCACTGCAACGAAGAGTAGCCCCTGCTCACCGCAACTAGAGAAAGCCCGGGTGCAGCAACAAGGACCCAACGCAGCCAAAAATAAATAAATAAACTTATTTAAAAAAAAAAAATCTGTTACGTATGTGCTTAAAGAATGTCACAGTGCTCTATACCCTTCCAGAAATATCAGTATTTTTGAAGACGTGCTATCGCTGTAGGTTAAGATGGATAAGGCAGGGTGTGATGATTCTTTTAAAAGGGGTTTTGAATGTTCAGATATAATGCTACTTGATTGTGCTCAAACCATTATTGTAATTCACCATGTATCAGTCTGCTAGGGCTGCCATAAGAAAATACAATGGACTGGGTGGCTTAAACAACAGAATTTTATTTTCTCCCAGTTCTGGAGGCCAGAAGTCCAGGATCAAGGCATCAGAAGAGCTGGTTTCTCCTGAGGCCTCTCTCCTTGGCTTGCAGATGGCCACCTTCTTGCTGTGTCCTCACATGGCCTTTCATCTGTGTGCAGGCATCTCTGGTGTTCTCTGTGTGTCCAAATTTCCTTCTCTTATAAGGCCATCAGTCAGATTGGATTAAGTCCCCGAAGAGCCTCATTTCAACTTAACGACCTCTTTAAAGACCTCCATCTTTCAATACAATCACATTCTGGGGTGCTGGGGTCTAGGACTTCAACATATGAATTTTGGGGTCACAATGCAGCCCTTAACACCCAAAAGAAACATTATTTTACCTTAAAAAATAATACATGGGGTAAATGAGTGGGTCTAGAAATTGTCTTGAGCAGCCCGGCCCCATTTTCACCCAGCACTGTAATAAATGGGTGTGATATAGTGAGAAGAAACACAGGCTTTGGAGCCTGGGTTCAAATCTAGTACCACAACCTAGGGCAAGACACTTAATGGTGCCAAAGCAGTCCCTCAGCACATGCCAGCCACTGCTGTTAGTTATTATTAGTCACGCTGCACACACCCAGTTGAATGACTTTTCTGTAGCATCATCTCCTCTGAGATTGCTGTTGGCCTTTACACTGTAAGCCTCCAAAAGGAGCGTTTGATGATCGGTAAATACTTCTGGTAATAGTCCTCATGAGTCCATTTAGTTCTGCTGCCCTGGGCTCTTTGCTTCTTCAGTGTTCCTCAGGTGCCCCCACTTCTTCACCACCACCCAGCTCCGTCTGCCATCCTCGCTCTTGGGGCTGCAGCTACAGGCTCTCCCTGGACCCCCAGCATTGGCTTTCTTCTGACTCATGTGAGTTTCCCAGTGTGACTTATTTTACATAAGCCTAAATCTGATTCTGACCCTCTGCCACCCTCCTACCCCTGGCTTTTGCTATGGGTTGAATTGTGCCCGCCCCCCCGCCCCCAAGATGTATTCAAATCCTCAGCCCTGTTTATTTCGGAAGGGGGTCCTTGCAGATGTCATTCAGATGTAAGTTAAGATGAGGTTATACTGGAATAGGGTGGACCCTTAATCCACTACGACCGGTGTCCTTATGAGAGAGAGCAGAGACATGGACACACGGCGGGGAGAGGGCCACGTGAAGACAGAGGCAGAGATTTGAGCGCTGCAGCCACAGAGCAAGGTACACCAGGGCTGGCCGGCCACGGTCGGAAGATGAGAGAAGCGTGGACATTTTCCTCAGAGCCTCCAGTGGGAACCAGCCTTGCTGCTGCTAATTTCGGCCTCCAGAACTACGGCGGAATACATTTCTGTTGTCTCTAAGCCCCCAGCTTGTGGTCCTTTGTTACCGCAGCCCTAGGAAACTCAGGCACTTAACAGACCCCGCACTGGCCTCGCACTTCTCTTGGGGCAAAGACTAAACGGGACCCAACGCCTCTCAGGGTTCCCTGTGTAGCCTGGTCACCCCTGCCGTCTGCACTCAGCGACGCCAGGCTGCCTGTAGCTGCTCAGCCAAATGTACCAGGCTTCCTCTAGGCCAGGGACCCTGCCCCTTGCTGCTCCACCTGGGACACTTGCTCCACTGCAGCCCCTTTACCGGGTGACCCCCGTTCAGGTCTCTGCTGGAAGGCCCTTTATAGGACAGCCGTCCTGACACTCAACCAGGTGCCGTCCTCAGACTCACCTTCCTCCAGAGCCCCGGCCCCTTCGAGTGACACATTTACTAATGAGGGCATTTGACTCCCATCCAGGGCTCAGGAGGCAGGGGTCTGAATGGTTTGCCCACCATTGTATCTGTAGCTGCCGACATGGTGCCTGGGGTGCACTCATTACCTAAAGGAATAAGGGAGGGAGGATTTGATTAGTGTAAAGTGGAATGCTAGTATTGCTGCAGAAGACAGGTGTCATACAAGAAAGTGCTGTATTTGTTTAAAGTACAGAATCGTTACTGTTTCCTCACATGCATGTGTGGTTGGACTTTGCAGCTCAGCCCTAGTGGGTGCAGGTGTGTGAGAAGGAGGGGGTGTCAGGGTTTCACAGTAAAACCAGCCCAGCTTCCTAACTTCCCAGTTTTCTCTGTTGAGTTCTTTAGTCAATATTCCGCTGTCACACTTTAGTGTTACCATCTGCTTGTCACCTCCCTTTCCTCGAATCTTTTCTTACAGGGCAGGGCACTAAAGCACCAGCAAGCTCGGCCCAGCCTCTCTAGGGGTTTAGCTAAAGTTCTGGTAGGGGCTTGTTTTTTAATACCATTATCTTTTGCTTGCGTTTAGAAGGTATGGTAGGCATCCCAGCTCTGAACAAAGAAGTCTGGCAGCTGATGGCCAATTTTTCTCTCTCTTTTCAGGTTCACTACAATGTGGGCAAAAACCTGGCTGATAAAGGCAATCAGACAGCTGCCATTAGATATTACCGGGAAGCTGTGAGGTACTGCAAGCATCCTGTCTCACAGAAGAAATGCTGTCTTTACAGTACACATGTCTTATTTTAATTTTCTAGCGTTAAAAACCTGTCCCCACGAGGACCCCAACTTTAAGATAAATTTGCCAATTCCTGAGAGTTTAGTGAAGACTACAGGCTTGGTTTCTCTCTCCACTTCCAGATTAAATCCGAAGTACGTTCATGCCATGAATAATCTGGGAAATATCTTAAAAGAAAGGAATGAGCTCCAGGAAGCAGAGGAGCTGCTGTCTTTGGCTGTACAGATACAGTAAGCGTTGTTTTATAATCATGCTCACGGCATGGAAATGCGCTCCAGCATTCTGGGAGCTAAGCCTTTCTTTTCCTTGTTTATCTTCCAGGCCAGACTTCGCTGCCGCATGGATGAATTTAGGCATCGTGCAAAACAGCCTGAAACGGTTCCAGGCGGCCGAGCAAAGTTACCGGACGGCGATCAAGCACAGGAGGAAATACCCAGATTGTTACTACAACCTCGGGCGTTTGGTAAGCACATGGTGCCCTGTGGCTGAGGCAGAAAAGCTTGGTTTTGTTTCCTTCTTTATAATAAAGTGAGAAGAGCGACACCCATTCTAACCCTCTACATCTTATGAAGCTCTTTCACATACTTTTATCTCAGTTGAAGGTAGCTATTTGATTTCCTCACATGTAGTTTTTTTTTAGCTCTAATTAGAGAGCAAGCCAACTTGAATTAGCCAAGTTTAAGAGATCATAAAGGCAACAGGTTAAACTAAGGAATAAATTACAATTTTTACAAGTCCCTTTGTGCCCTGTTAAACAGTATTCCAAGGGGTTACTTCCTGATAAACATTGGTCTCTCTGTTTTTAAAACACCAATTGAATAAAAACTGAAATTTAAAAAAAGCAAACCCATAATGTGACTTCTGAGTTTTCCTCTTCTGCTGCCTCAAGGGACTGTTCCTGCATTTTTACAGGTAACTATCCCCCCATAAAAGAAAGCTCAGGAGCCCACAAAAGGGCTTTGAGATTATTCAGTGGAAACAGAACATAATGTGTTCCATAGAGACTTGCTCTTTTTGGTTACTAACAGGATATTTATAAAGCTGTTATTGCTCTTGACTTTTTTTCTTTAAATATAGTTTCTTTCTTCAAATAAATAATACAGCAGTAGCTCATACAGTAAGTTCAATAATCTTAAAATCTGAAAGCGTGGGGCTTCCCTGGTGTCACAGTGGTTAAGAATCCACCTGCCAGTGCAGGGGACACAGGTTCGAGCCCTGGTCCGGGAAGATCCAACATGCTGCAGAGCAGCTAAGCCCGTGCGCCACAACTACTGAGCCCACGTGCCACAACTACTGAAGCCCGTGCACCTAGAGCCCATGCTCCGCAACAAGAGAAACCACCGCAGTGAGAAGCCCGCGCACCGCAACGAAGAGCAGCCCCGCTCGCCTCAACTAGAGAAAGCCCATGGGCAGCAACAGAGACCCAACGCAGCCAAAAATAAAATTAATTAATTAATTTTAAAAAAAATCTGAAAGCATATATTGCTGATGATAGTGAAATAGATTTTGTCATCATTTCTGAAAGACCTCCATGAGGATGCACAGCTTAATTATTAAAACTCTTGCTTTCCTTAATAAAGAAAATAAGCGCACACCCACAAAATGGTAGTTCTGTGAGGTGATGGAGGTGATAACGAGAAAAACAGAGTTTATTACCGTGTGCAGCGGGCAGACAAGTGGGGTAACTCAAAGGGATGGTTAGAACTTGGGCTTATGTAGCATCTTAGCAGAGAACTGTACATTTGTAGAGAAATGACAAAGAAAGAGGTTTCAGGCTTCCAAGCTGACGAACTGTGGGAAGGTAAATATATGGGGGAAACCTCACATATATAATGAAGTGAGGTGTGTTTGTGTAGGTTCGTCTTCTCCATAGCCATAAAACTTCCCCAGGAGGGGAGGTCCTCCTCCTTTCTCAGAAGTTTCTGCTTTTAGTAAGATCAGGGAAGCTCCAGGAAAGCTGCTTTCTGCATCTGTTGACTCTCAAATGCCTTCAGTGCAATAATCTTTATGCCAAAATGGTATATTTGGGGTGGCATTTTCGGGTCCTCTATCTTGTTATCTTGGAGTAGGGGAGAGACAGTAAAATTCCACTGTAATAATACCAGTAGAGACCAGAAAATCCAGTCACACACACAGCAGGGTGGGTCCTTGCAAAGTTAATGAAGTGAGAATGGGATCTGGGAACAAATTGGGTATTATCCAAATACTTGCATCGGTGGTTATTGCAGGGTTTACTGTTTCTATTTACTGTGTCTACACTAGGACTTGCGTGACATATTATACTTGAGATCCACACGAAATCTTCTTTCATTCTTTTTTCTTTTTCTTTTTTGGAGGCAGCTCTTTTTTCAGGGTATTGTTTGTGAAGTGAGTGTATCTGCCTGGAGCCCTCAGTTATACTTTAAAGCTCTAATACTTAGCGGTCTTCTTCCTTCCCCCAGTAGCTGCCTGTCACTGCAATTCCTTGGGGTTTGGAAAATTGAGAATTAATGCTAGATGAGCCAAGTTACATCCAAAGAAAGGAAGATAGAATGCAAAATAGAAGATTTTAACACGTGCTCCAGGCCCTGGAACTCATCCCCACTCTCACTTAGAAGATCATCTGTAGTACTGACTATATTGAGACCTTGTACTGTTCTCTGTGTACTATTTACTAATTATGCTACCGTGAAGTAATCTTTCTGTGTTCCCTCCTGCCAACTGTTCTTGGTTATTTAAAGATTTTGCTCTCCTTTGTTGTTTAATTATCCAGCTTTTGCCTGCTTGACAGCTTAAAAGCATTAAGAGCTTAATCTTTAACAGCTCAACCAGTATATTTTATATCGGCAAATAATAGGAACTTAATAACTGAAGAGTTTCCTTTTTGAAAAAACCTTCCTTAGTCACTCTTCAGTAGTGGGAGACAGAAATGTGTTTTGATTTCTGGATACAGGAAAGAAGGGACTATAATGAACTTCTCTTGTGACGTAGGAAATTGGGAAGAGCCGGATTATTTGGGACACATTACTAACATTAGAAAATTACGGTAATAGTGACTGGAGACAGTTCATTTTGCAAGGACTAATTGCATCAGGCAGGATCCATTCAGGAAAACAAAAACCATGCTAAGTATTTTTTTTTTAAATAATCTCTTCCTTTTTTAAAAAATATTTCTTTATTTATTTTGGTTGCACTGGGTCTTAGTTGTGGCATGCAGGATCTTTAGTTGCGGCATGCAGACTCTTAGTTGCAGCATGCATGCATGCGGGATCTAGTTCCCCAACCAGTGATCGAACCCCAGCCCCCTGAATTGGGAGCGCAGGGTCTTACCCACTGGACCACCAGGGAAGTCCCCATGCTAAGTATTTTAAATAGAGAAGATTCAATACAAGGAATGGGTTAGACAGTTGTTGCAAGAACACACATGGAAAGGTGACATTAACTCAGAGAGTAAAAGGAAACCCTGTAGGGTTAGGGGAACACATGGAATGAAGTGATGCCACCAGAATTTAAGAGCTCATAGAAGGCACCACATCTCAGGAGCTACCATCACCTGAAGGCTGAGATTGTGACAGAAGGACCAAAGTCCAGCCCAAGGACTGTGGAGGGAGGGGACATGGCCACTGTAGAGACACTGCCAAGGACAAGGAAGGAGAGAGCGAGAATGGGGGGAAAGCGCTACTCTGTCTTCCAACTATCTGATCATCACCTGTGACTTCTATTGGCAGAGAGACTTGACCGGGGGCCAAGTAGCAAAGCACCATGGGAAATGTAGTTTGCAGAGCATAGAAGGTTGAGCATAGGACTAATAGGTAAATAACATGCTTATTACCCGTCCGCTTTCAGAATGGGTAGTTCTTGCTAAATCACCATTTTTCTCTGTCTCCCTTAAAGTGCTTGTTCACTTTGTATAGATGGTATAAAAGGTAAAGTTCAAGGCAGAATAGGAGTAAGTGTTACCTGGTTCAGGCTGGGGTTGTTCTTCAATAAATAGTAATGAAAAATAATAATAAATAATAAAATATGTAAAGAATGTTTTTGTTGTGTAAACGAAGTTATGTTGGTTTTCCTGGGTGCCTTTGAAAGCATGTCACCACAGATCGTCTCCACGTGACTCAATTGCCTGTCACTTGCTGGAGAGAACTGGCTGAGAAATCAATGGAACATCAAGCATAAAGAGAATTAAATGTTGGTATAATTGGGCATCCTAAATTATTTTAAGTCTTTGAACTTTACATGTTTCCTCATTTAAGGGCTAAAGTATTGTAACTGGAGTCTCTGAGTCTCATGGGAAATTCCGACATCTTTAGCAAATGGATATTCACAAATGTTTCTGTAATTCCTTAAACCTTTCTTTTTCTTGCGTACTGTGCCACCTGTTTGCTGTGTGTGGGGTCATGGGGCAAGTCACAATGTTTCTGTTGTCTAATGAAAAGGCAGACTTGACAGTAAATAAGGAAATAGCCTTAAACTCTGATAAATTGTAATCTTGTGTACTTTTTTGCAGAGTTAAGGGAACCGTGTTCATTCAGATGAGATGTGCATTTGAAAGGAGTTAAAGAGGGCAAGACAATCCATCACTTTCCCCCCTGCGTGCTTTTATTAACTATGCGGATTGACAGCCAGCCGTTTCATATTCTGTTGTCGATGTTAACGTTCCCTCTCCAAAGAAAGCAACAGATCATTCTCTCCTTCCTGAAGGAGGCAAACAGGCTCCAAAACTGGCAAAGACGTTTACATTTACTGCTTAAGACTTTTCCAACCAGTTCATAAAGTATGTCTGATGTACTCACAGTTTTATAGGCAGCTTAGATGTAGGCAGGAATACCATTCTTCACAAGGTGAATTTGGCACATAGAGTTTTTAATCACATTAAATATTTTGTTGACCATTTTAAATAATACCTTATCAAAGATAGACTATGTGAAGTCTTTCTGGAAAAATACTAAGGATTAGGTTTTTTCCTTAACCTCTCTTCAGTAGTCTGAAACATGCTTTGACACCTGGAATCACTAAATTATGGGTTGTAGTTAAAAGGTTGTAGGCTTGGGCTTCCCTGGTGGCGCAGTGGTTGAGAGTCCGCCTGCCGATGCAGGGGACACGGGTTCGTGTCCCTGTCCGGGAAGATCCTACATGCCGCGGAGCGGCTGGGCCCGTGAGCCATGGCCGCTAAGCCTGCATGTCCAGAGCCTGTGCTTCGCAACGGGAGAGGCCACAACAGTGTGAGGCCCGCGTACCGCAAAAAAAAAGAAAAAAAAAAAAAAAAAAAGGTTGTAGGCTCAGGAGCTAGACCACCTGCTCTCAGTCCCTGCTCTCCCATTTCTAGATATGGCACTTTGGGCACGTTACTTCCTTTCTCTGTGCCTCGGTTATTTACTTCATCTGTAAAACGGGGATAGTTCTCTCCTTCACTGAGATTGTTTGGAGGCTAAATGAGTTAATATGAAAAATTAGAAGCTCGATAAATACAAGTTCGGTTCGGTTTGGTTTCGGGTTTGGTATGGTTATATCTTGGAGAAAGAAAGCACAGAAAAGAACTGGAATATTGATTGGGGGTGTCCCTGCTTTCTGTTCAGTATGCAGATCTAAATCGTCACGTTGATGCGCTGAACGCGTGGAGGAATGCTACCGTGCTGAAGCCGGAGCACAGCCTGGCCTGGAACAACATGATCATCCTCCTTGATAACACAGGTGTGGAGAAGTGATTCAGTCAGTCCATACTATAGTGCCGTTGGATAATTAGGAAACAGATGCTTGTGCTTTTTTTTTTCCCTAGTGTGTGTTAGAGTTTTGTTTGTTTGTTTTTAATTAATATGGGGTTCAATATTTTACATGACAAATATGTGTGTACTTCTAGAATACGGAGTTTCCTTTGACATATTGCAATATGAATGTTTGGAAAGGTGACACTTCGCTTAGAGTTGTTGTTGAGTAATGGGGGCAGGTGTGCACTAACATCTCATTTCTCCTGAAGCCTGTCATCTGGCAATGGCCATCATCTAGGATGCTGGAGGTACCTGGAGCAGGTACCATCCATTTCTGGGCTTATGAAATGGATGGTGCTAGGTCCATGCTCTAAAGTTCATGGATGGTACTCAAAGGAGGTGCTCTCAAACCTACACTCAGAGATTCTTATTTTCGATATAATGGTAATAAATTTGGTGACCTGGTTTCTTAGCCCATGCGAGACTCAATCAATTAGAAGTTTCTCTGTTCCCCTACTTTTAAAAATCCAGCCATCCCATAGGAAATGATAGTTTTCATTTGGCAAAATTTAAAGCTAGTAAGCCATCTACTCAGTGTGGAGGGAGATACACATCTTGTTCCTAATGAAAGTGTAGAATGTGAGCTTCAATACTATAAACATTCAGTTATTAAACTGTTGCTGTGATATTCTTATTCTGCAGACTTGTTTTCTCCGATTTGGGTATAACTGGTATCTGGGGGAAATTAAAATTAGATTTTACATGCTTTGACAGAATTTAATCAAAAGCTGTTGGTATGTCAGAATTGTGCTGGACTGCAGTGGCTTTGCAACTGATAGGCGTGTGTGTGTGTTGAGTGTTGTGTGTGTGTGTGTGTATTACATGTTCTACATTGATCTTCTTAAGTAGTTTATTCATAATCATTGTACATAATGCACATAAGCCCTGTTAATTAGAGAGAGAGACTAAAATACTAGTACAATGCGAACATGTTTTTAAGTTTTCCATTGTTCATTCACAGGTAATTTAGCCCAAGCCGAAGCTGTTGGAAGAGAGGCGCTGGAATTAATACCTAATGACCACTCTCTGATGTTCTCCTTGGCAAACGTGCTGGGAAAGTCCCAGAAATACAAGGTGTGTGAACTGCAGGCTGTGATTTCTTGCAGTGAATGCCAACATCTGACAGGAACCATCGATGTAACGTCTGCCCAGTTAAATTCAGAATTCGGCCCAACTAGTGGTAGCTGAGTACCAGCGTGGCTCAGTCAGTTTGCTTTGAGAAGCTGCGCAAGAGATGAATTTGTGGACTCAGACTCCACATGCTTTCTGGTCAGAATTCACCAGCATTGCTCAAACGTGGGAGGGGAGGAGAAGCCAAAAAAATCCTAGCAGATGCCCCAGCTCCTGGCATGGAGCTATGATTCTGTCCCTGGTGCTGGGGCTCGTCCTCTTCTGCACAAAAAGAGTACCAGCCCGTGGAGAATATAGGATGGGTTCTCGCTGCTTCCAGGTTTTTCCTCACCTACAGGAAGTTACAGGTCATCTGCAAAACCCTAGAAGTTTCTGACCAACGAAAAACACAAGGTATTGCATCAGGCCTCTAACTACCTGGGGTCCCAGGGTGGGCCAGGAGTAGACCTTGAATCAGAAGGCAAGTAACTCCCTGGATATTGAAGGGGACTCTGTTCCTAATAGCACTGATCTCAGATTTTAGTTTTGTGTATCAGAACCACCAAGGGAGCCCGTGAGAATACAGATGCCCGTATTTCTCCCCATGGCTCCATTGGGTAAGGTCAGGGAGTATGCATTCTAACCAGCATCCCGGCTTCCTAGCACAGATGTTACAGAAAACACACTTTTAGAAGCTGTGTCTTCGTCCTTTCATGAGAGAAATATTTCCTTTTTGAATCAGCGGCCATATCTGATTTTGATCACACTTGGCCTAATAGTAGTGATTAATTCATACTTCTCCTGTTCGGCTCATTAGATATCATTATCGGTATAATTTTCTGTAACAATACAGTAGTAAGATGTCTCATGCATTTCTATCCTTTTTGAATTGAATAATCAGGGAGTTTAATAGCATCAGAATACATTTTTGAATTTCTAGATTTTGCCCCCAGATAACCTTTTGAGGGGTTTCGTTTTATTTTTTACAGACCTACTTGTGTAGAGGAGAGGGAGGTGAGGTGTGTGGGTTCCTTTCTAATGACTTTCCAGCCATCTGTCAGCCTGGGACGGGGTGGGAGTGTCCAGTGACCATCTTTGAGATGCAGCTTATGTGATCATGTGCTGATTTTTCTATCATCCCACAGCTTATAAACTGGAATTCCTAGTAGGTGACAGGACCTGGGGTTGATTTGGGTTCCAGTTCACAGTGGTGTTTTGTATGTTTTTTTTTCCCAGATAAAGTAGAAAATACTCCATAAAGCAGAATGGAGAAATGGGTTTCCTGTTTCTCTACACATTTTGCATCCTAACTGTCTAGGCCAGGGTGCTGAGCCTAAGATAGGAAAACAGAGGATGAAATCTGAAATAAGGAACTGAACTTTGGGCACTGGGCGGGGACGCTTGGACGAAGAGGTGACGTGGTGGTGACTTGCAGGGGTGGGATAAGCAGACCTTGCAGCTGGGCCACCGTCCCCATCAGGACAGGTGTCTGTGGTCTGTGCACCTCCCTTTCCACCTAGGCATTTGCTGTTGTAGATTATCACTAACTCCTGGTCAATGTCCTTAGTGAGCCTGGAGGCTCCTTGAGGCCGGAGTCTTAAGTCCCATTTTCGTGTCTCCATTGCCGCTCCACCCCTCCCCAACCACTGGGCATTTTGTAAGTGCCCAGGGCACCACTGTGAAATGATGGAACACATCCCACGTTCGGTTCTGAAACGTTCAGGCTTCCGGAATCTATTTTGAGACTTCGATGTGAGCATTCTCATTACATCCAGGTGATAATGGGGCACCTTTTTAATCCGAGCAGCCCTTTTATCCAAGAGCCATCACTTAACCACTCCTCAGTTTATTCTTCTGTAAAATGGAGATGGTGCTAAGAAAGAAATGCACAAGAAGGTAATTTATAACTATGAAACATTGTATACATGTACACATACACAGCAGTAATTTTAGTCTAGTGATTATTGAATGAAACTCGAAGGATCATGAAAATCCATTAGCATTTATGATGCCTATTGCTGTTTAATTTCCAAAAGTGATGTTTTTCAGTGGTGAACATTGCCTCTCGTGCTGATTCTCTCTCTGCATCACCTGTTCCACGGGCCCTGTAGTTTAAGAGCAGATTATGTCTAGAGAGCAGTTTCCCCAACTCCAGACATTTATGTCATACCCTTATGAATTTTTTTTTTGGCCACATCTAGATACTACTTATTATTCACTTGATATATTTCTTTAAATAGATTTTAAACACAAATGGTAATTAAAGTGGAAACATGCTATCTTTACTAGAAATATAAGGTAAATGAAAATAGAATAATTTTACTAAATCTCAGGTAGGTACTACTACTGGCTCAGGCTCTGAGCCTGAGGGTGAACCCTCAGTTAGCCTCAAAGGGAGATTGGAAGGTGTTGGGGGGTGACCCCAAACCACCACCAAACGGAGACTTTGTCTCAACTGAACTGGAAGAAAGGAAGGTGAATTGAAGAGGGAGCTATTCTTGCTATGTGACTGGTGGTTTCAACTTCATGTTGGACCACCCACATTCCCTTCCCAGCCAGAGTGGTCTGCAGGGTGTTTCTTGTGAAAGCCTGTCTGGGAGAATAGACGCGGGTTTAAGGATGCTGCTGAGATGATGCTGCAACCCTGGCGGCCGGCGTGGCTGAAATGACCTCCGACTGCCCAGTCCTTGCCGCCTAGGCAGAAAGACCCTCACTTGCTCCTTTGCAAGGCCTTGCTTTGTCCCTGGTGTTACCCTAAACCTTGGTCATACACATTTTGTCTAACACACTTTAGAAAGTAATATGTTATTTTACCTGTCTGTTGAGGAAAAACAATCCCTGATTTTAAACATGAGTTTATTTATTTGTTCCTTGGCATAAGTCAGCTCATTACTTGGGTCTTGAAGCATCCTTGAACCTCCACAGAAGATCAGTTTATGAATAGTTCATCACTTCCCAGAACAGGGCCATTAAAAAGCCTGATTTAATAGATGAGCATTTGATGGGCTTTGAATACCTGCGGGCATTCGTGTTCTAACGAGGCCTCCAGTCCCAATGTTACCCAAAATGGAGCATGTCTAACCCACACTCACGGTGCCCCACAAACCCACTCTTCCTCCTGATGCCCCTTCTTTTTTCAATGTGTCATTGTTTTTCTGTCTTCCAGGCTTGGAAACTTTTTTTTTTTTTGGCCACGCTTTGAGGCATATGGGATCTTAGTTCCCTGATCAGGGATCGAACCCGTGCCTCCAGCATTGGAAGCACGGAGTCTTAACCACTGGACCGCCAGGGAAGTCCCCAGGCTTGGAAACTTTGAGTCCTTTTTTTCTTCCCCTATTACCTTCCCCTATTACCTGATCCTCATACCCACTCCTTCCCACCAGCCTTGCCTTGCCAAGACCTACAGCCCCTAGACAGGCTGTAAGCCCTCACCCCCGCACCATTGCCCACTCTCCTAAACCCCACTACATCCTCCAAACCTGACTCTGACTGCACATCGTCCTGAACGATGTCCGCACTTGTGGGCGCTTGAGAAATGAATCAAAAAATGAATCTAGCATCCCCTAGAGAACTCCTAACTTGCCTTTTATCTCTACATCTGTCGTCTCCAGATAACACTGCTTCCTTTGCATGTGGAGGAGCATTTTAAAGTAGGTTGAGGTTCCCCAGCCTTTCCATTTCCTATATTTGAGGTTTTAAATGGAAACATTTGAAAATCATCAGAAAGAGCACAGCTACAGATCTGCACAATCCATTTGATTTTTGGTTTGTTTGCACTCTTTTCATTTTTGTTTCCAGCACACCTGACATAGCAGGAAAACTTAGACTTCCTTGAAGGAGTTTTCTCTCCCGGAACTCGGAATGTAGACCCTGACTTTGAGCCGAGTTCTGAGAGTGACCTTTGCTGACATCCTGCGTGTAATCCTGACATCTTCATTCATTCCCTCACAGACCACATTTCTAAAATACAGATTTTTCTCTGCCAGCTCTGTCTAAAAGGTGGTGTCAGAGATGTTTGCCCAGCCAGCACAAGGCAAAGGAAACTGGTCTCCCTGCACTTTATAAAACATGTGATCCTGGATATGGGAGGCCCCTTGGGAGAAGCTCATGTAGGGCACAGATAGAAGGTAAAAACCTGTCCCCAAACCCCCAGCCTTGGTTGTTGAAGCTGAGCCTGTGACCCGGATTAAAGCATGAGTGGCTCTTTAGGGACACGAATGTAGATGGTGTGATAGTCACCCCCGGCAGCTGTCGCTGAGAGCAATGAGGTATCTTTATTTTTCAACATTATGGTAAAAAGGGGCGATGCAGTCGGCCATGGTCCCACGATGAGCAGGTGAGAAAACACTTGGCCGTGTTTCTCTGGCTGGGTTGGAAGTGAATACTGTATGGGGGAAATGCAAGTCTCTCCAAGAATCGGTTCTGCACTTCAGGGGCATTTGGTCACACTCGCGTACAGTCCTGCAGTGGCTGAGGTGACAGGTGGCTGTTTCTCCCTCATTCTCTCTGCTCATTTCCTCCAGCTGAATGGGCTGCTTCTGGGTCGTTGAGGGGGTGTGCCTTCTTAGGGGAGGTTAAACAGACTCCACCTCCTACCTTGAGAATCTTAGAAATGAGCTCATCGATGCTGACCAGAAATGACACTTGTGTGGGTGTCCTCAGCAGCCCGGCACTTTCCTGATTGACCTTTGCTCATCCTGCCCTGGACCCTGAACTGAGCTACTTGCTTAAAGTTGCAGAATGCCCACCACTTCAGGGAGGCAGGTGGCAGAGTCGTTAGCATATTCATCCTCTCTGTGGCCACCATCCCCTGACTACTGCCCTGTCACCTTTGCCCAGTCACACACTGCCCCAATGGATCATCCTTCCGAGCCTCTTCTCAACAGGGTGTGGCCCTTCTGGGCTCCCAGATGTTTCCAGAAGAAGGATTTGGTGGAGCAAAACAAGCACGTTCAAAGTTTGAAATTCATAGGCGATAAAACTGCATAAAACTTTTGCATTGTGTGGAGTACCTTATTTTTTATGTATTTCGTTTTTTTAGGAATCTGAAGCTTTATTCCTCAAAGCAATTAAAGCTCATCCAAATACTGCAAGTTACCATGGCAATTTGGGTAAGGAGATTTTTCAATTTGAATCATATCGAAATTCTGTGTAATTTTAATGAAACAGGTGCATTTCTGTAAAATCACTGTTGGGAGAGTTGTTATTCAAATCTAACCTGTATTGGCCTTTATAATCTGGTTCTAAAATATGGCATTTTAAGGAAATTATCACATTAATAAGATAGCTAAGTAACAGTCATATTTACAAATCTTAATTGCATGATCAGAACAACTCCTAAAATCCCCCACTAGTTAATCGCCTTCTGATGTTAAAACTCAGATTTTCTTTCTTTGAGTGAAGAGCCCTAGATAGTTAAGCTGAGAAGTACTTTGGAAGTTTGCAGTCTGACATGTGTCCTTTTGCTTCTTCTGTAGTGGACCTTCCTTATCTAGCCTGGTCTTCCCTGCGTTCTTCTGTTCTGTGTCTTGGCTAAGAATGCATTCACAATGACTTATTCCCTAGAATTCCTTTCTTTCATTTTTGCATCTCAATAATTTAGATTTTTAGAACATAGCATGTTGATGTTTGGAAGGCTCAGTCACGTGAGTATTTTTTCACCAGATCTCTTCCCTATAGACTCTGTAGCTTCCCCTTGGAAAAGTGATGAAGCATCAGTGGTTGCTGTACTGCCCACATAGAAAGATAGTTTTACTTAGAGAATCATTGTAATAGTCAGAGGCTTACCATTCTAATGAGTAGATTTCTTGGGACTTCCCATGTGGTCCAGTGGTAAAGAATCTGCCTTACAATGCAGGGGACTCTGGTTCGATCCCTGGTCAGGGAACTAGGATCCCACATGCCGCGGGGCAACTAGGCCTGCACCCCACAACTACCGAGCTTGCACGCCTCAACTAGAGCCCATGCGCTCTGGAACCCGTGTGCCACAACTACAAAGCCCACGCGTCCTGGAGCCTGCACGCCACAACTAGAGAAGAGAGAGCCCGCACGCCACAACTAGAGAGAAGCCCACATGCCGCAACGAAAGATCCCACGTGCCTCAATGAAGATCCCGCGTGCCGCAACTAAGACCCGACGCAGCCAAAAAAAAAAAAAAAAGTAGATTTCTTTAACTATCATTTTATGGTCAGATCTTGATGTTAGAGCCCTGAATTCCAGCTGGCAACAAACAAGCTATTATTTTGCTGAAAGGTATAGGAGACTCTTTGTTAAAGTAAATGGCTGGTCTTCTACATGGTCAGAGCACTAAGCAGTGCTGGAGCCCAGCCCTGTGCAGCCTGGCTTTCGGGAAATTTCCTGGCAGCATCAAGAAACTTAGTGTACTCTTCCTTTTGCTTCTTTATGTAACAATGTTGCTGTAGGGAGATGGATCACGCCTAATGATATGAAGAACCCTGGGAGTAACTGGGGGTGGTTAAACAGACATTCACCAGGGAGTGTGATTACAATAAATAAAGTTGGCAGTACAAACAATATTGTTTTAAACAATGATTTTTGAAAACTGCTTGCAGAGGTTCTGTAATATTTCTTTGTACAAGTGGTTGGGAATACCACAAGTTATTCAGAAGCATTTCCAATGAAATTGATCTCTTGCTATTTCAGCTGTGCTTTATCATCGTTGGGGACATCTAGACTTGGCCAAAAAACACTATGAGATCTCTCTGCGGCTTGACCCAATGGCATCAGGAACTAAGGAGAATTATGGTCTTCTAAGAAGAAAGCTGGAACAAATGCAAAAGAAAAACATTTGAGCCTTTTTCCTTCACTTTTTGAGTTTGTGTGTGTGTGTGCATGAGGCAGATCATTAATATCATGTGTTTACGTTTAACCATTTAAAAGTCTTACATGTTGTTTATTTTATCATTTTTTTTCTATGAAAACAGACATGCAAAAAGATTACAGCACCAGCAATATACTCTCGAATGCTTGATGTGGTTTTTGCATTGAAATTGTATTTTTTCAGACAACTCAAACATAAATTCTAAAATTCCAAGGATGAAGTCTTTTTTAATTAAAAAGAAAAACAGAAAAAAATTATCTTGAGCGACTTGCAGCAGAATTAAACCTGCATTTGGGATGTGAGTCGTGTTGTTGTAAAGACTCATATTATTAAACATGGATTGTGAACAAGAAATGACAAACTGACTCCTACAATTTATATAAATATCTAATGTGTCTGTATATTAGAATTTTTATTTAATGACAAGAAAGAGTAAATTAAGTTTTTTTAATCTTTTTTTTTCCAAACAATGTGCTATGAACATCATTTGTAAGGAAATATTTATTTGTATTTTTTTTTGAATGGGGCAAATAATTGAATGAAGAATGGAAATTTTAACATCTAGTGTATCTACACTTTTCCCGTAGGAAGAAATTCACTCCTGCAATATTTTTTGGATTCTTCAACTTGTGCTGTTTCATAACATAGGAAATTATGTAGTATCCTACATAAACTGTCACTATTAATAGAAAATTAAAGCCATGCTTTAGGCAAAAGCAGGCAGCCTGATGTCTTTATTTTTGTTACATCCAGTATTAAGAGGGCTACACACTTCTATGTAAGTTGTTTTTTTGTGTTTTTCGACTGGAAAACAGTTTTCTATTTAGTTTCATGGAACCATAGTCATTACTATATCCAAAAAATGCAAGAGGTAAATTTTCTCCCAAAAGGAACCACATTTGGGGAGTTTGTGATATTTTTAAGAATTGGACTGTCCTGTTTTATTGGGTCAGAATAATCATGTTCGTTTTGTTTTATCCTCCTATATATGCTGTTGACCTAATGATTTATGCAATCTCTGTCATTCCTTATGCAGTAAAATTATTACAGAAACCGGTATACAAGTGTCATAGTGCCTCCTATTAATCATCTATTAAGATGATTTTCAAATTATTTGACTCTGTCCTCTTTGCGTTAAAATGAAATCAAAGTGACTGATTCATCCTTTCTAGAATGTGGCTTCTATTTGGTTTTAGGGACCATTTAATAGAATCGCACTGTGGAGTCCTCCAGGTTCTAAAATATGGGCTGAGTAGATCCCACATGGAGATGAATTTGATTCTCTACACTCACTTTGTGGGGGGCCGGGGGCAGACCTGCATAGAGTTGTAAATCAGTAATTGTAACCTGCAGTGGTTGAGATACTTCAGAAAAGAAAGTGCTGTGTTTCAAGCATTTCAGAAATGGTCCCCAAACAACAGTAACAATTTATAGAGCTCTTAGGGGCAGGAGCTGCCTTGTTCTTATTTACGTTCCTGTAGCACTTAGTTTGGCAGATAATAGAGGTACTGTATGCTTGTTGACTTTTTTTTATTTAAGCAAATTTCTCTCTTTGAAACAGTGCTTATCTTTTGAGAATGAAGAAAAAAATATTTCTGGTAAAAGCTCCTTCAGGATTTTTTTTTTTTCTTTTTGTGCTGATACTAAAAGTTGAGTGTCAAATCAAGACATGCAAATCTAGGACCCCTGTCTACAGAACGAATCCCCTTAGCTTTCACTGCTCCATCTCAGGATTTCCATCACAGCTGCCTTCTGTCCAGAGAAGACAGTCATTCATTTGACTGATATTTCAGGGAGTCTTTTATCTCGGCCGATTTTGGAAGTACGCCATGATGTTCCTCTTTTCTTCCTTCTTTTTCCCATCTTAAGGCAGCCACCCTGTAATTTATTTCTTGGGTTTCCTTTCTAACAAGACTGAAGTGGAAATCTGTCTCCCAGTTCCCCTCTTATTTGGTATTTTTTTCTAAACTTTGTTTTTGTTGCTAATCACAGTAGGGGATTGGGTTTGGGGTGGGGTGTCAGAACAAACATAGGGATTGTTGCCATTTTGGGAAATCTGAGAGTCAGAATCATGCTTCACCTCCCTGATAGCGAACATCACGAAACCCTGGAATGTGGTTTGAGGCTATTTTTTGTTTGTTTATCTGCTACATTTCTTCCCTGTTTAGATGCACTCTTACATTTCTTAAAAATTCCACCCTATAGATGTAGCCCATTATGCCTTCACAGGGCTCTTTGGGGTTCTGATTCTATCACATTTCTTAAGCATGGTCTTTACATTTTATTTCAAATTACTGAGTTTAAATATCATACAGAATAGAAGACCAAGCCCCACAGCAAAGCATTGGATGTCTGTGTTCACATTCACACCTATCAGCTTGGACTTTGGGGTGAGAAAACATAGATTTGGGTCTTGGCTCTAGTGTTTTGATGTCATTGGCAGGTCATTTAGTATTGCATAAGTTCCAGTTTCCCATCTGTAAAATGGACAGGGTAAGACATAAGACCGCCCTCTCAGTAATGAGGTACTTGGCTCAGTACTTGCCTCAATAAATGATAGACTAGACTTTTGGAGGAAGGTGTAGATTTTGCATCAGACAGGTTTGACCTTAAATTCATTCATTCCCTCATTCAACAAATATTAAGTGGCAGATACTCTCCCAGGCACTGGGAGTACAGTGATGAGGGAAGTGGACATGGCCCCTGGCCCTCATGCAGCAGACAGTGCAGTGAGAAACAGTAATTGTCAGTCATATAATTAATAACTGAAGCGGGAGACTGGGTCTAGCCTGAAGAGTCAGGAAAGGGTTCCCTGAGAAGGTGACTTCTGAACTGAGATTTGATAAGCAGAGAGGAAGATCACTCTAGGCCAGTGGTTCTCAACAGGGGAGATTTTGACCCTCAGGGGACAGTTGGCAATGCCTGGAGATGTTTTTGGCTGACACAACTGATGGGGGTGGGAAGATGCTACTGTACACCTTACAAAGCACAGGACAACCCCCTACAAAAAAGAATGGCTCCAAATGCCGGTAGTACTGATGTTGAGAAAACCTGGACTGCACACAAAGAAGAAACGGCATACGCAAAGGGCCTGTGGTGAGAAAGGTAAAGTACGTGGTGAACAAAGTCCAAGGGAGAGGGGGAGGGGTGCTTGATGGAGTTGGTAAAGGTGACGAGGTCCAGACTATGCCAGGGTTTGCAGACCACACGGTCTTTATCTTAAACCATGGGAGGATTCAAAACGAAGGAAATTATCAGACCTATGTTTTGAAAAGATCACTTTGACTGTTGGTGGGGAAGGAATTGGAGGGAGGCAAAGAAGACGTGAGCAGATCAGTAAAGAGACCATTGCATGTATCCAGGGTAGAGATGAAGGTGGCTTGGTGTAGAGAAGAGGCCGTCAAGTTGATGAAATGTGGATGGACCTGAGAAATACATAGGAATCAATTGGTGATGGATAGGAGGTGGGTCGGTAAGGGGATGAGACCCATTGTTTCATCATCCAGATCAGTGCCATTGAGAGGGAGAGGCTGGCTATAAACTAGAGAGGGAATAAGGTCCTTGAGAAGAAAGGAAGGGATGGGACCCAAAATCAAGTGGAATTTGACCCTAGCAAAGAGAAAATAAAGCCCCTGTATGTTACAAGATCTAGACGGGGACAGATGTGGACATATTCGTCTCTACTTCTCATCTTTGTCCCTAAGGCTTTCCTGAGTGGACAAATCAGATGCCCTTCTGCAGACTGGATACAGTATGCCTATCACAATTACATGGTTACCAAATAGCCATAGCTGATGAGGGAAAATAGTCTTCTCTATAGACTAATTAAAGCCAATAAATGTTGAAAGAATGGCAATTAGAAAATCATCCCCTTTTTTTTTTTTTGTCTCCAATGAATTAATTGATTCAGGCAAAGATCAGCAGTGAATAAAATTATTAGATGAAAGATCAGTGAAGAGCTTTTTAGTGGAAGGGACAGAATCTGTGCCATTTTGTCACATGTAGATTTGTGAGATCACCACAGTCAAGATACAGAACAGTCCCATCCCAAGGATCCCTTGTACTACTTTTATGCTATTACCTTTTTCAAAATATCTTGTTGGGCACAGACTGTGCAATGGCAGTGTGCTAGCTGCTGGGGATATGATGAAAAATGAAAACAGATGATTCCTGCCCCGTGGAGCTTGCCATCCATGTTATCTCACCCTTGTTGTGTGCCCAGGTTGGGCACGCTGGTGTAGACTCGGGGACTGACCATTGTTACCAGCCCCCATTTCCAGGGGACTCCTGGGGAGTCAGCAGGCCCCCCGTGACTCATTCACGTCTTTATATTTGCAGCTGTTCCAGGGTCACAGGTTGTCAGGACATTTCTTTCCTTCTCCTGTGTTCAAAGTTCTCCATTAGTTGGTGAATCTCGTTTTTCCTGGAGGCAGTGAAACATCAAATCAAGTTGACTTTTCTATTTCATAGGAACAGATACTGGTTCAATTGCCTCTACCTTCTCCTTTGGGCCTCATGTTTATGGTAAAAACTTCACCAGGCATCTGGGGGAAATGTTATATTGAGACATAAACTCCATTGAAGAGTCAGCTGTATTGAATAAAGACAAGGGGAATCTGGGTTGTTCTTGCCATGTTGGCCCAAATAGAAGGATCCTAAGTGTTGAGTAACCCTGATTTTCAGTAAAGTGAGACATTTCATGTTGCTTGAAATATTCATTAACAAATACCAAATATAATTATAGAATACTACAGCCTTATTTTAAAATCACACAGAGTCTTGTCTTAATCTCTTGTGCCTTTAAAATTCTACCAAGAAGATATTCATTTGTCTATGGGCTCTTTTCAAATAATGTTCCTCATAAAATGAAAATCAGAAGTTGGTTTCTAGTTCAAAGGAAGAGAAACAAAGGCCCCATGTGGGACAGTTTGGTTGGGTTGAAGGAGACAAGAGAATACAATGGAGGAGACAGGAGCCAAGAGAACGCTGTCAAATATTAAGGTTGTTCCCTTGTTCTTCTCTCATATTCCAATCTCTTTTCTTTAAATGTACAGGAATTGCAGTTTATATTGATATTAACATGAGCTGTTTCTGAGCGAGAAGTAAGGAGGAGAGAGACTCTTCACCTTCTACTTTGTAAATCTCTGCATTATTTGAAATAACTTTTTTTCTAAAGCAAGGAACATGTGCGACATCACAGAGAAATCTTTCTTCAAGAGAGCCATGGATGGGTTCGTAATAAAGCTGTGATAAGGCGCATTGGTGGAAAGGAGACACCATGTGGGAAACTCAGGTAACCAAATGTAGTCACTAAATGGCTTTGCCCAGCAGGTGGGGGAGACGCTGGGGAGCCTGTGTCTCCAGAGTCATGCTGAGTGAGCAGAACTCGGGAGGCGTCATTGCTCAGATTGTTGGCTGAACTACAAGGGTGCAAGGCAGACTCTTTCCTGAAGCATGCCTTTAACTCCTCACGAAACTCTGTATGCTGTGTGACTCTCTTGGTGGTCGTCTGGAAATAACTGGCATTTGGGGGGCATAAAGCTTGAATGTGAAAGGAAAATCTGCATTACACCCAGGTTGGAACCTTGTTTTTCCTCCATGTACCAGACCTTAGGCAAGTGTAGTGGGTTGGATAGTGTACCCCACAAAATTCGTGTCCACCCAGAACTTCAGAATGTGACTGTATTTGGAAATCAGGTCTTACAGATCTAATTAGTTAAGGATCTTGAGAGGAAACCATCCTGGATTTAGGGTGGGCCCGAAACCAATGACTGGTGTTTTCTAAAAAGAGGAGAGGATACACAGAGGCACACAGAGAAAAGAAGGCCATGAGAAGGTGGAGACAGAGATTGGAATGATCCTGCCACAAGCCAAGGAATGCCAGGAGCCACCAGAAGCTGGAAGAGGCAAGGAAGGATCCTCCCCTAGAGCCTTCGAAGGAGGGTGGCCCTGCCAACACCCTGACTTCAGACCTCTGGCCTCCAGAACATTTCTGTTATTAAAGCCACCCAGTTTGTGGCCATGCCTGGCCCCCCTAGGAATCCAGTAAAGTAACTTAGTCTTTTAGCAGCTCAGAACCTCATCTGTAAAATGGGGGATAATACTACCTTTTTCACAGACTTATTGGAAAGTTTAAATGAGAAAAGGTTTATAAAGCCCTAGACCCATGCTTGGCACATAATACTATTCAATAAATAATTGAAGGAGGAATAACCCTCACTTTTCTTGAGGTTTTTAATCCTGTAATTAAATGACCCATAAACAATCTCAGGTTTATATTTTTATCACTTGTGTTCTAAGTCTGATTAGTTCTATCAATACAAGTACTTTAAACCTGCTACGCTGTTTATCAAAACTGCCTTGAGTGTCCTGCATTTCTAATCATTTTGCTTTTAAATATGTGGTATTTTTCCAGGGCCAATAAAGCTTTCTGCTTCCTACTTGTGTTTCAGAAAACATTTTCCCTGTAGATTTAAATTGCAGTTTTATCCATCATTTAAAAACAGTTCTGTTTCAGCAGTTACGTTTCAATAGCATTACTTTTGCTGAATAGACTTGAGATGTGTCTTGAAATTTTTCAAAACTGCTCATTTCTAGAACTTTCTGATAATGTATATGGATGACAGCTTTTACAGTACTTGGTCTAGGAATCTGCAGACATCAGCAAGCAAGGTGATAAGGTGGAAAGAACAGAGACCAGGGGTGTGAGATCTACCCTAGGGCCAGCTTCACTGCCATAAGTCATTTTTTAAAGCTTCAACAATTCAATTAGATACAAACACTTCCAATCCTGTCATTAGTTACCAGGACCCTGGAATGAGTCACCTAATTACTGCATGCCTCAGTTGCTTCTAATGAAAATAATGGTGGTGGTGGTTGCTTTTGCTGTTAATTTCTCCTCCATGAAATGAGAGAGTTGGACAAAACCAGTGTTCTTCAAATATCCTTAGATGCTTAACCTTTTTAAAAACAAAACACAAAAAACAAAAAACACTAAATCTTGTACAGAAGTCCGCTATAAAAATTTGCAAAGTGACCTTCTTTGGGTGCTTAAATAAACCCTCATTAAAAAAATCTGTTGTGTAATGTAAGAATGTTTGAAATTCCAGCACTCTTGTGGAAATAAAATATTGTGAAGCTTTCTAGTCCTGATATATTCTGGTAAGGTAAAAAGTCCCTCAGACTGACAAAAGTCCAATTCTGCTCTGCCATTCATCAGGCTGACATAGCACAGATTAAGGCAGCTGGGAAGTGAACAGGAAACCACGTTTCTCCCGTAGACACACTGAAGTTGTAATGTGTCAAGGAACCCACTTCTAAGGGTGACTGCTGCTTTATGACTCTTGGAGAAACCTTCTGGAAGGGCACTGTGAGAAATGTTGCTGTTTGAAATCATCAGGAAGAATGAAACATCCCGCTCCACCTGGAGGGTCCAGGGCACTTTGACATGACAAGCAGCCTCAGTTTCCAACCCACGTGCAGAACTTCATTTAAAGCATTTCTGGATACACCCGTTCATGTCTATCAAAACTTTTAGTCTCTAAGTACATAAGCCCCTGGGTCTGTTCTGCTGTCCAGACCTGATACTGACCATTGGCACGCATCCCTCTTTTGCCTTCAGCCTGTAAAAACACTATTACCTTTAAATTCCTCCCCCGCTCCCCCCCAAACCTCCTAACTGCATCTTTGTTTGGTGAGGCATCTCAGGGCTCCATGGGTGTGTGGTCTCCCCCATGGCAACGAGCCAATAAATCTGAGTTTATCCAATGATGGTTTTGTACTGGAGATATTTGATTGGGCTAAGACAGGGCACAGTTAATCGTATGACCCTAGTCAGGCCATCCAACCTCTTTACCTCATCTGTAAAGTGGAGGAAATTCTCTACCTGGCCTTTATTGTGCAATGCAGGGGTATGGATCAAATGGGATCATGTATGTGAAAGCTCTTCATGGGTAGAACCATACATACAGCGTTATCCATTGGAACTAGCACTTTGAACAAAGAGGTTCCAAAGTAGAATTATTAGTGCAGATGACACACATTTCAGCACATAAGACCCAGCTACCTTGTTTTAGCCCTTAAGTTAAAGAGCATGAGTTTCAGGTTCAGCTGGATATGGACACTCTTATTTCCTGGCAGCATGTCTTTGAGTGGGTTATTGAACCTCATGGAGCCAATTCATATGTAGACCAGGAATGATCATATCTGCTTCATACTATGGTTCAAAGGGTAATGTGAGGAAAGAGTCATACTGTACCAGGCACATAGGAGCACTCAATATGTGTTCATTTCCTGCATCGACGGCTCAAGGGAATCAAGCCACATTTCCCCTTGTAATGTCCACGTTGCCAGGCACCAGGCAACCATTATTTCCTTTAAAAAGTTGCTGTTTGGAGAGCAGGACCAAATAACTTGATTCTGGCTTTAAGCAGAGCAATGGCAGCAATGTTACAGGGTTAGAGATTGGTTTGTGGCCTCTTTGCAATGTAATTAGCTTCCTCCATGGTGGATGGCATATCTGGTCGGTCAGATTACTTTCTTCTGGGAGTTCTTTCAGTTATCCTCCAGTTATATATCTCATATAGTGCTTTACTCTGGTCTTTGCTTGTTATTCCAAAAATTACAGAAGGTAGGCAAGAAGAGCATAAACCATCTGAACCGCAATTGCTTGGAAAATTCCGTTGCCTTTTTAGACAAGATATTGCCTATCTTTTGTGGAGAAAAGGTCAATGCCTTATTTTTAAATATCTGACAGCAGCGCACATCATCTTTAAAACAATAATTCCAGAAATACTAGGATTGCATTTAACGTGAATGAACTTAGCTTCATGAGGTTGGTTTTCTCCTCTCTAATTTAATTTCTTTGCCGTGGAAGTTGTTTAGCAATGAGACCTGTTGTACTAAGTAAAATAACTCAACAGAATGACAAGGAAAAAACAACTCTGCCACTTTCTAATTTAACAACAAATTTTTAGAACCTGGTTTAGAAAATGGAAGCAAGGAATCCCATTATTTGCAGAATTTTTAAATTCTATTTTGTGACATACAAATTTTCTAAATTATCCTGATTAATGGATCTTATGTTGATTTTTTTGTCAAGTTCATATTGATTTACCTAGGGGAAATGATCAAAAACTAAAGTTCAGTGAAATAAATATTACTGAATACCTACTCTGGGTACCATGGTGGGAAGTGCTGGAAACATTCAAAGGAGACAGGTCTGACCTCATGGAACTCAGTCCAGGAGGGAGGCAGTCATAAATCAACTATCACAGAACAAAGAGGCAGGGATTATAATGGTGACTGGAGCAAAAGACTATGGAGCAGCGTAGACAAACTTTTTCTGTAAAAGGGCAGAGAGAAAATATTTTAGACTTTGCAGGCCACCTTGTCAGGCCACCTTGTCTCAGTGGCGGCTACTCAGCTCTGCTGCTATCACAAAAAAGCAGCCATAGAGGGACTTCCCTGGTGGCGCAGTGGTTAAGAATCTGCCTGCCAGCACAGGGGACACAGATTCGGGCTCTGGTCCAGGAAGATCCCACATGCTGCGGAGCAACTAAGCCCGTGCGCCACAACTACTGAGCCTGCGCTCTAGAGCCTGTGAGCCACAACTACTGAAGCCCACATGCCACAACTACTGAGCCTGCACTCTAGAACCGGCGAGCCACAACTGCTGAGCCCGCGTGCCTAGAGCCCGTGCCTCACAACAAGAGAATCCACCGCAGTGAGAAGCCCACACACCGCGATGAAGAGTAGCCCCCGCTCACCGCAACTAGAGAAAGCCTGCGTGCAGCAACGAAGACCCAACACAACCAAAAATAAGTAAATAAATTAACTAATTTTTTTAAAAAAAGAAAAGGTTGTCATTTATATATAAAAAAAAAAGCCATAGACAACCCATAAATGAGTCAGCACGACTGTATTTTCAGTAAAACTTTATAGACACTGAAATTTGAATCTCATAATTTTCATGTGTCATGAAGTTTTATTTTTTCTTTGGATTTTTTTCAAGCACTTAAAAAGGTAAAACTCATTCTTAGCTTACAAAAACAAATGGTGGGCTGGATTTAGTTTGCAGGTTATTTAGGGCCAAAGATGATTATTTGTACTAATTTACTAGAATGATTTGATAATATTTCAGTAGATTTTATAGTGTTATCCAGTTAGACTTGAAGCTCTGTATATAGCACCCTGTTCTGTTGCTTATTTCACATTATAAGCATCTTTTCAAGAGATGCAGAAGACATTTTCCCATCTATTGTGTGGTCCTTGCAATTCTGGAGACATGTGGGAGGGGTAACAAGGAGATGAGGTTGACTTCTTTTGCATAATACTAAGAAGCAGTGCATTCAGTCAAATATAAATTAGGCATCTAACACCAAAGTCTAGAAAACAGAGCTTGGCAATTACCTGCTGGTATTTAGAAAACAAAAATGGCCAAACTGGATAATTCCACTGAAAGACAATTTGTTAGTCTAAATCCTTTGAGTTGATAAAGGAAATGTTTGTGCCCGAGCTTTGAACCCGGGCATAGCTTTTTGCCAGCTGCTTGACCTTGAGCCTGGAGGGTATGGGAGATTGTGGACCGCAGAGCAACAGACCAGAAAAACAGCTGATGGTGGGCTAAAACATTTTCGGTGAGGGACTCACCTATACAATTTGCATGCAACTGACAGCCTCCATGAGTCAACTCAGTTCCTAAAACCCACCAGAGTAGTTGGCTTGCTAAGGGCTCCTGTGTAACCCACCAAACCTAAACTGAAGCCAAGACTTGTCTACACTGACCAATCAGTTTCCTTGAGAAACTGTGACTTTTTTTCTAACACAGTGTTGTAGGTCAATTACACTTCAAAAACAAACAAAAGAACATACAAACAAACAGTGAAATATGGATCAGATTTGTAGTTACTGAGGGTGGAAGGTGGGGCGATTGGATGAAAGTAGTTAAAAGGTACTGCAAACTTCAGGTTTTAAGATAAGTACTAGGGATGTAACGGACAACATGATAAATATAATTAACACTGCTGTATGCTGTATATGAAAGTTGTTAAGAAAGTAAATCCTAAGAGTTCTCATCACACAAAAAATTTTTTTCTATTTAATTGTATCTATATAAGATGATGGATGTTCACTAACCTTATTGTGATAATCATTTCATGATATATATGTCAAATCATTATGCTGTACACCTTAAACTTATACAGCGCTCTAAGTCCATTATATCTTAATAAAACTGGAAAAAAAATAAATTACCATTATAAAAAAAAAAAAAAGAAGCACTTGTTAAAGTGTATTTCTTTCACTGGACCCACCCCCCAGAGTTGCTTATTCAGAAGGTCTGGGGTGTGGCCTGTGAGTTCGCATTTCTAAATTTCCAGGTGCTGCTAATGCAGCCCATCTGGGACCACATTTTGAAAATTACTACTCTATTTGTCTATGGGTTATTTTTTTGACAGTTAAACTGAAGATCTCATCCCACAGAGCCTAATCTATGTTGGATCAGATTCTCCCAGCCTTATCTGGCACTAAATGCACTTTAACACTCACCTTGTTACCATCTTTAATTTTCCTTTATTGGAAGAATTATTTATTCATGTATTTTCCTCACACTTTCCTTTGCTGACATGATCTTCCTCCCTCAAAGAAAAAGAATAAATAAATAAAATGGAACCATTCTGCCTTTTGAAAAAAATTAAGATGCTACTGCTACTCTTTAAAAATAGTATGTTAAAAATATACACCAGGGCTTCCCTGGTGGCACAGTGGTTGAGAGTCCGCCTGCCGATGCAGGAGACAGGGGTTCGTGCCCCGGTCCGGGAAGATCCCACGTGCCACGGAGCGGCTGGGCCCGTGAGCCATGGCCGCTGAGCCTGCACGTCCGGAGCCTGTGCTCCGCAACTGGAGAGGCCACAGCAGTGAGAGGCCCGCATACCGAAAAAAAAAAAATATATATATATATATATATACACCAGACAAGATTTTTAATAAATTTAAATTTAATCATGAGCTTCCCCAAACAAGAAAGAACTCTGAAAATTATAGCTTATGAATCTGATCTTTTAGATTTTTTTAGGAAAATCTGTTCAAAACACAACCACATCAGCATTACTGGAAATGTTTGAATAGAAATCAGATTGTGAAAACCACGTGGATCCAGCCCACATACATGAGAAAGTGGAAAGGCGGACAGTGAGGGGGATTATTGCTACTCCAACGACTAGTACTTGTGAGGGGAGCTGCAGAAGGGGCCCCTTCTCTCTCGCTATGCCGTTCTTGCCATCTGGGTCCCCAAAGTAGCATTGCTTAAGCCCAGAATGAACGCAGTCTCTAGAAAAAATTCTCCTTCCGCTTTTGGTCTTCACTCCTCTAATTTCTGGGGCTCAAATTCAGTCCTAGGATCCAGGAACAGACGGTAAGTCATTACTTCCATTGTCCCTTACAGCCACAGTTTTGACTGAAAATGGAGAATTGGTAAATAAGTGGCAGTATCAAGACTATATGATTATCTGTATCCAGTATGGTATCGGCGCTGAGGGTGGATGCTGGAGTGTGAGGCCTTGGTCATCACCTTGTGCATCTGCCCTACAGGATGCATCCCCAGGTGTTGGCTCATTTCTAAGCGTGTGAGTGTGTGTGTGTATGTCTGACGCGGTGTGTCCCCAGGTGTATCGGGGTCCAACATGGACTCAAAAGGCTGACCCTGGACGCCCCGGTGGGACGCGTTAGAGCGTGTGCGCCCGTCTGGCTCCCGGCGCGTGCCCAGGTGTGCACGCGGCCCGCGCAGGCAGGTACACGGTCCCTCCTCCAGGGGGCGCCGCCGGGGGCGGCCTCCCGGGGCGGCCGCGCCAGCCTCGGCCAGGATTTCCGCTCCGCCCCCCTGGCCCGCTCTCCCAGGCGGCGCTGCGCTCCGAGGCAGGTGAGGAGCTGGGCTCGGGCCGAGACGGGGCCCCTGTCCCCGCCCCCGTCCCCGCCGCGAGGGTGCCCTAGAGGCCCCGGGGACTTGGGGTGTTGCTGCCGGCGCGTCGCGCCAGGGCGGAGTCCGGGGCCCGCGTGAGTCGGGGAGGGAGAGTCGGGGAGGGGCGGCGGGGGAGGCGCCGAGGGGCTGGGGCAGAGCCTGGGCCATGAAGGGACGCGGGCGCCTGTGGGACCAGCTGGAAGGGAGGGGACACGGGGCCGCTACGCGCGTCCACACGTTGCTCCGCGCGGCGCGAGGCGGACGCCACCGCCAGAACGACGGGGGGCGGGAAGAGTTGGGAACTGCCTGCAGGTGTGCACGCTGCCCCTTCCCAGTAAGGAAGAAGCGATGACCATTTAGAAGGTAGTTTTAAAAGGATCTCGCAGTATAATGAGGCTGACGCTTTAGAGAAATTCTGTTTTTAACAGGAGATTCTTGTTTGCGAGGAGACCAGAAGCTGCAAAAGAAAAAAACCCAAAACTTCTGGCGTTTGTCAGTTTCTGAGCTCAGGTTTCTTTGGAGCCGTTAGTGACACAGCTGAGTTTTTGGAGAAATTTCTCTTACTGCCTGATTACGAAATATGGTTATTGAGCTTTCACTCTGTTGGCCAAAGAGCACCGCAGCTGCACTGGAAACCGTAAATAGGTGCACGGTTTTTTGAACACACCTTTCTGACTCCAGGCTGACTGTTAATATTGAACTGATAAGAAAATGAGACTCGTGGCCACGAAGAAAATGAGACTGGTGGCCACGTCTTCTCAAAGCAGGTTATTAATTTTGCTCAATGTCCCAGGGAGAAATCCTGTATTAAAAACTAAAGTGTCTCTCTAAGGGTGTGGAGAAAAGGGAACCCTCTTGCACTGTTGGTGGGAATGTAAATTGATACAGCCATTATGGAGAACAGTATGGAGGTTCCTTAAAAAACTAAAAATAGAATTACCATATGACCCAGCAATCCCACTACTGGGCATATACCCTGAGAAAACCATAATTCAAAAAGAGTCATGTACCACAATGTTCATTGCAGCGCTATTTACAATAGCCAGGACATGGAAGCAACCTAAGTGTCCATTGACAGATGAATGGATAAAGAAAGCGAGGCACATATATACAATGGAATAGTACTCAGCCATAAAAAGAAACGAAATTGAGTTATTTGTAGTGAGGTGGATGTACCTAGAGTCTGTCATACAGAGTGAAGTAAGTCAGAAAGAGAAAAACAAATACCATATGCTAACACATATATATGGAATCTAAAAAAAAAAATGGTTCTGGAGAACCTAGGGACAGGACAGTAATAAAGAGACAGACGTAGAGAATGGACTTGAGGACACGGGGAGGGGGAAGGGTAAGCTGGGACGAAGTGAGAGAGTGGCATGGACATATATACACTACCAAATGTAAAATAGATAGCTAGTGGGAAGCAGCCGCATAGCACAGGGAGATCAGCTCAGTGCTTTGTGACCGCCTAGAGGGGTAGGATAGGGAGGGTGGGAGGGAGGAGATATGGGGATATATGTATATGTATAGCTGATTCATTTTGTTACAAAGCAGAAACTTTTGTTACAAAGCAGAAACTAACACACCATTGTAAAGTAATTATATGCCAATAAAGATGTTAAAAAAACCCAAAATACTGAAAGGTCTCTAAGTCAGTTGGATTGACCAATATAAAGAGTAGGTCTTTTTTTTTAATATATAAATTTATTTATTTTTGGCTGAGTTGGGTCTTCGTTGCTGCACGCGGGCTTTCCCTAGTTGAGGTGAGCGGGGGCTACTCTTTGTTGTGGTGTGCGGGCTTCTCATTGCGGTGGCCTCTCTTGTTGCGGAGCACGGACTCTAGGCGCGCGGGCTTCAGTAGTTGTGGCACGTGGACTCAGTAGTTGTGGCTTGCGGGCTCTAGAGTGCAGGCTCAGTAGTTGTGGCACACGGGCTTAGTTGCTCCGTGGCATGTGGGATCTTCCTGGACCAGGGCTCGAGCCCATGTCCCCTGCATTGGCAGGTGGATTCTTAGCCACTGCGCCACCAGGGAAGCCCAAGAGTAGGTCTTACACACACGTTTTTACGTACTTTTTCCTGTAATTGAAGACATTCTCCCTGGTCTCTCTCAATTAATTGAAATGCTAATGTGGAGAGCCCCTGCAGGTTGCCCTCATTTTCCCCAAATGCCTTGTTTTCCTGAACTGACTCCCAGGAGAAGCCAGAAGTCCCTGAATAAGCAGGCTGCCCGGGTAGAGAGCATTTGTATTTCAAACGCTGAGTTTGCAAAGGTAAATTAATTTCTAATTGGTGGACCTTTGTACAGAAGTGTTTTGGACTAGCTGACCTCGAAAACAAGGGTGCTGACGACTAGCACTAGTCGTAGAGAAGGTGGTTATTCACGCTGGCCTTAGGTAGCCGCAGCAGGAAGTATATAGAATAGAGCAGGGATAGAAACCGATACTGTTTAAGTTTTTTAATTACCTGTACATTTCCCTCTTATTTTATGTAGTAAGATCTCTTGAACGTTCCAATCTGGGTCAGCTCTTCCAAGTGGAGTCATTGAAGGGCTTTGCACCCACAGTCAGCCGGGCCTTTCCGAGGGGGTAGGGCAACTCCTGCAGGCCGGTGTGGAGGTGAGTGCTGCAGTGTTTGCAGACGGACTGGTCCCAAGGAAGGTGATAACAGGAGGACAAAATTCAAGTGATCTTAGCAGTCTTTTCTAGAACCTCCTCCATCCAGAGGTAACTCTTAGATTAGAGATTTTATTAAGAGTGTTGGTTAAACAGGGCCAGCATCTTGTTTAACAGGAATTTGGTCTTTAATTGAAGGTCTCTGGGTCGGTGAAACTGCTCAGGGCAAGTCAGTCTTGCCTTGGTTAGATCTGAGAGCTGTGTAGGCAGAGCTTACTCTGTGAAAGGTGTTATTATTACCCTCCCCCGCCCCCACCCCACACACAATGGGTTTACAGAGAAGACCAAGTTACTGGAAGTCTCGGGGTTTGTATGGCATCATGAGGTAATAGACATGGTCAATAGCTAAAATGTTAAGAAGGATGAAGCATAATAAATGCCCAACAGCAGTCGGAACCCAGGGAGATGAATTCCCTCCGGAGGACTTGGCGAGGTCACGTTTGGGCTTTACCTTGGGCCCAGAGTAGAAGTTTTATAGGCAGAGGAGTGGAATGGGGGCGGGCATTCCTGGAGGTGGATGCCTGGAGCAAGGTAAGAAGCTTAAAAGGTAGCCATTGTGAGAGAGATGGGCGAAACTCTGCAAGGAGGGTGGGAGGCCTGCCTAGAGAGAAAGGCTGTCTGGAGATAAATTCTGCTTTTTGATCAAAGGTCTGATTTTCCCCCCCTTTTTATTAAAGCAAATATAAAAGTAAAGGGAATAGTATAATGAACTTCCATATATCCATCAAATAGATTTAACAGTTGGTTAAAACGATTTCTCTTTTTGGCCGTATCTGCTTTATCTTCTTGTTGAAGCAGTTTAAATTGCAGATAACAATATTCACCCCTAAGCAGTGTGGTGTGCACCTCCAGAAAAGGGCATTTTCTTGTATAAGCATAATACCATTGTCACCTCCTAATCAAATTGACAGTAATTCCTTAATGTTTTCTAAAACCCAGTCCACAGATTTCCTTGATTGCCTCAGAAATGCACTTTTACTTTTGTTTTGTGTGAATCAGAATGGGCCACACGTGGTGTTTTGTTGAGTATCTGTTGCCTCTTGATCCAGGACAGGGGGTTGGCAAACTTAATGAAAAGGGCCAGTTACTCACTCTTTAGGCTTTTCAGGCCATGTGGGCTCCATTGCAGCTACTCAGCTGTGTTGTCCTACAGAAGCAGCCATGGATGATACGAACGTGAATGAGCATGGCTGTGTTCCAATAAAATTTTGTTTTCAAAGTTTTTTGTTTTAAACTCCACCAGCAGGCAGCAGTTATCTGAGGGCCAAAGTTTGCCGATCCTGGTCTAGAGCAGTCCTGTGGGCTTCTTTAATGCCAGTGATTTACTGGTATTGCTCAGTTGGCTATGGGTGGCTCTCATTCTGGATTTATTCAGCTTTCTGTATAGTGTGGTTTAGCTTGTTCCTCTGTCCCCTGTATCTCCTGTAAACTGGAAGGTAGATCTAAAGGCTTAATTAGAGTCAGAGTCACCATTCATGGCAAGTATACTTCAGGTGTGGTTTGGTGGTTCGAATTTTTTTTTTTTAATAAACTTATGGCTTCAAAAAACTCGGAAACCCCCATTCAGGAAGCTCCATATTCCTAAAATAAGCTTTGCCTGATGGCTGAGGATACACTTTTTTTCCATTCTCATTTTCCTTACTTGAAGGAGAGGACGTAGCTGCTATTTCTCAAGAAAGTCCAGAACTTTGAACCCCTCTGCTAGGCCAGTGCGAGCTTACTGCTCTTCTAGGCATCCTGCGGCCCCTCGGGCTGGTGGATCACGTTTTTGCACTGAATGGCAGTTCCTTCCATGGCCCACCCCCAAGTTCTGAGGTGCCATCCAAGGGGCTGGGTGAAGTGCTTTTGTCTTTTAAGCCCCTCATCTCTTAAACTCTCAGCTTTCTTCACTCCCCTTTCTCTTCATCTCACCCCTGGCAGGACTGAGAACTGGATACTTGTCCATGGGCTTCTGGTCATGCTGTGAGGCGGACGGCTTCTGGTGTCCTGTTCAGAAGGATTCTGAGGTCAAACGCTTTTCAGACTCAGACTCACTATGATGTAGGATTCCAGGGCAACGCGGTTTTGAAGAAACAAGCTTACAGGTGAGAGTTGTTTTTTTCCTCTGTTCTGGAATGTTTGCTGTTCCTAAACTGTAGAGCACCAGAGGAAGTATGTTGATAAGAGTGTCAGTTGGAAGTCCTGTCTTTCTGTCTTTTAGGAATAGTAGGGAAACTGTCTGTTCTTCCCTGAACACATTTTTCCAGATAATGTGCCTTTGGTCTTTTTCTTACTGATTTGTAAGAATTCTTTATACATTGAGGGTGCTAATCTTTTGTCATATATGTTACAACTGCTTCCCCATTTTTTTTTTTTTACTTTGTTTACAGTACTTACACTCTCCAGAAACATTTAATTTTAACATAGGGAAAAAATGTCAATCTCCCCTTTACAGTTTCCTTGTTTTGTGTTTTGCTTAGAAAGACCTGCCCATTTCAAGATCGTTTTTTAAAAGTCTGTGTTAACACAGATAAATGATGAAAACTAGGAACATGTGATTCTGAAAAAGAATACTGAAGGGGGCTCTTTCTACCAAAGAGTATAATATTTTGGCTTTAAAATGGGCCGTACATTGATAAGTCTTGAAGTTGGGAGATGGGTATTTGGGGGAATCATTATATCATTATTTCTGTATATATTTGACTTCCCAAGATAAAAAAGTTTTCTGAAAAAAAAGAACAGTAGGCGGAAAAGCCATTTTGTCCCATTCGTATTCAGCAACTATTATCTACTGTGTGCTGAATACTGGGAGTATTTTGTCAATAAAGGCACAAGATCTCGGAACGTATATTTCTCACATAAGAGGCAGATGTTCATGTCATGGTTGAGGACACCAACTCCTGTGTTAGACTGCCTGGCTTCAAAACCTGGCTCTGCCACATACTGGCTGGGTGATTTTGAACTTTTTAATTTAAAACATGTGGGATAATAATCGTGTCTACCTGATAGGGTTTTGGGGCGGCTTGAATGGGAAAACGCACGAAAATTCCTTTGCGTGTTACTTAGCATTTCGTAAATGCTCAAGTGTAGACTCTGAGGAAGAGAATACAGTAACTTCAGTCAAGCCAGGACCACGGAAGAGGAGCAGGTGCTGAGAGAGGTATGGAGCGGGGTCATGACCTTGCCTGGGCTGCTTGAGTAGGGTTGGGAGAACTTTTCAGAGGAGCAGACTTTTGAGTGGAGATGTGAGACATGGAAAACACATCTTTTAATCAAAAGTGCCCTCCTTTGTGGCGAAATGAGGAGGGCAAGGTGACGGCAGAGAAAGGGCCCAGGCGAGGGCTGGGCGACTGGAGGAAGCAGGTTTGACTTTGTCTTAGTTTCCTGGTGCTGCCAGAGCAAGTGCCGCCAACTCCATGGCCTGAAACCACCCCAATTGACTGTCCTGTTCTTCAGGCCAGGAGTCCAGCTGGGTGTCACTGGGCTGAAATCAGGGGCTGTGTCCCCTCCTGGAGGCTCTAGAGGAGAATGTGTTTTCTCGACTCTGCATCTCCCACTTGAGAGGGAGCAGTGCTGCGTTCCTCGGACACCCCCACCCCACCCCCCCACCCTGGCCCCCGCCCGCTCACGGTTCCCTGCACCCAGCCAGGAAAGCGGCTGGGTAGTTCTGGTGATGGAACTGCTGTATATGGTTACAGGAATCAATCAACTTTAAAACTCATAGAACTATACAACAAAAAAGGTCATTTTACTTTATATAAATTCTAATAATAAAGAATGAAAGCATGAGAGCATGCAACTATTGTAAAACACTGAGTTAAAAATAGAAGGTAGACATAAGAATAAGAGCATTCTGAATTAAGCTAAGATGGCACACATCCACTATCATTATTAAAAGAGACTTCAGCAAGATACAAAGCAAAGACAATGAAAGAGCTTTGTTTTGATCTTGCTTTGAAAAAATCAGCCGCACAGGCTATTTTAGACAACTGGGGAAATATGAATACAGCGTATTAACGATTTTTTGTTCATTGTTAGGTAGGATTGTAGTTATTTAAAAACCTAAACTTTTGGGCTTCCCTGGTGGCTCAGTGGTTAAGAATCCACCTGCCAATGCAGGGGACACAGGTTCAAGCCCTGGTCTGGGAAGATCCCACATGCTACAGAGCAACTAAGCCCATGCGCCACAACTACAGAGCCTGCACAGAGCCCGCGAGCCACAACTACTGAAGCCCACACACCTAGAGCCCGTGCTCCGCAACAAGAGAAGCCACCGCAATGAGAAGCCTGCACACCACAACGAAGAGTAGCCCCCGCTCGCCGCAACTAGAGAAAGCCCACGCGCAGCAACGAAGACCCAACTCAGCCAAAAATAAATAAATAAATAACTTTATTTTAAAAAATAAAAACTAAACTTTTAAGTAAAATTCAGTACCAAAATATTTAGGGGTGAAATGACATAGTTTCAGGTATTTGCTTCAGAATTCTCCAGAAGCAAGCAAACGAACAAAAACTCAAAAAACAAAGAAAGGAGGGCAAATGGAACAGGTACGGCAAACCCAGGATGGTGCATGGATCCTGATGCTGTGTGAGTACATGAGGGCTTACTGTGCTCTGCTTTTGAAAAGAGCTGGAAATGTTTATAATAAAATGACAAGAAAAAAAAAAAACCCAGTGACTTATTCTTCATAAATGCTCTGAAGAATGCCATCTAACTGTTCTTTATTCATTTCGAAGATGTACTAATTTCCCCTCACAGCTTTTATTAGGCTTTTATAATCTGCATCTAACTTTGCAGAAAACCAAATCAAGGGAGAAAGAGTAATTCAAAGCAAATGTGATTCTTCTCAAAAATAAGGGCTTAAAGAATGCTTTTCAGAACTCATTTAATGCTCATAAATTATTAAGACCATCATGAGATGTAGAAATATTAATTTTCATTAATTTATCTGCTGTATCCTCCTAAGTGCAGATGACAATGGCAGGAAGGGGTAATTAACGCTCAAATATTTTAAATAAATTGAATGTTACTGAATTAAATTTATATATCTTATAAATATTTTTGGTTTTCTGGTGATGTTCTACATTTAAATATGTTAAATATTCTATATTGGAAAATAAGTAAATTAAAACCAGATTATTTTATATAGATAAGGTTTTTCTTGAATCTCACCAGCTGACACATCATAGTTGGCAGAGGATTACAGAATAGTGTCTGGGTACATGATCCATTTTGCAGTGATCCATTGTATCACCGCGTACATATGTATCTTGGGCATGTCTCCTTCCTGTTTTACCGTTAGTGCCGTGATTGCTCTTCCCGTCAGTTTTATGCTGGATTACATTGATGGGTGAATAGTTAATGACACGAGAGCAAATGGACATAAGCAGAGAGTAATTTCTTTGAATGCCTTTTAGCTGTGGTGAACACTGTTGTAGTTTAAAAATGGACTGCTTCCATGTGTCTGAGGCAGTAGAAAAAGCTTGCGTTTCAATCCCTTTTTCCTTATTAAAGTATGTTGAGCTCAAGGAAGAAAACCATTTGAAATTTGTGAAATAAAGCTCATACATCTCCCTTTGGATGATTTAGGGACCATGGTCACTGGTCACTGTTGCTTGAAAGTGTGGAGTTGACTCCTGGACTAATTTCCAGTATGTTCCTGCTGTTGTCGTCACCTCACCGCTAGCATTAGGTGAAACTGAGAAGTCTCAGCGTGGACAAGGCCATTGCTGAGGGAGGGCCTGTCTTTTAAATTCAGGTCTCGCCCATTAGCTGCTGTGGTTTGAGCTTCAGTGGGTAGTATTATCGTTTAAAAAGAGTGGACATTACTGTCATCTAATTGGAAGAATGGTATCCATATAGGTTTTGTTTTGTGACTAGAACCTCTCTGCTTTTGCTTCTGAAAAGTTGCTGGAGGGTTAGACCTATTGACAGACCTTCCCTTGTGACATAGGGCATCAGAAAGAAAAGCCGAGCCTGACAGAGGAAGGGAGATTGAGGACAGGTGGCCAGATGGGCTTGAGGTTGCTGTGGTCTAAAGCCTTGGAGGCCAAATACTAGGAAAATTACGTTCAAAATGTAAACAAAAGGCATGGGTTTCTGTGGTTAAGTCATTTTTGGTTTAAAACTAACATATGGGGACTTCCCTGGTGGCACAGTGGTTAAGAATCCGCCTGCCAATTCAGGGGACGCGAGTTTGATCCCTGGTCCGGGAAGATCCCACATGTCACGGAGCAACTAAGCCCGTGCGCCACAACTACGGACCCCTGCGCACCGCAACTACTGAAGCCCGTGCGCCTAGAGCCCGTGCTCCGCAACAAGAGAAGCCGCCGCAGTGAGAAGCCCGCGCACCACGACAAAGAGTAGCCCCCTCTCACCACAACTAGAGAAAGCCCACGCGCAGCAACGAAGACCCAGCGTAGCCCAAAAAAAGAAAAAAAAAAAAACCTAATGTGAATTGACCCTTACATCAATTAGGATTGGAGTAAGTCAGACATACTGAAGGATTAGTAAGGATGTTGCCTCCATTGGACCCAAGTCTTTGTTTTAAGAGTCGTTATGGCTGTTCTTTAAATTTGATGCTTGTTGACATTAAGTCTTAGGTATATTTTTCTTGGAGGAGGGTTGGAGGAAGGCATAATGGAAATGTATTGGGGCTTTAAGTCCTGGGTTTGTAACACCAGGCTAATACACCTGCTGCCCCCTGGTGGCAGCGTATTAAATAGTGCAGTTCAGAGGTGAGGAATTCTGGAGAGCTAAAGTCCACTGTATTGATAGAAGTGGATGGTAGAGTGAGCCAGGAGATGGTTTCTCTTTCCAGCTCTTATAATTTCTACCTGTAGTTATGATCTTAGGCAAATAATTTAGTTCGGTTAAGTCTAGATTTCACTTTATTCTACTTTTCTAAAGTTTCTCCCTATTTTAACATCTTAAAATTCTCCAATGGTAATGGCAAATAATATTTAGTGAAAGATATCAAGTTCCACTTTTTGCTTTACCAGATGAATTTTTAAAAATCGGAGATATTTCTTCAAGAAGGAGGACTCCAGAGCAACTTCTGAATACGGGTTTGGCTCTGGACTGCAGGCTGCATAGATCTGTCTGCAGCACAGTCCATAATGAACCAGCATGATGACCCTGTGTTATCATGAGCGCCTACAAGGTGCACCATTTAAAAATTAATTTTCTTATATTTAATAGTGGTTGAAAAAACCATAAAATTTACCATCATTTTTAGTGTACAGTTCAGTAGTGTTAAGTATAGTCACATTGTTGTACAACAGATCTCCAGAACTATTTCATCCTGCAAAACTGCAGCTCTGTACCCACTAAATGACAACTCCCCACTGCTTTCTTTCTGCAGCCCTCAGCAACCATCATTCTTCTTTGTCTCTATGTATTTGATGACTCTGGGTACCTGGTATAAAGTGGAATCACACAGTATTTGTCTTTTTGTGACTCACTTATTTCACTTAGTATAATGCTCTCAAGGTTCATCCATATTATAGCATGTGCCGGGAGTCCTTTCCTTTTTTTTTTTTTTTTTTTTTTGCGGTACACGGGCCTCTCACCGTTGTGGCCTCTCCCGTTGCGGAGCACAGGCTGCGGATGCACAGGCTCAGCGGCCATGGCTCACAGGCTCAGCCGCTCTGCAGCATGTGGGATCTTCCCGGACCGGGGCACGAACCCGCGTCCCCTGCATCAGCAGGCGGACTCTTCAACCACTGCGCCACCAGGGAAGCCCAGTCCTTTCCTTTTTAGGGTTGAATATCATACGTAGAGACCACATTTTGTTTATTTGTTCATCTGTTGATGGACACTTGGGTGGCTTCCACCTCTTAGCTATTATAATATTATAATTATTTTTATAATTATATATTATATTACTAATGCAGAGAGGGTTTTATACAATTTCTTTTCTGCGCGTAACAGGTCAAACTTCATTATAAAGAACACCATTCAACCGTGCTAGATAACTAGGATATGGCTTTTTGTATGGATAAGTTAAAAAGGAACTAACGTCTGTTGGACACAAGCTCTGTGCCAGGCACTTATATATCTGTGATACATTCTGTTGTTTAGTCCTTATAATAATTCTGTAATTTACCCTCTCTCAGAAGGGAACCAATACTTATTAAAATCACCACATGCCAGAGTTTTGATATACATTACCTCATATAATCCTCATACATCAGTCCTTGAGGTGGGCATTATTATCCCCTTTTTAAAAAAATATTTATTTATTTGGTTGCACCGGGTCTTAGTTCCAGCAGGTGGGCTCCTTAGTTGTGGCTCCAGGGCTCCTTAGTTGCAGCAGGCCAGCTCCTTAGTTGCGGCTTGTGGGCTCCTTAATTGCGGCATGCAAGCTCTTAGTTGCAGCATGCATGTGGGATCTAGTTCCCTGACCAGGGATTGAACACGGGCCCCCTGCATTGGGAGCACAGAGTCTTACCCACTGCACCACCAGGGAAGCCCTATCCCCATTTTTTAGGTGACGTTAACTGAGGTTCAGAGGGATGAAACATCTTGAACGAGGTTACACCACTAAAGGCAGCAGGGTTTCACCTGACTTGGAAATGAAACACGTCCAGTTCAAAAGCGTGTGTCCTTCAGCCTACACCCTACTCCCCCGCTGCCCGGAGTAACACCTACACCTGTGATCCGAAGGATGTGGGAACAGTATCGAGAAATTACACTGCTGTCCTAATTTATAAGTAGAGAAACTTCTGTAGTGTCTTCCCATTAAATAAACAGCCCTTTGGGTTTTCCTTGCAGAGATTCAGATGAATCTGAATCTGAAACACAACAAGCCTGGCCTCCCGGCTGATTTTGCAGTCTGCCTAGGACTTCCAAAAAGAGTGGTTCTCATGTCCGATCCCCCCATTCCTGAGGTTATTTTTTGCTTTCTCCCTTTGGATTGGTGGCGAGCCGGGACCGTTTTCGCTGCTGTGAGTTGCCACCTCTCTTGAATGCCGTGGTGTTTGGGGCCGGAGCTTTGATCTGCTCCCTGCATAGTGTTTTCACACAGGGAGGGGGTCCTCGACTGTCCTTGTAGATGGTGGTTTTCTTGGGGACTCAGCAAGCTCTTGGAGAGGCCCAGTGCAACATTTCCTCACCTAGGGGAATACAGATACAGATGGATAAGTGAACAACTGGCAAGTTTGATGGTAAATGAGATTTTTACATAGTTTCAAAGTATCTCCTTATGAAATTTTCATCAACTTGTGTCAGGCGGGGCTTGGGGAAGAATAACTTCACCGTGAAGCTGGGAGCAGCCTGGCAGTCACCACTTTCACTGGGTGACCGGAGTGAACGTCATCAATGATGGGACAGATTGGAGTCATGTGCCATCCAATAGGCAGTGAGAACACAGCATCATTTCCAGAAGATTCCTGCTGAAGATGGGTGACCTGAATCTAACCATGAGGCAAAGCTGGAAAAAAACAAGTTGAGAAACAGAAACAGATGGCCTGAAATCATTGAAAGAGCATGAAAGTCAAAGTCAAAGAAAGACTGAGGGATTGTTTCAGGTTGGAGGAGACTGAAGGACAAGATGAGGAATGCATTTGGGATTCTGCACGGGATCCTTCACTATAAAGAACATCATTGGACAAGTGACAGAACTTGAAAGGGGTCTGAGAGAAGGTGGTCAAGTGCCTGTGCTGATGTCCTGCTGTTGAGGGCTGTGGCGTGGTTGTATGAGGGGGTCCTGGTGGGAAACGGACATGAACACGTGGCGGGAGGGGCGTCAGGTTGGCAGCTCTCTGAGCAAACGTCTCCTGGATGCCCGCCCCATCCCTTGTCCGAGGGCTGAACGCTGAGTGTCTGGGCCTCCTAGCAGATGGGGAGACAGACCTGGGTGGACCTGCGATGAAGCTGCCTGTTCTGGGGTCAGTTCTGCCCCCAAGGGAGGGTGTTTGAGGTGACCTGGCAACCTTGCAGGCTGAGTGGGATTTTGCACATTGAGGCCTGAGGAGTGGCCTGAGGCAGTGGCAGCCTCATGAGCATAGGGGGGCACAGGTCGCACCCCCAGGGCAGTGTGAGGCCTGGTCTGGATGAGGCGGGGAGAGACGGGTCTGGATGGTGAGCCAGCACTAAGAGCCTTGGCCTTGACCCTTTGGATGTGTTCCCTCTAGCTGTGGAACAAATTACCCCAGCATCAGTGGCTGCAAACAACAGACACCCTTCCACGGTTGGGGGCTGAGACTCTGAGAGCTGCCTCACTGGGTGGCTCTGGCCCTGCTGGTGGGGCTGGGGTCTCTGGGGGCTGACTTGGCATCTGAGCTCGCTCACGTGACAGCCAGCAGGCCTTGGGTCCTTTCCGTCTGTCTTGGGAGACCTCAGCTCCTCTCCACGTAGCAACGCTTCTGCGTACTTCCGCTAATTTGACCTTGTGGCGGAGCCTGTGAGGCAGGCAAGATGGGAGTTTGCTCCCAGTGAGGCTGAGTGAGGTCACCCAGGGGATTCCCTGGACCCAGTCCCTTTGAAGCCTACTGCTGCATACGGCCTGGAAGACGCCCCAGGCAGTAAGGGTCCATTTCCGCTGTCTTCTCAGGGTGGGGAGACTCTGGAGGGTGATCTTTTGAGCAGAACTAATAATTTTTTATTTGTTGTTTATGTCATTCAAGATAACTCTACTACCTGTGGCCTGAATGTTTGTGGCCCCCCAAGGTTCATATGTTGAAATCCTAACCTCCAGTGAGTGTGATGGTTATTTGGATCTTGGGCCTTAGGGAGGTGATTGTGTCATGAGGTTGGAGCCCTTATGTATGGGATTAGTGCCCTTATAAAGGGACCCCAGAGAGCTCCCTGGCCCCTTCTGCCAGGTGAGGACACAGTGAGAAGATGCCCTCTGTGAACCAGAAGGTGGGCCCTCACTAAACACTGAATTTGCTGGTGCCTTAATCTCAGACTCCTCAGCCTCCAGAACTGTGAGAAATAAATGTTTGTGGTTTATAAGTCATTTCATTCATGGTAATTTTGTTATAGCAGCCTGAGCAGACTAAGACAAACTCCATTTGTTGGGTACGTGCACGTGGAAAGCTCCATGCTGGGTGCTTTCCTGTGCTGTCTCGGGGTGCCACCCTTCTCTGTGAAGTACGGCTGAGCGATTGGGCAGAGAAGGAGATGACAGAGGCCCAGAGGTTCTGTCATCTGCCAGCGTCGCTGCCCAGGCCTGTCTGATCCCGAAGCCAGACCCCCCGGCACTGCTTCTGCCACCTGGGACCCCAGGTGGAGGTGTGAAGAGCATCCCCGGACAGCACCGTGGCTGTGTTCTTCTAAGTAAGGGGACGTTGACACACAGATATGCTTTTCTTTTGACAATAGCAAAAGAGGCCCACGTGGAGAATGTTTGGCCTGCACTGTGCAATGTTTCAAAATCACATTGTTCGGGTGTTCGTATCACCAGGAAAGAGAGGCCTCATGTCTCAGAAGAGCCCTCAGTGGCAAGACAGGCTCCAAACTGGGTCAGAAATGGGAGCAATGAGGCAAGAGGTGGGTCTTACCTCTTAATAACAATCAGGAATAAGCAGCTCACTGGGGCAGTTTGTAACTAATAGGGAACTTTTGCATGTATGAGAAAATGAAAACCAGTAAAACAGAGCTCAAGGAAGTTTAGATAATTAATGGTGAGTTCAAGGAGGTTTAGATAAGCAATGGCGAGTTAATAAGAGAAATATAACTTGAAATACTGAAACTGAGAGATAAAAGTGTCCCAGGAATAGTAACGTTTAATGAGACATAGGTGAGTATAGCCAAGGGCTCACCAATGAGTGTGGAGTCGAAAGTCAGGGAGGAAAGAGAGGACTGTTTCTTGGGACTGGGTAGATGAGACCGTGCGTGACTGATGGGGTCTGGGGGTGTGTGCTTGGGATGAAATGACCCCCACGATGCCGAGCCCTGGAGGAGATGGGGGAGGGGTGCAGTCTGGGCCGTGGAGATATTCTGGATATCAAAGATTTCTCCACATACACATCAGTCTTGCTAGATCACATTTCCTGGTTCTTTAGAAAATAACTTCGTTGTACTTTAGGACACTCTGTCCCAGGACCACACTAAAACATAAACAGAAAACTTGGACAGGAGTCTAGCAAAACAAAGATCTATTATGTGAAATGGAAATGCCTATAACAAACAGAACCAAAAACGCAGGCAAGCCAAAGGGATCTAATGGGGTCAAGTGATGCTGGCAGGTGAAGTGGTTGTGAGTCTTTAACTGGGAGGGTCATTTGGGGAGAACAGTAGAGACAGGCATGGTCAGCAGGCCTTACAGGTTCTTGCTTGATGTCCTGGGGACGTTTTCTTCCTGAGGGCCTGGCTGAGGAAGGGGTTTTCACCCAGCCGGGAAGTGCAATGCCACACAGGCTGGAACTTGACTCCAGGGTGATTCACATTGTCTCTGGAAATGGACTTCAGTGAAGCTCCCCTGGGTAGAAGCTAAAAGAGAAAAGGTTTCTCAGCCATCTTCATTCAAATTGGAGCAGAGAGGAATGGGTGGGTCACTTTGGCAAAGAAAAGGCCTAAAGTTTATGGAGTATGAACGTTTTACAAGAAGCAAGTAAAATCATGGTGGATAAAAGGACTTTGTTCAAATGCTGATGTTTGGTAGGCCTTTAAAAAGAATAAATAGGCTTTATTGATTTGCATGTGATAAAATATACCCATTTAATATTTCAAGTTTAATGAATTTTTAAAAATTTCAATGAATGTTTATAAATGTATGTACTCATGGAACCATAATCAGATACGGAACATTTCCATCCACCCAGAAAGTACCTCATGCCCCTTTGCATCAGTTTTCTCTCCCCTGTGCCCAGCCCCCAGCAGTCGCAGCTCTGTTTTCTGTCGCTGTGATTTGCTTTTCCCAGAACGTCATTGGAATCATATGGCATGTGGTCTTATGTGTCTGGCTTCTTTCACTCAGCATATGCGTTTGAGATTTATGCATATTATTATATCTACATCCCTCAATTTATCTATGGATTCTCGTTTGTGGACATTTGGGTTGTTTCTAACTATTGCCTATTATGAATAGAACTGCTATAAACATTTAGGTATAGGTCTTTATGTGAATACATGAAATCATTTATGGCAGGTGTATTCCCAGGAGTGAGATTGCTAGGTTATATGGTAAATATATGTTTAACTTTTTTTTTTTTTTTTTTTTTTGCGGTACTTGGGCCTCTCACTGTTGTGGCCTCTCCCGTTGCGGAGCACAGGCTCCGGACGCGCAGGCTCAGCGGCCATGGCTCATGGGCCCAGCTGCTCCGCAGCATGTGGGATCCTCCCGGACCGGGGCACGAACCTGTGCCCCCTGCATCGGCAGGCGGACTCTCAACCACTGCGCCACCAGGGAAGCCCAAACTTTTAAGATCGTTTTCTAAAGTGGCTGCACCATTTTGCATTCCCAGAAGCCATGTTATAAGAGTTTCAGTTACCCTACATCCTTGCCACCAATACTTGATATTAGCAGTATTTTCAATTTTGCCCTTTCTAGTAGGTGCATGATGGTATACTTTGTGGTTTTTATTTTCATTTCCCTAATGATGATGTTGAGCATCTTTTCGGGTGCTTACTTGAGATTCATGTATCGTTGGTAACGTGTCTGTTTAAATCTTTTGCCCATTTTTAATTGGGTTATTTTGCTTCTTCCTGAGTTTTAGGAGTTCTTTGTATATTCTGGATACAAGTCACTTATCAGATAGATAGTATTTGTTTTGCAGATGGTTTCTCCCAGTCTGTGTTTGCCTTTTCATGTACTCATGGGTACCTTTTGAGAGCAAACGTTTCTGATTTTGATGAAGTCCAGCTTATCCATGTTTTCTTTTTATTTACTTTTTGTTTCCTAATAAAAGGTTTTTCTTCTAGAATTTTAGCTCTTGCAATTGGATACATTTTGAGTTTATTTAAGTATATTTATGTGGTGTGAGATAAGAGTTGTAGTTCTTTTTTTTTTTTTTGTATATGGGTATCCTATTTTTCAGCACCATTTGTTTCAAAAACTGTCCATTCACCTTGAATTACCTTGGCACTTTTATCAGAAACAATTGGCCATACAAGTGTGGGTCTACCTCTGGACTCTATTCTGTGCCACTGATTTATTTTTACCAGTTATTTTTATTGAGATATAAATCACATACCATAAAATTCACCATATCAAAGTGTACAATTCATTGGTTTTTAGTATGTTCACAAGTTTGTGCAACCACCAGCACTGTCTAATTTTACATTTTCATCACCCCCTAAAGAATATTTCATTGATTTTTTTCCAGCTTTGTTGAGATATAACTGACATACAACATTTTATAAGTTTAAGGTATAATGTGTTGATCTGATACACTTATATATTGCAATATGACTACCATCTTAGTATCAGCTAACACGTTTATCGTGTCACTTAATTACATTTCTTTTTTGTGTTGACAACATTTAAGATCTACTCTCTCAACAACTTTCAAGTATATAATACAGTATTGTTAACTATATTCACAATGCTGTGTGTTACATCTCCAGAACTTATTTGTCTTCTAACTGGATATTTATATCCTTTGACTAACATCTCCCCATTTCCCCCAACCCCCCAGCCCCTGGTAACCACCATTCTACTCACTGTTTCTACAAGGTTGGCTTTTTAAAATTCCACATATAAGTGAGATCATACAGTATTTGTCTTTTCTCTGTCTGACTTATTTCACTTAGCATAAGGTCCTTAAGGTCCATGCATGTTGTTGCAAATGGCAGGATTTCCTTCTTTCTCATAGCTAAATAATATTACACACACACACACACACACACAGACACACAAAACCTTCTTTATCTGTTCACCTGTTGACAGACACTTAGGTTGTTTCCATATCTTGGCTGTTGTGAAAAATGCTGCAATGAACATGGGAGTGCAGGTATTTCTTCGCTATCCTGTCTTCACTTCCTTTGCATATTTACCCAGAAGTGGAATTACTGGATCATACGGTAGTTCTATTTTTGACTTTTTGAGGAGGCTCCATATTGTTTTCCATAGTGGCTGAACCAATGTACATTCCTACCAACAGTGTACAAGGGTTCCCTTCTCTCCACATCCTCACTTGTTGTCTCTTCTTGATGATAGCCATTCTAACAGGTGTGAGGTGATATCTCATTATGGTTTTGATTTGCATTTCCCTGATGATTAGTGATGTTGAGCACCTTTTCATGTACCTGTTGGCCATCTGTATGCCTTTGGAAAAATGTCTGTTCAGTTCCTCTGCCCATTTAAAAATTGGATTTTTTTGTTGTTGAGTTGTATAAATTCTTTATATATTTTGGATATTAACCCCTTATCAGATATATAGTTTGCAAATATTTTCTCCCCTTCCGTAGGTTGCCTTTTCATTCTGTTGACTGTTTCTTTTGCTGTACAGAAGCTTTTTAGTTTGATGTAGTTTCACTTAACTGATTTTTGCTTTTGTTGCTTGTGCTTTTGGTGTCATATCTAAAAAATTGTTTCCAAGACCAGCGTCAAGGAGTTTTTTCCCTGTGTTTTCTTGTAGGAGTTTTACAGTTTTAGGTCTTACGTTTAAGTCTTTAATCCACTTCAAGTTGCTTTTTGTGAGTAGTGTAAGATAAGGGTCCAGTATTATTTTTCTGCTTGTGATTATCCAGTTTTCCTAACACCGTTTATTGAAGAGACTGTCCTTTCCCAGTTGTGTATTCTTGGCTCCCTGTCAATATTACTTGACCATATATGCTGGGATTTATTTCTGGGCTCTCAACTGTGTTCCATTCGTCTTTGTGCTTATTTTTATGCCACTACCATACTGTTTTAATTACTGTAGCTTTGTAGTATAGTTTGAAATCAGGCAGTGTGATGCCTCCAGTTTTGTTCTTCTTTCCCAGGACTGCTTCGACTAGGTGGGGTCTTTTGTGGTTCCATACAGGTTTTAGGATTTTTTTTTCTATTTCTGTGAAAAATGCCATTGGGATTTTGATAGGGATTCCATTGAATCTACACATAGCTTTGGGAACAGTGGACTCTTGTGATCCTGTGTATTTCTGTGGAATCAGTTATAATGTCTTTCATTTTATTTACTAGAGTCTTCTTTTTTTCTTAGTCCAGCTAAAGGTTTGTCAATTTTATCTTTTAGAAAAACAGGTTTTAACTTTTGTTGTTCTATTATTTTTCTGGTCTCTATTTTATTTATTTTTGCTCTGATCTTTGTTATTCCTATTTTCTTCCAACTTTGGGCTTAATTTGTTTTTCTTTTCCTCATTCCTTGAGGTGTAGAGTTAGTTGTTTGAGATCTTTCTTTTTTCTTACTATAGGCATTTATCACTGTAAACTTAAAACTGCTTTTGCAGTATCCCATAGATTTTGGTATATTGTGTTTCCATTTTCATTTATTTGCTTGAAGATTTAAAATTTTTTTCTTGATTTCTTCTTTGACTAACTGGTTGTTCAAGAGTGTATTACTTAATTTCCACATATTTATAAATTTTTCCAGGTTTCCTCTTGTTGTTGCTTTCTAGTTTCATACCACTGTGGTCAGAAAAGATACTTGCTATGATTTCAGTCTTCTTAAATTTGCTAAGACTTGTTTTGTGACCTAACATATAATCTATCCCAAAGAAAGTTCCATGTGTGCTTGAGAAGATCGTATATTCTGCCACTGTTGGATGGAATGTTCTGTATATGTTTGTTAGGTCCATTTGGTCAAATCTGTGGTTCAAGTCCAATGCTTCCTTGTTGATTTTTTGTCTGCATGATCTATCCATTGATGAAAGTGAGGTACTGAAGTCACCTACTATTATTGTGGTTTTGTCTGTTTCACCATTCAGATCTGTTCCTATTTGTTTAACATATTTAAGTGCTCCCATGTTGGGTGCATAATATCTTTTTCCATCCCTTCACTTTGAGCTTATGTGTGTCCTTAAAGCTGAAGTGAATCTCTTGTAGGTGGCATATAGTTGGGTCTCGTTTTTTTTGTTTTGTTTTGTTTTTAATAAATTTATTTATTTATTTTTGGCTGCGTTGGGTCTTTGTTGCTGCACGCAGGCTTTCTCTAGTTGAGGCGAGCAGGGGCTACTCTTCGTTGTGGGCGGACTTCTCATTGAGGCGGCTTCTCTTGTTGTGGAGCACGGGCCCTAGGTGCACAGGCTTCAGTAGTTGTGGAGCACGGGTTTAGTTGCTCCGCGGCATGTGGGATCTTCCCAGACCAGGGCTCGAACCCATGTCCCCTGCATTGGTAGGCCGATTCTTAACCACTGCGCCACCAGGGAAGTCTGGGTCTCGTTTTTTTAATCCCATCCAGGCACTTCATGTCTTTTGATTGGAAAATGCAATCTACATTTTAGGTAATTGTTGGTAGGTAAGCACTAACTAATGCCATCTTATTGTTTTCTGGCTGTTTTATAGTTCCCTTGTTTCTTTCTTCCTTTCTTGCTGCCTTTCTGTGGTGGTATGCTCCAATTCCTTTCTCTTTATATTTTGTGAATTTACTGTAGATTTTTGCTTGTGGTTACCATGGGACTCACATAAAACATCTTATAGATGTAACAGTCTATTAGTACTCTGCCATTTAACCTTTGTACCACAGTTAAGTGGTTAACACACCATATTACAGTATTAGAGTGTTCTAAATTGGGCTATGTATTTACTTTTACTAGTGTATTGTATATTTTCATGTGTTTTCATGCTACTGATTAGAGTCTGTTCGTTTCAGCTTGAAGAACTAAAGCATTTCTAGTACGGCAGGTCTAGTGATGAATTCTCTCAGCTTTTGGCTGTTTGGATAATTCCTTATTTTCCCTTCATTTCTTTTTTTTTTTTTTTTTAAGACTTTATTTATTTATTTATTTTAGGCTACGTTGGGTCTTTGCTGCTGCGTGTGGGCTTTCTCTAGTTGCAGTGAGCGAGGGCTACTCTTCGTTGCGGTGCACGTGCTTCTCATTGTGGTGGCTTCTCTTGTTGTGGAGCACGGGCTCTAGGCACGCAGGCTTCAGTAGTTGTGGTACACGGGCTCAGTAGTTGTGGCTCGCGGGCTCTAGAGCACAGACTCAGTAGTTGTGGCACACGAGCTTAGCTGCTCTGTGGCATGTGGGATCTTCCTGGACGAGGGCTCAAACCCATGTCCCCTGCATTGGCAGGCAGATTCTTAACCACTGCGCCACCAGGGAAGTCCTCTCTTCAATTCTGAAGGATAACTTTGCCAGATAGGGTATTCTTCATTGGCAGGTTTTTTTTTTTTTTTTTTCCTTTCAGCACTTTGAATATATTATTCCACGCTCTCCTGGCTTGTAAGGTTTCTAATGAGAAATACATGATAGCTTAATTGGGTATTCCTTTATAGATTACAATCTTCAAAGTTCCTGTCTAACTCACAGATTCTTTCTTCTGTGTGGTTTATTCTGCTGTTGGTACTCTCTGTTGCAGTTTTCATTTCTTTCTTCGAGTTCTTCAGCTCCAGAATTTCTCTTTGGTTCTTTTTTATAATTTCTGTCTGTCTGTTAATTTTCTCATCTTGTTTGCATATTGTTTTTCTGATTTCAGTTTTTTGAATTGCCTTTCTGGGTTTTCTTGTAGCTCACGTTTCCTCAGAACAATTATTTTTCATTCTTTATTGAGTAAATTGTAGATCTCCATGTATTTGGATTCGGTTACTGGGAAATTATTGTGATCCTTTGGTGATGTCACATTTCCTTGATTTTTCATGTTCCTTAGAGTTTGTGTCCCTGTTTTCATATTTGGGGTAGCAGTCACCTCCTCCAGTCTTTCCTAACTGCCTTTCGGAGAGATGCTGAAGCTTCCTTACACCTTGTATGAATACACCTGCTCCACACCTCCCGCTTTCCTTTATGGCAGAATTCTTAGGCTTGTGTGTCTTCTCCTGATCTTACAACACACTAGGCTGGCTGTTGATAGCCTCTCGTTTTCACAAAATAGGTGCTGCAGCTCAAGTTTGTGTTTTCTCCCTAGCCTTCTACCACATCTCGCTCTCAGGAGCACGTAAAGGGAGCTAGCCTGAGAGTGGGAGGAGGTGTGAGTGAGGCACGTGGGGTGCTGGGGGTGCCCGCAGGCCAGTTGGGAGGATCCTTGAGTGAGGCTTCCCCAGGGCTTGTGGACAGGCTTCCTGATGGAGTCCATGATGTACACAGCAATTAATGACCTCCAAAAATCTAATTGGCTCTTCTTCCCATCTGCTCCCTGCCTCCAGTCATGGAGCCCCTGATTTAATACTCTGGATTCTGTGAGAGAGAAATGAGCCTCTTTGGCAGTGTCTCTACAGCTGGGGAAGCTGGGTGCTCACTCACCCTCTCCCTTTTCCCCAGGGGAGAAATCATGGGCCGAGAAGGTCTTGTTTAGCCATAAGTGTTCCACCTTGGGGAAGGGGTGATGCTGGCATAGTCAAGCTGTTCCTCTTACCTGACCAGTGTGTCCAAACACATTTTTTTCTGCTCTGGTGGAGTGCTGGGCCCTCTCCTCTGGAAACCAGTATTACACCAGGGCTCTCTCATCCGTGGGTGACTGCCCAGGTCAGTGTTCTCCAGGTGCTCTGAGATGGCGGCTGAGAGGGGCTGGAGCCACTCACAGGTTCCTGATGGTTCCACAGCCCCTGTTGCCTGATGTGCAGGTGGGCAAGACTCCACCTGAGTCCCTTGGCGAATGGCGCTGGATCCCACAGCTCCCACAGAGGTGCTTTTGTTTGCTAATTTTTGTTGTTGGGGGGGGGACAAAATCGAGGGACATCATGTGACTCAGTACAATGTTGATCTTGACGTCTATAATTTCTCTAATTCCACAGTCTTCTATGTACAGCTCTATAGTAAATATTGAAATACAAGCCTTGTTCAGCTTTTTCAATATTGTTTTCGCTATTCTGTTTGCTACTTTGAGCTTTTATATACATTTTAGAATCAGCTCATCAATTTCTACCAAAAAAAAACCAACAAAAACCCCAGAACCTATTGTGACTTTCATTAAGATTATGTTGAATCTATAATTCAATTTGGGGAGAATTATCATTTTTACAGTATTGAGTTCTGATCCATGAAAACATGGTATATCTCTCCACTTGTTATATATTTAATTTCTCTCAACAATGTTTTAAATTTTTAGCTACAGGTCATGCACATATTTTGTTAATGTCCATAAGTATTTCAGATTTTTTGGTGCTATTGCAAATGATACTGGATTTTTAAATTTCAAGTTCCCACTTTTTAATATATTTTATATTTTAAAATATACTAGTTCTCTGGTAGTATACAGAAATACAGTTGATTTTCACATATGGATCTTGTAGCCTAAGACTGCTAAATTCACTTATTAGTTCAAGTAGCTTTTTTGTCAGTTTTTTAGGATTTTCTATACAATCATGTCAATTGCAAACAAAGATAGTTTTATTTCTTCCTCAAGTGTATGCCTTTTATTCTTTTCTTCTTTATTACCCTGGCTAGGCTGCAGTATCCCATGTTGAATAGAAGTAGGGAGAGTGGAATCACTGCCTTGTTTCCAATCTGAAGGGGGAAGTGTTTGATTATGCACCATTAAAAAGGGTGTTAGCTGTAGGTTTTTCATAGATGCTGTTTATCAGATTGAGGAAGTTCTATTCCTAGTTTGCTGGTAATTTTTATCATGAATTGTTGAATTTTGTCAAATAACTTGTCGTGCATCTATTGAGATCATTGTAAGGTCTTTCTGTTTGAATCTGTTAATATGGTGATTCATTGATTAGTTTTGAAATATTAAACTTAAATTCCTCGGATGAAACAGTCCTTGGTACTGATGTATCATCCTTTTTATATATTACTAGATTTGATTTGCTAATATTTATTTGTTCAGGACTTTTTTGCATTTATGTTCGTAAGAGGTATCGGCCTGTAGTTTTCTTTTCTATGAATGTCTTTATTTGGTTTTGTTATCAGGGTAATATTGACCTCATAAAAGGAGTTGTGAAGTATTCCTTCCTCTTCTGTTCTCTGGAAAAGTTTATTTAATACTGGCATTATTTATTCCTTAAATGTTTGGTAGAATTCACCAGTGAAGTCATCTACCTCTCTGAGTAAAAGTTATAGAAAAGTTATAGTTACTTTAGTGAGGTTTGGTAGTTTGTGCCTTTAAAGGAATTTTTCCACTTTAAGTTGTTAAACTTACTGGTATAAAGTTGTTCACTGTATTCCCTTATTACCTTTAATGTTTGTCGATGTCCTGTCTTTGATTTATGTTGGCAGTTCATATTTTCTCTCTTTTTTGGCAAGGGGCATAAAAATAGAGCAACTGGTACAGTGATTCTCATATATCTATCACCCGGAGTCAATAATGATCAACATTTTGCCACATATGCTTCATTAATCCTTTTTTTTTTACTTGAATATTTTATTTATTTATTTTTAAAAGATGCTTTATTTTTTTCGTTTGTTTTTGTTTTTTTGGCTGCATTGGGTCTTTGTTGTGGTGCGTGGGCTTTTCATTGCAGTGGCTTCTCTCTCTTGTTGTGGAGCATGGGCTCTAGGCACATGGGCTTCAGTAGTTGCAGCATGCGGGCTCAGTAGTTGCGGCACGCAGGCCCTAGAGCGCACGGGCTTCATTAGTTGTGGCGCATGGGCTCAGTAGTTGCGGTGTGCGGACTCTAGAGCGCAGGCTCAGTAGTTGTGGCATATGGGCTTAGTTGCTCCGTGGCAAGTGGGATCCTCCTGGACCAGGGATCCAGTCCGTGCCCACTCTGTTGGCAGGTGGATTCTTAACCCCTGCACCACCAGGCAAGTTCCTACTTGAAGTGTTTTAAAGTACTACACATTATGATATTTCACAACCCCCAGATACTTCCATATGCATCTCTTAAAAGTAAGCTTTTTTTTTTTAATAGAACCATATGCCATTATCCATTCCTAAAAATATTAACTGTGATTCCTTGGTGTCATCTTTTACCTAGGCATATGCCTGTAGGATTTTCCTGATTGTCTCAGAAATGTCATTTTATAGTTGATATGTTCAAATCAGAATCCAGACAAGGTCCACACCTTACCCAGGGCTGTTATGTATCTTAGGTCTCTTAATCCAGGGCAAACCACCCTTACTTTTATTTTTATATTTTTTAAAATTTATTTTTATTAATTAATTTATTTATTTTGGCTGCATTGGGTCTTCATTGCTGTGCACAGGCTTTTTCTGGTTGCGGCGAGCAGGGTCTACTCTTCATCGTGGTGTGCGGGCTTCTCGTTGCAGTGGCTTCTCTTGTTGTGGAGCACACGGGCTCTAGACACGCGGGCGTCAGTAGTTGCGGCACGTGGGCTCAGTAGTTGTGGCCTGCAGCCCTGGAGCGCGGGCTTCAGTAGTTTTGGAGCACGGACTTAGTTGCTCCGCGGCATGTGGGATCTTCCCGGACCAGGGATGGAACCCGTGTCCCCTGCATTGGCAGGCGGATTCTTAACCACTGCGCCACCAGGGAAGTCCCACCCTTACTTTCAAAAAAATTTCTTCCACAGAATGTTTCACATTCTGGGTTTATCTGTTTGCTTCCAGTTGATATCATTCCATGATAGGAGTTTCTTCAAGCTGAGAGTAACTGTGATATGCCTTGGAGCCTCTGTCCCCCTGGGGATCCTTCCTTAGCTCTTATGCCCTGGAGGGGTGTTGAGTAGGGGCACCTCCCATTTCACGGCCTGGGGAACATCTGCTTCTCCGTCCAGCTCAGGCCAGGCCACTTCTGTGAAGCCTGGGTCTCCCTCACCTCTGACCTCCACTAACTTACGTGTAGCACTTCATTATGTATCTTTGTCTTGTACGCTGTGGTTTCCTGTGTGTTTTAAGTCTTGTCCTTACAAATCTTTTCTCTGTTACTGTATGTGTTCTTTAAATGTAATGTAATATTTTATGAAAGCATAACACACATCAGAGAAGTGTAGAAATCAGATAGCTTGATGGATTTTCATAATTGGAGCACACCCATGCACCCAGCCCCTAGATCAGGTGTCCTCATGACCTTCCAGGCATCGCTTTCCTCCCAGCGGTAACCTCTGTCCTGATATCCAGCAGCAGAGATTAGTCGGGCTGTGATTTACCTCCGTGTAAATACAATCATGGGAGCTCCCTGGCAGTCCAGTGGTTAGGACTTGGCGGTTTCACTGCCACGGGCCTGGGTTCAATCCCTGGTCAGGGAACTAAGATCCCGCGAGCCTCACGGCGCAGCCAAAAAAATTAATTCATTTTTTAAAAAAAGTAAATATATAATCACTCAGTATATGCTGTTTTTGTCTGACTCTCACTCAGCATTGCTTTGAGGTTTATGCGTGTTATACAGAACAACCTTGTCCGTTCTCATTGCTGTAGCGTTTTTCTCAGTTTACCGCTGTTCATTAGCCCACTTTACTGTTGAGGGACATTTAGGTAGCGTCTAGTTTTGGGCCATTCTAAATGGTGCTGATCGGAATATTCTCCCAAGTGTCTTTTTGGTGAACCTGCGTCCGCCTTTCTGCAGCACCTCTGCCTGGAGTGGAGCTGCCGGGTGGCTGGGTCCGCAGAGGCTTAGCTTTTATAGATGCCGCCAAATGGTCTTCCACTGCAGTTGCACTAGATCATTTTTTAAAACCCCAAATCTTGCCCTGTCACTTCGCAGGCTTACCTGCTGCCCTTCATTACCCCCATCACATGGAGTTGAAATCCAGAGCCCCAGCCTCCCTCCTTGGCCCCTTCTCCAGTGCTCCTGGCGCCCAGGGGTGCCCAGCTGTCCCCGCGACTCAGACCACCCCGACCCGTGCCTGCCTGTTGCCTGCATCTCCTGGAAGCCTCTGCTCTTCAGGCAGTGCTCTCCTTCAGGACGTGAGATGCCCTGCTTCCCTGTACATGTCTCCTCCCTCCTCCCCCACCCCCTGCCCACAGTTTGTCTTATAATCATCTTTTAGTGTATCTGCCTCCTCAGGCCACGGCTCCTTAAAAACAAGGGCTGTTTCGTTTATCATCGTGTTCCTGGCGCTTAGCACAATGCCTGGCCCAAGTAGTTGCTCAGAAACTACTGAATGAGTGGGTGAATGAATAACCTTCAACTAGCCTGGAAGTACTGAACGCTGGGCAGGTGACAGTAACAGAAACTTGGTGGCTGGTGGATCACTGCTTGCCTTACAAAAACTTTAAACCGGGCTTTGGTCTGTAAGCTGAACAGAGCAGGGCTTAAAGCACAGCCCCTCCCCCAGGAGTGACAGGTGGGGAGTCGCAGGCAGTTTATCATCTTTCACATTTCACAGCCGTCATTTGCTATGAACACCAATGAGAGCTTCAGTATTTCTGCCACTAAGAAATGGCAGCAATGTGTGTTTCTCCTAGTTGACCGCAGCATGTATTGGGAGGAGTTGTAGAGATTTTGGATTAAGCCTTGACTTTAAATCCAGGCCCTTCCATTTAATAGCTGTGCTGTTCTGGTTAAATAACTCTTCTGAGCTTCAGTTTCTACGTGTGAAATGGGACAATAATATGAACCTTGTGGGGCTGCGGGAGGATTGGCGAGTTCTCGGAGATCCGTCGACAGTCCCCATAACAACAAAGTTTCTTCCCTTCTCCCAGGGCAATAGGTGAAAATAACAAACTGCGCTTCAGCCAGTTTCTGCTGGGCTGTGTCTTCCCTGAAGATCTGGGCGGAGCTGGATTGCACTGGCATCTCTCCTTTTTCGTGGAGGAGAGGAGGGCTCAGCCTGCAGCTTGGGGAGAGAGCGGATAGGAGGACAGGGCCCCTCAGCTGCGGGGGGCGGGGGCCAGGCGGGTGCAGAGCTCGGTCTCAGGCCCCCAGGGGGACACCGGGCCAGGAAGCATCTCCTTTCCTCTTGGGTGCTAGCACCTGGGGAGGAGATGTAGCCCCCTGGGCAGTGTGGTCCCTGTGAGTTAGGGACCAGTGCTCTGGAGAATTGTCTTTAGTCCAAGATGGGTGAGCAGGAGGGGAGAGAGAAATTCCTTGACTCAAAAATAATTGAAATCATTATTGTATTGAAACAGTTTACGTGGATTTTGAAGGATTAGCTCCCTGCTGCCTCTGCACCACACTGGACAGCAGAGTCCTGGTCCTGGTTCTTAGGGGCCCATTCAGAGGACCGGCAGAGTGTGCATTGTTTTTAGGGGCTTCAGCTAGGACTTTGGTAACCCTTAGACAGTTTTGTGAAGCATGGCCCTCTGGAGGGGATTGCTTTTTTCCTCTTTTGGGAGGAATTCCTGAGATACCAGGGAAATCTAGTAATACCAGCACAGGAGAAAAGATACAGCTCATCCCACTGACCACGGGCTGGACCCACAGCAGATGAGACCACTGATTTTCTTGCCCTTGGCTGACATTGCTTTGTTTGGGTTTTTTTTTCTTTTTTTAGGAAACTATTTTTATTTACTTATTTTTGGCTGCATTGGGTCTTTGTTGCTGCACGCGGGCTTTCTCTAGTTGTGATGAGCGGGGGCTACTCTTCATTGTGGTGCATGGGCTTCTCATTGCAGTGGCTTCTCTTGTTGTGGAGCACAGGCTCTAGGTGCACGGGTTTCAGTAGTTGTGGTGCGTGGGCTCAGCAGTTGTGGCGCACGGGCTTACTTGCTCTGTGGCATGTGGGATCTTCCCAGACCAGGGCTCGAACCTGTGTCCCCTGCATTGGCAGGTGGATTCTTAACCAGGGAAGCCTGCTTTGTTTTTATGTAAGAAAGTTGTTTGGTAACTAAAATGCTCAGGCTATTCGATTAGGAAAATGGCTGAATAAGCCCAGTGGAGGTTCCCTGAGTCCTTCTCTTTATTATGATCGAAAGATCATGTAAACTTAATTTAAAAAAAGGAAAATCCCCATGATGAAAAACAGTTCTGTTGTTTTTGAAACAAGTTTGAAAAAGTGATTAAACTGAATGTAGCAGCGTCTCTTCTCTGATGACCACAGAGCGCTAACAAGGGATTTTTACATTTTAACTGGATATTGCTCTCCTAGGAGTGGACCGCGTGTTGTCTTTTAAGTGCTTTTCAGAAGCCAAGTATAGACCAAATTGGGATCCCAAATTGGGATCCGCCCCAAAACACCAGAGGCTGAGGTGTGTGAAACCGGGGAAGGCTGGTGTCGGCCTCCAGCGGTCCCAGTAGCTTTTAAGGTAGGTTTTTGCTTTGCTTGTTTGGGTGGGGATATAGTTTCTAAGAGGGTTGGATTTACTTGGTTTAGTGCATTCAGTTCCTTCAAAGCCCCAGTCACTCCAACAAAATATATTTTTCTGGGAATTGTGACTCAAAGTATTGACTTCCGTCAGCGAGCAGTGAGCTGCATGTTCAGGACTCATGGGAATGTGAGTAAATGGATCCACTTTATGTAAAGTATTTAAAAGCATGTTCAAACGGAATATTACTCAGCCATAAAAAGAAATGAAATTGAGTTATTTGTAGTGAGGTGGATGGACCTAGAGTCTGTCATACAGAGTGAAGTAAGTCAGAAAGAGAAAAACAAATATCGTATGCTAACACATATGTATGGAATCTAGAAAAAAAATGGTTCTGAAGAACCTAGGGGCAGGACAGGAATAAAGATGCAGACGTAGAGAATGGACTTGAGGACACGGGGAGGGGGAAGGGTAAGCTGGGATGAAGTGAGAGGGTGGCATGGACATATATACACTACCAAATGTAAAACAGATAGCTAGAGGGAAGCAGCTGCATAGCACAGGGAGATCAGCTCGGTGCTTTGTGACCACCTAGAGGGGTGGGATAGGGAGGGTGGGAGGGAGACGCAAGAGGAAGGATGTATGGGTTCGAATATATGTATACGTATGGCTGATTCACTGTGTTCTACAGCAGAAACTAACACACCACTGTAAAGCAATTATACTCCAATAAAAGTGTTAGAAAAATAAATAAAAAATAAAAGCATGTTCAGCAACATGGCCTTAAGTTCCTCCCTTTTTACTTGTAATTCAGAGTTTTAACTTCTCTCTCAGCTGTTTTAGTTGAATTTTACTTGGGTTAGAAAAGCACTGAAAGGATTTGAATGCTTTGGGAACACTTAATCAAAAAACCCATCAGGCTTAATTTTGAGTTCTGTGTTTTCATTTTTTAAAAGGCTTCTTTTTAAAAAAGTCTTTAAAACTGGAGTTAATATTTGTGTGTGGGGAGTGGTTCCTCCTTCAGGCACTCTGAGGAAGGCGTTGGCTTTTCTAGGTTCGCACTCCTCTTGGCCACCTGACTGCCTTTAGGTAGCCAACATCTTGTTGGAGAACTTAAGCTGGTTTTTAATAATAATCTTAGCAAAAGGTAATTCTGAAGGTGAATCTGTTATCGCTACCGCAAGCATCGAATCCTGGATTCCAGAGCCCCTGGAAATGGAGTTCGGGTTGTTCCTGATTTGCTGGGGCCGGCAGTGCCGACCAGCTGGGGCCCCTGTGCTGGTGGTTTCTGAGCGGTGCTCGGGGTTCCCTTTGTAGTGGAGGTGCTGTCTCCCGGGGTTTGGGGTTTGACGTTTGACGTCTTGCAGTCGTTTTTGGCGGTCATCTGCCAGAGCCTTCCCAACTAATTCATTCTGTCCTACAGCGTTGGCCACTGGCCGTCTCTCGATGGTAGCCGAGCTCCTGTTGCCCACATCTCCCACCACCTGCTGTGGCCTTGCCCCCTTGGCCTGGGTGAGGTTGGCAGTGCCTGGCTTTGACCTTTGATCCCTCTTGTTCCTCCAAAGCTATGAAATATTACATTAAATACAGGGGGCCTAGCCTAGCCAGGGCCTTACCTGCATTTGTAACTATTTTATTCACTTTCGGGTAGGCCTGACTTCTAAAATGGTTATCTAGGAGTTGTTGAAATGGGTGTATTTCTCTTCTTTTTAGGACATTTTGTTAGCCAACGACCTAGGAGGGAATGGCTTTGTGTGATATTTTCTAATTGTTCTTCTGTGTTGCTTCTAACTTAAAGTTGCGTTCCCAAACTCCCATTTCTCACCTAGGAAAGCAAAAGAGTCAAAAATCATTTTAAGTTACACATTTCAGCCTTAAAATGTTTCTGAAAGACGAAACCTTTTAAATTGTCCACCAATGGGTTGTCATTCCCATTCCCTCCACTGCTTTCTGCCTGAGTTGTCTTCAAGAGGAAAAAAAAGATCTTTGGGGGGCATACAACGTAGGGTGGGAGTCACCTGCCTTCACCCAGACCTGCTGGCCCTTCCGGTGCCCTGCAGAGGGGGTGGGGCTGGGGGCAGACCTAGATTCCTGGCTCTTCCCCGTTGACTTGCTCCAGGCAGAGTAAACATGCTTTGAGCAACTGCCAGCAAGCAAGTTAAAAGCTGCTCCTCTAGCAGGCCTGCAAAAAACATTCTAAAAGGCAAAGCATTTGCTGCATTTCCTAGGGGGCAACTGTGGGAAGTCTCTGCTTGGTCAGCAGCCAGTGCAGACGGGCCCTGGGTGGCTAATGACAGCTGGCGAGGCCCGATCTTAGTCCCATTCCCCGCCCCTCGGAGGCCCCTGCGTCCTGGGCCACACCTAGGACTTCTCTACCTTTCCACTGCCCTCCTTCCAGGAACCCAGGTAACAGTCACAGAGAAGTCTGTCTTGTTTCATTGTATGTTGGGTTCCAGAAAATAATTGAGTTTAAGGGAGGCCACTACAAAGCTGTTTTAGAAATACTTTGGAAATACTCAGATGATGGTGGAAATCGAAATGAAAGATGTTAAGTTTTTGCTGATTAGGGATTGTGAAGTGTGTTGAACTCAGATAAAAATGTAAACTGGTAATAATTACGGAGTGAGTAGCCCACGGATTGCCTTCTTTCCATGATCCCATTTAATCTTTTTTTTTAGCTCAACTTTCCTTGATGTGTGATTTACAAAGAAAACTCACATTAAGTACAGATGGATGATTCTGACAAATGTATACGCCCACGGAACTACTGTCCTAATAGAGATAAGAAATCCCCCAACCCCATACTGGCTGGTCCGAGTACTGTACCTAGAGGTTGGTTTTGCAGCTTCTGGATGAAGCTTTTGTCGGGCATGGATGTTTACTGCTGCTCCCAGGAAGGCTGGGAGGCAATGCCTGGCCCTGAGTCATAGTCCGAGTCCAGAGCACTTCACCCTCCCTAGCCCTTGCATCCGTGTCTGGGCATCTGAAGGAAGTGCTGGTGGAGCCACAGGACTGAATGTGACGTCCATCGATTTTGCACCCTGAGCAGTATCTGAACCTGTGGTTTTTGTGATAGAGAAATTGAGAGATTCCAAACAGGCTGAAGGCCTGTGGGACCTCTTTGGGAATCTGGACTGAGAGGGAAATCCCTTGGTTTACTGCAGCAAGTATTTAAGTGGCTACTGCATGCACTGAACTGTGCTGGCTGACGTGGAAGATGTGAAATGAAGTTTAGGCCCCCCACCCTTGAGGAGCTTTGTGGTTCCAAGAAACAGTTTAGAAAGAATGGTTCCAGGCAAGACAAAGTGCAAAATGAAAATGCGGGGTCCCTTGTTCAGAAGGCAGGAGAAGGTACTGTTAAAGTTCCTAAAATAGGCAGCCTTTTCCTTTCTTCAGTCTCTCTTGACTTGTCACGGTGTTTTTCAGTTGCTATTTTATTATTTATTATTATTATTTATTTATATCTTATTTAATTATATATTATTTTACTATTTATTGTTATACTGCATTCTCAGCCTTGAGTTTTTCATTTATCTTTATGTTGCGCAACTTCAATTTTAAGTTTAAATGCAAACATAGGAACACTTAACTCATATGTATGACAGTATTTTGTAACTTGTGCACGCCTATGTACTTTATTCTTACCAGAACTGGAAGCTCTGCTCAAAACTGTCTCAACTGTATTGATTTCCCTTCTTGACATGTGCCAACTCTACCAACACTGTCCGCCTTCGGCGCCTGGTGCTGGAGCGGAGACTGCGGACGGGAACCCGGGGGCTCTGGGGGTCGCCCTTGCCCCCCGTGTGTGTCTCGTGTGTGTGGCTGGCCTGTTGGGAGAGGCACCCAAGGAAGGAAGGAGAGGGTAGAGTTTCTGGCCTGCTGGTGTTTCTGTGAACGCCGTTGTTGCGTCCTTCCTGCGTTCAGAGCCGGTTCTGCTTGGAATGGAAAGGTGGCCTCTCCCGGCTGCGCCAGGTGTCGATGTAGCTCGCGCCTCGGCCTCGCTGAGTCTTGCTGGTCCCACCGGTTGTGGGTCCGCCGGGATCCTGTGCTTCTGGGTCGTGGGGGACACGGTGAGCCGCTGGGGCTGCACGGACCTCCTCTGGTGGCTAGTAGGCGCTCGAGCCCTCATCACTTACGCAACACACGTCCAGATACGACTGCTAACTGTCCTGGGATAGGGACCGCTTCTGGGTGCACATTCCCCGGGCAGGCTACCCTGGTGTGTGCTCCGCGCCTGCGGAACACCTGCGGGCACCTTAGGGACGAGGATGGAAATGGAACCTGGTGGGGGGCGTTCCCGGGCCATGGCTGCCGGGGGCCCTTCGGGGGCTGGGAGCTGTTCCTGTTCTGCGTCTGCGCAGGAGGCAGGAGAGGACACCTCCTCCTGGAGCTGGCGGAGCCCCTGCAGGGCAGGGAGGGGCGTGAAAGCAGGTCTTCAGCCTGGCCATCTGTGTACATCGCGTTTCATCCCCTAGTTTCCCCGTCTGTAAACTGGACAGCGGTGGGGAGTGAGGCGATCTCGCTTTGAGTGTTAGCGTAAGCGAAGCATCTAGCATGGTAAAAATGCTCTCAGTCCTGGGGGTGGCATTATTCATATTTTCCCCTCTGAGCCTGAAGCCGCGCCCACTGGGAAGGTGGGCTCTTGGTGATGAGGACTGTTCCGGGGGTCCGACTCGCCAGGACACGAGCGGTGCTCCCCCGGCTGCGCCTCCCGGTGCCTGGGAGCCCGCCGCGGGCAGCGCCTCCGCTGCAGCCGCCCGCTCCGCATCCCACCGTCCCCTGCGGCCCTTTCCCGACGGCGCCAGGCCCGTCCAGCTGCTCCTGACGGACCTCAGAGTGCGCCTGGCGGCGGCCGACCATCACATCTCCCTAGTGGTCGCTGTATGTTTAAAAGATGGCAACACAGTGGCCTTTAAAATGGTGTGGCATTAAAAGTTTTTTTTCTTCTAAGAATTTCTGTCGTGGGCAAAGCGTAAAAGCCCGCGGGACGGTTGCCAGGCAGCACTCGGAGGCCCCGTGGGGCATCAGGACCGGGACGCGCCGCTTGTCCTCACGGACCCGCGAAGGCTCGGAGTCTGGGGAGACTGCGAGTGTGGACCCAGCCTCTGGATTTCAGAGGCACTGCGTCGCCCGGGCTGCTGGGCTCACGTCAGAAGGGTGTCCTGCCATACACGTTTCTGGGGTCCCCAGCGGGGCGGTGGGCAGGAAGCCCTGGCAGCTGTTGCAAAGAAGTGCGAGGGGGGAGCATCAAAGCGGCCGCAGGACGCGCGGCCTCCCTGGCAACGCCCGGCCCGGGAGAGGCTGACCGAGCTCCAGGGCAGAGGTCGAGGCGGCTTGTTTTTTCACCTGTTTCCTACAGCCCTAGAAACCTCTGAAGAATGACCGTGTAACTATAGCAGACACTCAGGCGTCTCTCCGGGGACAGGAACGTTACAGTAGGAAGGGACAGCAGTTCCTATACAAGGAGAAACGAGCACACATCACACGTGCCTTTTACCGACGTTCGGCAGCCCTGAGTAACGTCGGCTGAGGCCATGCCCGGGCCTGTGGCCACACGAGGCCCGGGGCAGCACGTGGCTTCGCTGAAGCTGGTCCTCGCTGTGACAGGGGCCATCACAGGTTTGGTGGGAGTCAACTTTGACACACAATGTTGAACGAGTAAAGCTACTTATACAGCAGGCAGGCGGGGAGGCAGAGATGTGGGGCTGCTGGGCCTCCAGACAGGGGCGAGTGGCAGAGCTGTAACTTGGTGCGACCGAAGCCGGTCGTTTCACCTGTCTTTTCTAGCACAGTCTGACCTCTACAGCAGGCAGGCAGTGTTCACGGCTTAAGGATTTATCACTTAGAGAAAACAGTAAAATCTGTATGTCATCATTTCCAGCTGTCTAGCATTTCCTCCTGTCATTAAATGTTAATACAGGATGAGTATTTTTGTGGAGACACCTTTTTTCATTTTTAAAGGTTGTTTTCACGATAGAAGCTGGTGTCCATTTAAATCCTTTGGCAGCTGGTATGTGTGTGTGTTTCTAAATATGGTCCCAGTGTGTGCAACAGTTAATTTGTAAACTAGCAGATTAAACTCTAAAATTAAGTCCTGCCTTTTACACTCTTGCCACCAGGTGGCTAAGAAAAAATATTAAGCAGGAAAACCCCAATAATTATGCGAAGGACTCATAATGACTTTCAATTTCTGCTTCAGCGATGAAATATGAAACTCTAGATGGACTGTGTTTCAGTAAGAAAACTGCTGAATAAGTGACAGAGGCATTTCAAGCAGTGCCAGGCCAGATGGACATTTCCATGAGTGTTTTTGTTTTCTTAAATATTGACAATGTTAAACTAACCAAATTTTGCTGAAATAAAACTTCTTGAGACTCTCTCTGAGCCTCTTCCACCTCTGGGCTGACCCCTGGATGTCCACATTATTCCTAACTAGTTGGGTTTGAGACAAGGGTTCAGCTTTTGGGCTTTAAGACTCCCAAGGGGAGGGTGACTCCCAAGGGGAGGGTGACTAAGTCCTGATCACAGCAGGGCCTCCCAATCAGGAAAGTTGCTTGCAAAGGCATTGCTTGAGTTCATTTAGAATCAGTTCTAAAACCCAAAAGTAAAATGCATCAAGTTGAATGTTAATATATCTTGTATGTCTCTTCCATAGAGTCTTTTATTAATGATATTATAGGGAAATCTGTGCATGGGGGGTGGTGACATAATAGGGTGGAAACGCCTTTAGGCTTTCTCTTCATGGAATGCACCTATTAAAGACAGCACCATGTGGCAGAAACTGTACCCCCCCCCATCCCACGTTGCTACAGCATCTTGAGATGGTGGATCTTGTCCAGTGAATTCAAAACCCAGTTTTGAATACAAAAACCAGTTTCCTCGCCAGTGCTCATATGGCCACTCAACTTCTGTGCTTTCCACTTTGCCCTCCAGTTATCTAATTTATTAACTTTGACAAGTAACCTCTTGGTTGTACATGATTTTATTCACAATTCATTTTTCTGACTCAAAGTGAACATGAGTGCCTTAATCCTCTAATGGGAATTAATTGCTTGTTTCAGTGCTTAACTCTGATCCTTTCTCAGTCCCCACAGGGATGAGGCTCTTCCTGAAGGATCTGTGTTTGTTCAAAACACAATCAGAAAGGTAATGATGTTTTTCTTGTGAAAGGAGCCAGAAATGCAGAATATTAGTTTTCTATTACATAAGTAGTATTCTCAAACTAATATTATAAAGGATAAAATTCAGTAGATAAAATGTAGAAAACTATAATTTGATCATTCTATGAGGCTACATTATTTCCTAGAAAAGTTTAAATTTTTATTGCCAGGTTTTTGGGGTTTTTTTAATGGAAATAAGCTATCTTTGGAAGAAAGTTACTGAACTGATTTTCTACAGACTTGGAATCAACACCCTGTGGCTTAACCGTGATCATTTCTATGTAATATCAATCACCTGCCCAGGTATTTGCTTTGGCTCTGAAAAATGAAGGCCACAACTAATGCTTGATACGGCTTGATTCCCTCTCCCATTTATTATGTAGAATGTTCTTTTCTGTTTTATTTATAAGGGGATTCCTTGAGAAGAATATAAGCTAGTAGATATATATAAGATCTTTATAAAGGAAGGAGTTGGGGTGGAGAACTTAGGCAGGAACAGGGTCAAGGGGAAAAGGGAATTAATTAACCTTCATCGGGTCCTGAGGCCTGGCCCACAGTTGGCAGTCAGTAGTGATTAGCTCTTAGGGAGGCAGGATGAATGCAGTTTTAAAGAACAGGCATAGAAGTTCAGAGAGTTTAAATAACGTTCCTAGAGACCCACAGTTGTTTGTTAGGTGGTGGAGGTGGGAATTTGATTCAGGCCTGTCATTGTACCACAGTGTCCTTCTTCTTTACACTTGCCATGTGTGCACTGTGCCCTTTAATGGCCATCCAGCCCAATGATGTTCCCTGCAGGGGCTGGCCTGACCTGACCATCAGTGTCCTAGAACAGGCCTACCTGGGAGCATCTACTTCACATTAAAGCAGAGATGCAAGTGCTCCTGATGGGCACTCTTCAGGTTGCTCTGGAAAAGCCCAAATGGCTCACCTACAGCTGTTTCTATCCGTTATTTATTGAATCAAGTACTTGCATTTTATTCAAGACTCCAACCATAACCCATTGCCGTGGAAGGAACTACTACATGGCAGGAGGAGAATGGGGTGGAAGACAGACTGTAATGTATGAGCCTCAGAAGGTAGCATTCTCTTCTGCAGTGGCAGTGCTGCCCTCTCGTAGCCTGGCCCAGAGGTGTGTGTCAGGAGGGGCCCAGTGTGTTTGTTTCTGGCCTGAGTGAATCACAGGCGTATTTTGAGTTAGCCCTGGCTGTGGTCTGAGCGGATCTGGCCAATGCAATAGTCTTTTCACATATTCTGATGGCTGTGACCTTCACAGCAGCCCTTGGAAATCAGCTGAACACGACGTACAAGGAACAGGAGTATAGGGCGATAAGGAACGTGAAAAAGAAAAACTAAACCCAAAGCTAGCAGAGGAAGGAAATAATACAGATGAGAACAGAGGTGAATAGAGAAAAATCAATGAAACGAGGAGTTGATTTTCTTAAAAGAGCAACAAACTTTTTAACTAGATTAACTAAGAAAAAAGAGAAGATGCAAATAACTAAAATCAAAAATGAAAGCAAGAACATTAAAACCCATTTTACAAAAATATAAAGGATTGTAAGAGAATACTGTGAACAATTGTATGGCAACAAATTGGTAACCTAAATGAAATGGATAAATTCCTAGAAACACATACTAAGACTGAATCATGATGAAATCGAAAATCTGAACAGACCTATAACTAGTAAGAAGATTGACTCAGTAATCAAAAGTCTCTCCACAATGAAAATTCCAGAACCAGATGGCTTCACTGGTGAAGTCTACCAAACATGTAAAGAGAATCAGCATGAGTTCTCCTCAAACTCTTCCCAAAAATTTAAAAGGAGGGAAACACTTCCAAACTCATTCAATGAGGCCAGCACAACTCTGATAACCGAAGCCAGAAGACGACACTATAAGAAAAGTACAGACTAATATCTCTGACAAAGATTGATGCAAAAATTCTAAACAAAATACTAGCAAAGAGAATTCAATAATACATTAAAAGGATTATATACCATGACCAAGGGGGATTTATTCTTGGAATGCAAGGATGGTTCAACATATGAAAATCAGTCAATATAGTACACTACTGCTTTTTTTTTTTTTTTTTTGCAGTACGCAGGCCTCTCACTGCTGTGGCCTCTCCTGCTGTGGAGCACAGGCTCCGGACGCGTAGGCTCAGCAGCCATGGCTCACGGGCCCAGCCACTCCACAGCATGTGGGATCCTCCCAGACCGGGGCATGAACCTGTGTCCCCTGCATCGGCAGGCAGACTCTCAACCACTGCGCCCCCAGGGAAGCCCTATAGTACACTACTTTAACAGAATGAAGGAAAAAAAAAAACTATCATCTCAATTGATACAGAAAATCATTTGACAAGATTCAACACCACTTCATGGTAAAACACTTAAACTAGGAATAGAAGGAAATTACCTCAGCCTAATAAAGGCTGTATATGACAAGCCCATAGCTAACATCACACTTAATGGTGAAAAAGCTTTATAGATAGGGGTGTTTGCTACCACTTTTATTCAATATAGTGATAAAAATTATTATAGTGATAAAAGTTACACGTGGACAATCAGGCAAGAAAAAGTAATAAAAGACATCCAAGTTGGAAAGGAAGAAGTAGGATTCTGTCTGTTCACATGATCTTATGTAGAAAATCCTAACATTTCTACAAGAAAACTATTAAAACTAGTAAATGAATTCAGCAAAGTTGCAGGGTACAAAATCAGTGTACAAAAATCAGTTGCATTTCAGTACATTAATGATGAACAATCCAAAAAAAGTTTTTTAAACAATTCCACTTACAATAACATCAAAAAGAATAAAATACTTAGGAAACTTAACCAAGGAGATGAAAGACTTGTACACTGAAAACTACAAAACATTGTTGAAATTAAATAGAAAGACCTCTTCATGGATTGGAAGACTTAATATTGTTAGGATGTCAGTACCACCTAAACAGATTTAATGCTATTCTTGTCAAAATTCCCAACAGTGTTTTTCTTTCAGGAAAAAAAAAACAAAACCCATCCTGAAATTCATACGGAATTTCAAGGGACCCCAAGTGAGCAGAGCAATCTTGAGGAAAAAATAAAAAACAATAAAGTTGGAGGTCTCATATGTCCTGATTTTAAAACATACTGCAAAGCTACAGCAATCAAAACAGCATGATATTGACATTAAGACAGATATGTAGATCAACTGAACACAATAGAGAATGCAGAAATAACCCAGAAATAAATCCTTAGATATATGGTCAAATGATTTTTGACAAAGGTGGAAAGACCAACAGGGAACAGATGGTCTTTTCAACAACTGGAACACTAGATATTTATATGCAAAAGAATGAAGGTGGGCCCTTACTTTACACTGTATACAAAGATTAACTCAACATGGATAAAAGTGCTCAACATAAGAGCTAAAACTATAAAATTCTTAGGAGAAGACACAGGGCAAAAGCTTCATGACACTGGGCTTGGCAAGGGTTTCTTGGCTATGACACCAGAATGACAGGCAATAAAAGCAAGAATTGGGTGACGTCAAAATTTAAAACTTCTGTGCAGCAAAAAACACAACAGAGTAAAAAGGTGACCTCAACCTATGAAATGGGAGAAAATATTTGCAAATCATATATCTAATAAGAGGTTAATATCCAAAAGATACAGAGAACTCCAGTAACTCAACAAAGAAAAAAAGTCTGATTAAGAAACAGGCACCAGGGCTTCCCTGGTGGTGCAGTGGTTAAGAATCCTCCTCCCAATGCAGGGGACATGGGTTCTAGCCCTGGTCAGGGAACTAGATCCCACATGCATGCCACAACTAAGAGTTTGCATGCCACAGCTAAGGAGCCAGTGAGCCGCAACTGAAGGAGCCGGTGAGCCGCAACTAAGGAGCCCTGCCTGCTGCAACTAAGACCCAGCACAACCAAAATAAATAAAACAACAACAAAAGGAAAAACAGGCAAAGGACTTGAAGAGACATTTCTCCAAAGAAGATATGCAATGGCCAACATGAAAAGATGTTCAACATCACTAATCATTACAGAAATGCAAATTAAGACTCACAATGAAACAAAATGAAAAGACAGCCCACAGCATGGGAGAAAATATTTGCAAACGAAGTGACCAACAAGGGAATTAATCTCCAAAATATACAACAGCTTGGGCTTCCCTGGTGGCGCAGTGGTTGAGGGTCCGCCTGCCGATGCAGGGGACATGGGTTCGTGCCCCGGTCCGGGAGGATCCCACATGCCGTGGAGCAGCTGTGCCCGTGGGCCATGGCCGCTGGGCCTGCGCGTCTGGAGCCTGTTGCTCTGCAGTGGGAGAGGCCACAGCAGTGAAAGGCCCGTGTACCACAAAACAACAACAACAACAAAAAATACAACAGCTCATGCAGCTCAATATCAAAAAAACAAACCACCCGATCAAAAAATGGGCAGAAGACCTAAATAGACACTCAAAAGGAGACATACACGTGGCCAAAAAGCACATGAAATGATGCTCAACGTCGGTAATCACAGAAATGCAAATCAAAACTATTATGGGGTACCACCTCACACAGGTCAGAATGTCCATCATCAAAAAGTCTACAAATAAATGCTGGAGAGGGTGTAGAGAAAAGGGAACCCCCCTTACACTGTTGGCAGGAATGTAAATTGGTAGAACCACTATGGAGAACAGTATGGAGGTTCCTTAAAAGCTAAAAATAGAACTACTATATGACCCAGCAATCCCACTCCTGGGCGTATACCCTGAGAAAACCATAATTCGAAAAGATCCATGCACCCCAGTGTTCACTGCAGCACTATTTACAATTGCCAGGACATGGGAGCAACCTGAATGTCCACAACAGATGAATGGATAAAGAAGATGTGGTACATATATACAATGGAATATCACTCAGCCATAAAAAAGAACAAAATAATGCCATTTGCAGCAACATGGATGGACCAAGAGATGATCATACTCAGTGAAGTAAATCAGAAAGAGACATACATAATATCACTCATGTGGACTCTCATTTAAAAAAATGATACAAATGAACTTATTTACAAAACAGAAAAAGACTCACAGATTTCAAAAACATTATGGTTACCAAGGGGAAACATGGGGGGGGTAAATTAGGAGTTCGGGATTAACATACACTACTATATATAAAATAGATAACCAACAAGGACCTACTGTATAGCACAGGGAACTGTCCTCAATATTCTGTAATAACCAATATGGGTAAAGAATCTGAAAAAGAATGAATATATGAATATGTATAACTGAATCACTTTGCTATACACCTGAAACTAACACATTGTTAATCAACTATACTCCAATAAAAAAATTTTAAAAAACCCACAGTGAAATACCACCCCACACCCTTTAGGATGGCCACTATAAAAAAAGAGAGAGAGAGAAGGGAGGAAGGGAGGAAATAAGTACCAGTGGGGATGTGGAGAAATTGGAACCCTTGTGCACTGTAGGTGGGAGTGTAAACTGGCCGTCACCAGCCTCTCTGGTCCCCAGAGTTGCTACATTACTGGCTTTCTCTTGGCGACACACTCCCGTCACCGGTACCCTAGTGAACTCTTCTCACCACCCGTCTAAGCAAGCAGCTCCCGAGGCACTGCTGCTTCCTGTCCCGCGTCGAGCCTCCAGAAGGACACAGTGGCCGAGCCGGGGGCCCCGTGAGGGAAGGCCCAGTGGTGCAGTGGTGCGAGGAACAGGCTCCTTTATCCCCGCTCTGTCCCTAAAGGCCACTCCCCGTGACCCATGAAGACAACAGATGGGAGAGGGCAACGAGATTCTGGAAGATAGATGAGCGCTGGCTGACTCAGCAGCCTCGAGACACCGGAAACCTAAATCCCTGCTGGGGAGCCCGCCAGCAGCGCCCCGGATGCCAGGGAAGCTCCCACTGCCGCCCTGTAGTCGTGTGAGGGCGGGGTGAGGGGTGGAAAAGGAGGAGGGGGCCGTCTGAGCAGGAAGCAGAGACCCCGACCGTCCCTCTGCCCAGCAGGGCAAGGGTGGGTTACTGTCGGGAGAGGCTTAGCGGGAAGTCTGGTGTCGGGAGGACCAGGCCCAGCCGAGGGTGCAGGCGAGAGGCACCCTAAAGAAAGATGGGGAGGGAGAGGAGTCCACATTCCTGTGGATTCCATTATCCAGCCCTCACGCCAGGCTGGCCAGTCGACAGGCTCCCCCTCACACACAGCTTCCTGCATGGTGTCCCACTTTCCACATGAAAGGCCAGCCAAGGATACTGAGATGCTTGAAGAAAACCTCTTAAAGAAACATAAAACAAGGAGAAGAGAGGAATTTAGGAGAAGTAGAGGCAATACTGGGAAAGATAAAAACTTAAAACCCCTCCAAATTCATGATGAGGAGAGATGGGATTATGCTGAGAAAGAACTGGATGCTAACGAAATGAGGGAACAGGAAAAAGATCTTGGAAATAAATATGGTGGCAAAAATATTTTTCAAAATAATAGAAGTGCTGGAAGATAATAGACTACAAAAAGAAAATTGGGAGATTAATCCAGGATATGCAACATCTGAGTTCTGGAGACCCAGAAAGAGAAAGGAAGGAGAGGGAAGAAAATTCCTAAGACCCAAGATAATCAGTCTTCAGATGGAAGTTTCTGGCACAATGAATGAAAAAATCCCACATGGAGACTCCTTATTATAGAACCTCACAATCCAAGGGCGAAAAGAAGCCCCTAGGAGCCTCCAGAGAAGAACCTGAGTCCCGTACAAATGGTTGTGGGTCCCAATGGCCCTGGACGTCTCAGCATGAACGGGAGCATCAGAAGACAAGAAACGACTTCAAAATTCTGGAAGAAAGCAGTGAGAAATCTTACCTAGTTACACTGTTAATTGAGGTTGGGAAAGAACGAGCTTCAGTAAAATGAGGGAGTCAACCAAGAAGGGGCCGTGGGACGCAGGGACAGGGCTCTGGGAGAAGCGTGGGATGCACCGCAGACCAGGCTGGAGCAGGAGGGCAGCTGGGAGCCACAGCTCCCAGGAGGAAGGGAAGCCGCGGGGGGTCAGGGACAAAAGGGTTCCTCAGGCGCCTTCAGAAAACATGAGGCCGGAGGGCTGTCAGAGGAACTGGAGCAAAGCTCAAAAAAGGAAAAAAGGCCGAAGCAATTTTCAATTCCAAAAAAAACAAGAAGTTGTCCAAGAAAGGAAATTAATCATAGTACACTATGTGCCTTATCTGAGAGCAGTGTCTACATAGTCTCAATGCTGAACTGAATATGGATTTGACCACAAATTGTGATGTGAGCCTATTGGAGGAATGTGGGGCGAGAGGCAGGCGCCAGGCTCTACAGCAGGAACGTCTGACGCAGCCTTACCGAGTGGGCGGGACCGGCCCGGGTGTCAACTCCTGCACCACCACAGCAGTCCTCCAGGCAGGTGGCTGTCTGCCTCCTCTGACAGTCCAGGAAGCCAGGGCACAGAGACGTTAAGTTGTTTGCCTAAAGTCACACAGCTAATAAGTGGCAGAGCCAGGATTTCAACCCAGGGAAGTTGGTTCTAAAGTCTGTGCTTTAAACCGCTGTGCTCACCTGCTTTGGGTAGGAAGGCAGACAATTTAAAACATCGGGAAGCAGTGGTATAACCAACAACGTGGAGACAAATACCAAATGCAACAACAGTTCAGGGCCTTAAACAGGTCTCTTCAAGGGAGTGGGAATGGGTAGGGATTTTATTTTCCTTGTAAAGTTACTTGACTTTATCTTACGGACACGTGTTGCTTTAAAATCTAATCAAAGGGCGGGGACATGAGAGCACCAGCGATCAGGAGTGACGAGCAGTGCGATACCTCCAGTGTCAACTGGTCTGGCCCCGGCCCAACTGTGCGGCCTCAGTCCTCACCGACCCGAGACTCGGCCTTGAGGGACTGGGCGGTTTCGCTGCGCTCTCAACTCTTCACGTTCTGGTAGCGAACAAGGCAAGGAGTGGTTTAGAGAACATGCGCCACGAAGAGAGCCAAACGGGGTGACAGAGGGCTGTGGTGGGTGCCGCTCAGGGAGGGTGTCACCTGGGAAGGGAGGCAAGGGCTCACGGCCACAGGCCCCAACAGGCTTAGCCCTGGAGAGTGTGCGGCCAGGCCCCTGGGGGCTGCACGGGGACAGGCCGGAGGGACCAGGCAGCAGGCCCACCAGGGTTCTAGGGGATGGTCCCGGCAAGGGTGGGAGCCGTGCATCCCACTTTGACCTGGAGTTGTTATTGCCAGAACATGCTGGAAGGCGGATGCAAGTGTGGGAGAGGGAAGGCGGGGCTGGCTGGGCTCCCGCCCGCCCTAGGCCCCCCCCCTCCGTCTCTCCATCCTCCCAGGCACGCCCTCCCGCAGCAGCAGTGGGCCTGCCGCCTCCTCGGCCCCTGCACCTCCGAGTCCAGGCTCTCCTCATTCACAGCTTGACTTGCATACCTGGGCAGCCGCCGCTTAAGGCCCACCACTCCGGTCTGCCCTTCCTCTGCGGTCAGTCACTACAACGAGAGCTCCCATCCCGTCTCTGTCCTGCTGAAGGCTGGCGGCTGAGACCAAGGTGGCAGAGAGGAAGGGTCGGCCCAAGAGGGCAGCTGTGATGGCCTCTGGACACCACCCATCCTCCCTGGACGCCCTGAGGAGGTGGGGCGAGGCCCAGACCCCCAGACCAGCCTGTTTGCTGGGAAGAAAGTCGAGTCCTGTGAGTTAAGTGTGACTTCTCCAAGGGCCACTTGGCCATGTAACTGGCGGCAGAGCCCGCTTGGCACACCGGGGCCATGTCCCTCAGTGTCTGAAGGGCTGGGGGCAAGGGGGGCAGCTAGATGCCAGGCTTGGAAGAGGGGCCCATACATAACTTTTCGTTTCCATTTTTGTTTGAGTCACTGTTACACAAATCACTTTGGTCGGTTATGTAATAATCTGTGGCCCAGACCCATGAAGGGGGGTAAATATTTACCTTCTCTCTCACTGGAGCCATGGTCGGTCGCTGGGCTGAGTCACAGGGAGGCAGTGTCACCCTCTAGGACCTTGAAGAAGGAAGGAACACAGAAAGGTGCAGCTAACGTTTTGCTGCGTCTTGCCAGGGCCAGAATGTAAATTTAGTGCTGAAACCGGAATTCTCTTTGGTAGCCGATGACAGGTGATTATTCATGTATATAAATATACACGTGTGTGTATATATATATATATATATGTGTGTGTGTGTGTTTCTATTTGCTTATCGTTATTTTTACTTTTCTGTAATATTTACTGTTTAAAGTCCTCTTAAAGAGATTGAAAACTAACTGCTCTACAAAACCGCACTTCTACAGGGCTTGCCGCCACGACAGGCTGCATCATCTGACACGAGTCGCTCTTCCTGGAACCCTGTCTTGGAAGGTCCTGGAACCCTGCCTGGGAAGGGTGTCTGGTCGGGAGTGGAGGCCCGGGGCGAGGCCACCCGTTTCCCCGCCGCGCGGGACCTGTGCGTCTGTCCTCGCTCGCTCGCTCGCAGCTCCCGGCTGCATGGCCCACATGTTCGTGTACGGGACCCTGAAGACGGGCCAGCCCAACCACTGGGTCCTGCTGGAGAGCGCCCATGGTCGCGCGGCCTTCCGGGGCTGGGGTCGCACGGTCGAACCGTACCCGCTGGTGATCGCGGGGCAGTGCAACATCCCACGGCTGCTGAACCTGCCGGGCCAGGGGCGCCGAGTGGCTGGGGAGGTCTACGCCGTGGACGAGCAGATGCTGCGCTTTCTGGACGAGTTCGAAGGCTGCCCGGACATGTACCAGCGCACCCGGGTGACAGTCGCTGTTGAGGGGGAGGGCGGGACCCTACAGTGCTTCGTGTACAGCACGGCCACCTACCCGCCCGAGTGGGTCCACCTCCCGTACCATGACGATTACGACTCACAGGGGGAGCACGGGCTTCGCTACAGTCCACGGGAAAGCAGATGAGAAGTGCGAGGGGAGCGGCCGCCCGAGGACCGAGAGCCTGGTGGTTGGAAGACGGCCTCGCTGGTCCGCACTCACTGAATGCAAAAGCCCGAGAACACCCTTTGAAACAAACATTTATAAATCTCTATGGGGGGTGGGGGGGGCAGCCGATTTCCCAAATAATTTTGACATGGCTGAATAACAAGACTGTTTCCTGAAATCTGTCTTGCTGATGCTGCTTTATTGCTTGCTGCTTAAAGAGCATCATGGGCTTGAACGTACTGGATGAGAAAAACTCAGGATTTTAATTCCCCTAAATGACATTTTGAAAACTCATGTTATGCTTTTCTTATTATGTTGGTTTTTGTTTTTTCCTTTGCTTTGCTTTAGTTTGAAGATAACATTTAAAATGAATATAAAGACTTTGTGTGGCAGCTAGATTTTAACAGCCCTGCTCTATCAGTTCTGTCTGACCTGTAGCACTGAGAAATTTTTTTAAAGTTGATTTTAGACGTCTCAATGTAATAAAAGAACCTCAAGAAAAACACGCTGTATTTTAGAGTACTTCTGAATATATATAACATCATTCTTCATAATTTTCAGATCAGGCTTATTACAGAGATTATTAAAGATCATTTAAGGTTAAACTAGATGTTTTGGGAAATCAAATATAAAAGTATCGGTGCTATTGTTGGCCCTCTTTTTAAGTCTCCTTATTTGGTAGAAGGTTCTTTTCATTCTCATCTGGCAAAATAGCAAGTGCCCACTTGCTGGCAGAGCAGCTGAACACCCCAGTTTCAGACGGAAGCTCACGGGAGCGCAGGGCAAGGCGCGGTCCCTGCCCCCACAAGTGAGCAGCGTTTGGGGGCGGGCCTTTTGGAGAAGAACCAACACATTAGTCATCTGTTTTTCAGGCCTGACAGAAAGCTTCGCTTCCAAATACAAACAGCACCTAAAATAATTTTAGCAAGGCACGAAGTACCAATTACTACCCACCTCCATCCGATAATCTGTCAGGGTTAGAGTCAAATCAGCGTAGGACTCTGCCTCTGCTTCCTTACCGGCAAAGTACGAAATGTATTCTGCGAATTTCAGAGCCAGGTGAAAACGCAGCGGCTGGTCCTGAGTTAAGCTCATTCTCCACTGGGAGAGCTCACTCACCCTTCAACTTAACGGTAGACTGTGATCTGTAACTGCATCTGGCACAAAAGCATGACCGTGATTTTTAGCCCTTTTTTCTTAATTGGAAACTTGCTTCACAAAAACACAGAAAGGCGAGTATGGGTGTCAGCTGATGAGCTGTGGCAGCCCCGCCCACCACCACTGGGCCAGGGGAGCCCCGAGTGGTACCCACGCCGGTGCCCTGGGACGGGGAAGGGGGTCGCCCCTGGGGACTCGGGGTCCACACTCACCGTTAGAGCCACACAGGAGGGATTTCCAGGACCATCATCTGTGCTGTCTGGGCTTCGGGAGGTTATGAACGACCAGAAGCAGGAGTTAGGTCCTCAAGCAGGATGAAGCAGGTCATCAGGTTACAAAGTGGCAAATGCTAACAACGAAACTGAGGGCCAAGAACTGGGATTTAGGATCCTGATGAAACACTAGTATTTAAAGTCTACTGGCACAGCCCATAGCCTCTTATGTACATTGTCTTCATTCAAAAAAAAGGGCAAACTAATATTTAGACAAATGTTCAGTTTTATTGATTTAATTATGACACTAGGAAATCTCACAGCAGAAGTACAAATCTTTTTTTTTTTTTTTTTTGCAGTACGCGGGCCTCTCACTGTTGTGGCCTCTCCCGCTGCGGAGCACAGGCTCCGGACGCGCAGGCTCAGCGGCCATGGCTCACGGGCCCAGCCGCTCCGCGGCATGTGGGATCTTCCCAGACCGGGGCATGAACCCGCGTCCCCTGCATCGGCAGGCGGACTCTCAGCCACTGCGCCACCAGGGAAGCCCAGAAGTACAAATCTTATGTACAAGTATTTATATCAATAAAAATTTCCATTGGTGATTTTTTGGCAGAATGTTGGTCTTGACTATATGTGGAATAAATATGACCATGTAAAATCTGCTACACAGGGGTGTTCCTGCAAAACGCTTGAATAAATTGAGTGTGAAAGGACAATAATACGAATGGCTAATTAAATCGGGTGATGACTGAAAGGCTATAAATACTTCATTCCAGTTCCACTAGCAGATCTCCTTCTCCAACTGTGTCTCCAGCTTTACAATGCACCGATTTCACCTTGAATAAAAAAAAAAAGCGGGGGGGGGGGAGAGTAAGAATTATTAACTAGACCAGGAGGAAGCAATCTCGTCATCCATTTCTGGAAATGAAGGGAGAGCCTGGCGGGCTTTGGAGCACAGACAGAACATTTGGAGGTAGGGTGTCCATCACAGGGGACCTCGAGCACAGGGATGTCCTCGCTGCCGCCGTGAGCTGTGAGTCGCCACGTTCCCCTCCTTATCTTTGTCGGTCCTAAAAGCTGCTGGTCGCAGGGCATCTGTGCTGTCCTTTGCACAGGGTGCCCTCGGGGGTCTCAGCTGGCAGTGATTATGCTGGATGAGTCTCCACACCCGGGAGAGTTAATGGTGTACTTAGTGTTAAACAGACAAACCCACTCACAATTACACAAGAGTCAAAACAGGTACTAATTAACAGGAGAAATTCCCTAGCCTGACCAGAAGCCTCCTTCTGAAGGGAAATGAAATTCCTCAGAGAACGAGCGCTGCTCTTGGCGGCGCGACGCGGGGCAGGCACTGGGCTGCCGTGACGCTGCCTCCGTGCCCTTTCACTCCACTGATTTCTCCCCATTTTAGTCAACTTTTGCTTTCCCAAATTTGTGTTCACTTTTAAAACTAGAGACAGTCATTTGACTTGGAAGTTCTTGCTGGGGCATGAAGATGAATGATGATGGGTTGGAAGTTAACTGACCGTCTGGGCAAGTGGCAAACAGGAAAAGTGGAGAGACCTGGGGTTGGGTGCCCTGGCCTGTGTCCCCGCGTCTCTGCCATGAGCCAGCAGCAGCGAGAAGGGCCTTCTCCCCTAGAGTTCCAACCCGGGGTCTCTCGGGACCAAGAGAAGCTGTGCAGTGACACTTGAAAGGCCTCGTTCCACAGGAGCTATTTGCACTGAAGTGGCCGCTTTTTATGATCTGAAGCCGCCGGTGTTTTTACAGGATGTATCTGTCATGATGCTGCGACTCCAGAATGGAGGACCTGCTTCCACTGTGAACGGGCCCCCGGGAGGAAAACTGGCCTCTCAAAGCAAAAACTGCCAGCCCCAGGCTCAGGGGCCCGGTCCTCCCCGCCCTGTGGGGCAGGGCCAATGTGCAAGTTCACCCAGAGCCCATCACCACCCTGACAGCACCAGGGCCTCCCCAGGAGACCCAGGCCCCGAGGACACAGACCACGCAGACGGGGAGGGAGCTAAGGCCATGTTCACTTTGGCGTCAGTGCCTCAGTCCAGCACACGGGCCGCTGGTGCATCTGATGTATATTCTGGGCCCCCAAACAAGGCCAAGTGCTCGTCACAGAGGGGAAAGCTCATGACAGTAATGCAGCGTAAATGCTGACTAACCCCAAGGGACAAACAGAACAATTTTTACAAGAGCAGAAACCAACACTTCGTTCATTTCCTAAAGGGTCATCAGGTGTGAAAAGCAGGATTCCCCCGAAGCTGCAGAGCATGCCAGTCTCCTCTCCCAAACCCCGAGGAGACTGGGTGCAGCCGTCTGATGCCCCTCCAGCCTGGTCACACGCTGGGCCTCTGCCCTCCTGGCTGGGGCTGGACTGGGGCGTCCCCCTAGGCCTGTTCTCTGAACATCGGTTTCATTTCCTTTGGGGCAGGCAACTGGAGGCTGTGTCTCTGATGCAGACTTCACTGGCAGCTGACAGTACCTTCTGCCAGGACACCCACTGTCCCCAAGGCTCAATCGCGCCTTCCAGGCATGGCCACAGTGCAGGACACAGCCAACCTACACTGCTGTCCCCACCCCACCCGACCTGCCCCGCCTCTCCTCGCTCCACTGTGTGGTACTTTCAAACCAAACCATCCTTCAGAAAAGGATCGTTCTGCTACAAGTGGTGCCTTTCTAGTCGCAGGAAGAATAATGAAGTTATTGCTTAAAAAGACTTTTCTATTTTCTTCAATGAGAAAATTCATTTAAGAAGTTTTACTCTTAACAGATTTCAGTACTAATACATCTTTTTTTTCCTCCCTAAATCGTTAGGTCCCACGCGTGGATGTGGGTCTTTCAGCTCCTTTTTTTTTTTTTTTTAATTTATTACCCATTTACTTATTTTTGGCTGCGCCGGTTCTTCGTTGTGGTATGCGGGATCTTTAGTTGCAGCATGCGGACTCTTAGTTGCGGCATGCAAGCAGGATCTAGTTCCCCAACCGGGGATCGAACCCGGGCCTCCTGCACTGGGAACACAGAGTCTTACCCACTGGACCACAAGGGAAGTCCCCCTTTCAGTTCATCTTGATCTAAAAGTGAATTGTTCTCTTTGTGGAGAAATTATCTTGAAAAGTTGAATTTTTTTTTTTTTTTTTTTTGCGGTTACACGGGCCTCTCACTGTTGTGGCCTCTCCCGTTGTGGAGCACAGGCTCCGGACGCGCAGGCTCAGCGGCCATGGCTCACGGGCCCAGCCGCTCCGCGGCATGTGGGATCTTCCCGGACCGGGGCACGAACCCGTGTCCCCTGCATCGGCAGGCGACCTCTCAACCACTGCGCCACCAGGGAAGCCCCGAGTTGCATTAATTTTTGCAATCTCTAAAACCATTTCCTGCTGTGTCACCTAAGTCTCAGATAACTAACTGCCTCTAAGACAGATGTAAACATTAAAAATTAAAGACCCCTTAATTCGAAAGACATTAAGGTGAAGAACAGTTGTTCTTTGACTCCCTGGATGTCACACAGACTCTCCTGGAAGGCCTGCAGGTCACGTGGATGCAGAACACAGGGAGCCCCGATTGCAGCGCCCTCGTCCGCAAGAGGGAGAGGCTGAGAGAGACCCCGTCCGCCGTCCCCCTCAGGCCCCAACCGTCCAAGATTCCAAGGTGGAGGTTCTGCTTCCTGTCACAGCGGCCTGGGCTGGCGGGACCTTGGGGACATACCTTGCCAGTTTTCCCAGCTGTCATACTGTTCTGCATCTTCATGGCTTCAATCACACAAATTTCCTGACCTTCTGCTACCTGGAAAATGAACAAAAAGTGGACAGAAGTTTTAAGAGCATTTGAATTTTGCAACAACGTTCAAGAGTGAGGCCATTAAGAGGATCTTTCTGTCAAATGCTCTGAAACATAATCCAAACAGCAGCAATAGCCTCTAATACTTTGTATTCCAAGTACATCTTCGGGGACCGCAGAGAAAGGCCATTCCTTCTATCATCAAGCCCTTGTCAGAAAAACATCCCTGATATTGGAGGCTGTGGGTGCTGCTTGTGGGGCCTCCCCTGCGAATCTCTGAATCTGCCTCTGCCACAGAGCTGTGGCAGAAATGGAATGCCTTCCACTTACGTGAAACGTCCAGGATTAGCACGTCTCTACGGACAGAAAGATCTGTGGCTTCCAGGGGCGGAGGGGAAGGGGGAGTGCTTGCGGGTGGGTGCAGAGGTTCTGCGGGTGGGTGCAGAGGTTCTGCAGGGGTGATGAAGTGCTCTAGGATTGACTGTGGCGATGGTTGCACAATTCTGTGAACAGACAAAAACCACTGAAGTGTACATGTTAAAGGGGTGATTGTATTGTATTGTGAAGTTTTATCTCAGTAAAGCTGTTAGCAAAAAATGGAGTTTCTGTCCGTAGCCCTGGGGGGCTGGGAACAACAGCCAAGCACCCAGGCCATGGGGACCGCTCTCCCAGCCTTTGCATGGCATGCCAAGGACTGACAACCGGTGGCTCCCAGAAAGCGCCTTCAGGAAGGGATTTCTGGAGCTCCACCCATTCCTTGCAAGGAGGCCGGTAGCTCCCAGGGGCACTGGCTCAAGCTTTGTGCTCAGCTGTTTGCCTTCTGGGGTGAGGGAAATCCAGGCGGAGCTGAGTATAAATCTCCTGGGGTTAAACCTGGGACTCCCACCCAGGAGTCAGCTGTGACTAAAGGCCCTTGTATCTATTCTTTCTCTGCCCTTGATGGGTAAGCACCAAGGAGCTGGGCTTGCATTTTTCTCCTATCTTTGTGAAAAGGGCCTTGAAGTCTTTGAAATGGGAGAGTTGAATTTCCTGGGGCACCCGGCTGTGTGGGGTGCTGGTAGACATCCTGGCGTGGGGCTCCTGGACCCTTGTGCTCATCCAGCGTTGCAGAAGTGCCTGGAGAATGTTCTTTCCTGAAATCCCCAGATGATCTCCAAGCCCCCCTCCCGGCCCCCCGTAGGGCACAAGCTGTCTCGCTGGCATCGGGACCGCCTGAGCGCTATGCGTTCCTCTCCTCTGCTGATCAGGTGGTGGGCTGCTTTTTCCTGGCACAGAAATATAGGAAGAGAGGGGATGCCAAAGCTTTGGTGCTGGCACGGAGGCGACACTGCGCTGGAGAGCTGGGCACACACGACGCGCTCGCGGCCCTTTGTGACTCACCGTCACCTGGCACCTGCATTCCAGAGAGCGGAGAACTAACTTGCTAGGGTCGCTCTTCAACACGCAGAGGGAGAGCAGTGAGGGAGGCTCCAGGGCAACGCGGGTCCCAGCTGGGGTGTCAGAACAGCCAGCCCTCAAGGCGTCATTTCCGAGCCTTTTTCTCCCTTTTTCAAAGGCAGGCAGGCAGGGACCAGGCAAGATGGGAGGAGGGCACGTCCCCAGAAGTAGCGCCTGCCGTGTAAACTCCACACGCAAAATGCTGGCGGGCCCGGGACACGGCTCTCAGGCAGAGGCTGAGTGTCCAGAGCTGGCCTCACACAGCAGCATCCCCACTCAGAGACGGGGGCATCCCGGCATCAGGGCCCGTGGCTTTCTGGGAAATGGATCTGATATTCAGCCACGGAAATGCCATCCAACAATCAGTGATCGGCTCTGGGAACTCCTTCCTCCCCGATGGACCAGTGCCTGCAGTGAGCGGCTGCGTGCATTCGCCTCACCCCCTCCCCCAGCCGGGCTTCCTGTGCTGGCGTCTGAGCGCCCAGGGCCCGTCTGACCAGCCCCAGCCCAGCCCCAGCCCCACGGGCTTCTCTCGGGCGGGCTTCTCTCGGGCGGGCGTGAGCTTGCCCTCCTGCAGCTGCTCGGCCCACTGCTCAGCGCTGCTGGCCAGAATGCTCTGTGGGATCTTTAAGTAAGTGAATTCACAGTTAACGCGACTATGAAAAAGAAACGAATGAAGCTGGGAGATTTCCAGTGGTCACTAAGGGGGCGGAGACCAAACTGACAATGATGCCCATGAGAAACTCGCAGAAGGATGGCCAGGACCCGGGCCACAGTCCCACTCCAGGCTCGAGCTGGCCAGGCTGGAGGTGAGTGAGAGCAGGGCCCGAGAGCCTAGGAGCAGTGGGAGATGGACGTGAAGTTTCTGGGGCTCCACTGTCGCTGTCCACTGACCGCCTTTCCTGGCAGCTCTGCGTGCTTGTGGCGAGGGTGATCTGCAAAGAGGTGACTTGCAGGCAACTGCGAGTGGTCGGTCCCCAATCATCCATCAGAAAAACAAAACCTCTGATTTAGCCGGAGACAATCCGGGAGACGTGGGCAAGTCCCCCAGATAAAACACCCCCTTCTCTCAGATTGCGTCACTCTGGCAATGTGATTAAAAGGGCTTCAGAGAAGGTGCCTGCGGATTGGAAGTGCCAATCTGCTGCCAGACGGGCAGCGCCGGCTGCCCTGAATCTGGAACCATCCTCACGGCTCTGTCGTCCTTTTCTTTCCTGTTTCCTCTCCCTAGTTTCTTTCCCTGTTTCTGCTGGTCTCTACTTATACTATTTGGTGGAAATTTAAGTAATTCATTTTTCTCTTTCTCCGTTCACTCACAGCAATATGCTTTGTGGTTTGCTTTTGCTCGTTCGTTCCTAAAAGAGAAAGAAACTCTTGGAAGTTGATCCTTGATGTTCCACCAAATAGTGAGACACATTTCGGTCAGCAGAAACATGTTATACGTGCACGCACGCAAACACATATACACACGTGAACTTGACCTAAATTCAAGCTATTTCATCCCTCAAAAACCCAAGTCAGGGAAGCAAATACAGTACAAACTGTACGTCAAAGAACACAGATGGGGCTGTAACTGGGGGCTGCTCCACCAACCTGCTGGGCCGCAGTTCCAACAATAACCCAGACAAAACGACACAGGCCTCTCACCTCAACCATCTGGAAGCCTCCTTGTCCAGAGGTGCCTGCACCCTCCCCTGCCCTCCCCGAGCTCCGGAAGGCACTGGAAACACCGCCTGGATTCCCCCGTGTGCTCAGAAAGTGGGGACATTAACTGGGTGAGCAGACAGGGCGCCTCCACGGCCAAGTCTCCCTCGGACAGCGCGCACACGGGGTGCAGCCACTGCAGGGTTTGTGGGCGCACACTTCCCCAACACTCTGGTGAATCACTGCATAACGACTTAATGATTGTGACAGGATGTCTCCAACATCGGGCTTACAAAATGGTCACAAGCCTCGCAAGTCTCTTTGATAAACCTACTCAGCTTGATATACTTCTCCGCTCCCTGTCTAATTGGTGTAAAGTTTGGAGGTCTGAATCCTGTATCTTTCATCCGGCTTATTGCGTCCTCTCCTTTGACATGGGGTCAAGGTTCACATTCGCATCTGATTATCGGAGCGCACTCATTAAGCGGGAGCCTGCCTTGCCCCAAAATGAGTAAGCTGGGGAGAAACCTCAGCCCATTTACTCAGCAGATTTTAGCATGCTTGGGAGGCCTGAATGTCACCCGGCGCAGCTCTCTGTGCTGCAGAGCTTCAGACATCTCCAGCTGCTGATTAATTGTGAGTGATGGGAAATAAAATCCAGTAAAGCCAGCTGCTTGCCACGGTCGGCAAAATGGCTCTGATGGATACAGGCTGCCAATTTTCCAGTTTTACTGGCAAGTCTTCCAAGTGTAATTAAGGGAAGTTATAAATGATATGGAAATCTATCAAGTTCCATTTATTTTCAGAGGACTCTTTCCCCAGAGACTTTTATCTTCAAGCTTATAGTCTGCTTTGTTGTGCTAATGATTTAAACCACTTCTTATTTCTGATTAAAGCCCCCAATATCCTCTACCAAGTTTGCTTTACTCCTTCCCCAGAGATTAAAAGACACAGAGCCTTCTCCAGCACATGTCCCTCTGGGACAACATGCTAAGGCTGGGACACATTTGGCAACTTGTATAGTTCAAACTGCAAACGCATGAAGAAAGCCCCAAGAAGGTGCACGAAGAGAAAGAGAAGAGAAGGGGGGAGAAAGATCTCCACCAAACATAAAAGGAAGTCCCCAAAGTACAGACTTGAAAGCTGTGCTCAGGACCAGATATTCATCAGAAGGTGGTGTAGCTCACTAATGTTATTTGATTTGGAATAAAAGCATGAAAATGATGGCAAAGGCCTAAAATTGGAGATGTAAAGGATGACTGCACAGTATTCCATTTCTCAATTTCATCCTTCAGAGCCACAAAATGGGGGTGATACAGTGACGGGATGAGATTTACAGTAACAGCTGTGGTCTTCCCACACAAGGGAGGCCCTTCTAATGGGCTAAGGTCTGTTTTGAACAGACGGGGAGGAACAAAACAAGGTTCCCTATTAAGAGTGTGCAGTCATATTTCTGATAAAGGAAATGATTATGGGAGTCAGATTTCCTCCAAGACAGTCCCTAACCCTCTTTTGTCATCCACAACCAGGGCTGTTTTAAAGGTGTTATCCTTTAGATATAGGAAAGAGGCCATAAACCGCGTGGAGGGTTTTTCCCCCGTAAGCCTACTCTCTAGCAACTGTAAAGGATGCATAGGAAACTGTGCCAGTGGCATATGGCTTTCTACTGTGCTAAACATTCATACAAAAGACAGGTTCATCAGTCATTGGAGTATCTGGATAAAAAATTAGCTCCTGATGGATGGTATTTTGAGCTTACCTGCTGCTAGTACATTACCAGAGAAACACAGGTTTTGAAACCCACATGACATTAGAAACTGCAGACCATGAAATACGACACGTGCAGGAGCACATAATGTACGCCAGATTATACAAAATAATAAATAAGCTATTTAAACCCTCTGCCTAAAATTGGGCCCACTGCAAGGAACCCTGGGTCACTTCTACACAGGCCAATTAATGCACAGCATCTGCTGTATAGAAGCCGGGCATGAAGCACTTCCGAATGATTTCAGCAATTAAAAGAGAACTGTTTCCTGCCTGTTCAGACAGCAACTGTTTCAATGCAAGAGTGAGCACCAAATCACTGTGTGCAGCTGAAAAATTAAGTCCCCTTTTTTGGGGAAGAGGGGTGGGTGGGAGGAAGAATTTTTATGGAAAAAGGAGCCTCCTTTTGTTGTCCTACATTCTGTGTTTTCTGCCAGATTAGACAGAAGGCTTGGAGGGCGCAGCGGCCCGCTGCAGTCTCCCCTTCTGCTGCCCGCCACCCGAAAGCAGGGATCAATATCAACCCTGCTGCCGACTCCACAAAAGTGAAAATCCTTCAATTACGTTTTTTAAGGTTGTGCTACTTAGAATACAGGTGCCTGAATGCAATGAATTTTAAGGCCCTTAGATCTGAAGAAAGATGCAGTTAACAGCCACAAGGAAAAGACATCTCAGATTTGGTTAAAAGGCACTGCGAGGGGCTTCCCTGGTGGCACAGTGGTTGAGAGTCCGCCTGCCGATGCAGGGGACGCGGGTTCGTGCCCCGGTCCCGGAAGATCCCACGTGCCGCGGAGCGGCTGGTCCCGTGAATCATGGCCGCTGAGCCTGCGCGTCCGGAGCCTGTGCTCCGCAACGGGAGAGGCCACAGCAGTGAGAGGCCCTCGTACAGAAAAAAAAAAAAAAAAAAAGGCACTGCGAGGATCTGAGTATAACAACTTCCTCTTTCTGAGCCGGTAAGATAGGCTGGTTAATATCCCCTGATATTTCCTGAAGAAGAAACATGCGTTCCCATCCCAAGATCTTCGCGTAAAGAGGGTGGGAGAAGAGACCCCGGGGAACAGGGCAGTATGTAAGCAGTGTTGGAAGGAGCCATCATCGAATTACAAAGAAAAGAGAGGGCAGGTGACAGAAACGCTGCCAAGCCCCTTATCTGCGGTGTAAGGCCTCCCTGAACGGGTCTGATCACCAGCGATTCACTCGGGAGGGTGCTGCTGGGGCTTCCTCCCTGGATGTGCCTGGGCGTCAGAGCGGGAGCCCAGAGGCTGGGGACAGAACACAGAGAGGCGGCCAGTATACAACGAGCCCAGTTTTCCCGAAAATTCCTTAAAATGAAGCAAATTACTACTCCCTACCACCCTCTAAGTTAGCTTAAAACTGGAGCCAGAACCTCTAAGGTACAAAGAGAACCAGTTCAAGTTGATGTCATTTATAGTACCTTTAACAAATCAGTCTGGATCCTCCACCTCTGTGAAGTAGGCTGCTTCAAAGGACTCAGTGAAATAATGATTTTTTTTAATTTGTTTTTTTTTTTTTAGCAAAAAGGTGAGAGGAGATATTTTGAATCTTGTTAAGGTTGGGGACTGTCATCTTCAACAGTGTTAAAACAAAGATAACATACCCTCTAATTCCAAGTAGATCCTCCCTTGAAAAATAAAATCAAATGCCAAACTTGTAGAAGACTTGTCTACAATATTTACTGATTGATCTATAAAAATATTTTATCTTATATTGATAATTATCATTAAGTTAAACTGTAAAAATTCCCAAACTGTTACCACCAACAAAAATTAATCATAACATTCAAAAATAAATGTCATCTGGAAAAGATAAAAAGGCCAAATTCAGGATAGCCATTACCTCTGAAGAGGGCAGGACAGGATTTCTCCTGGGGAGAGGCCACGGGGCAAGTTCACCGTATAAGCAATGTTTTATTGTTAAATAAAATCTGAAGCAAATATGGTAAACGTGAGCAGAGAGCATATGAGTACTTGTATTATTCTCTACAACTTTCTGTATGTTTGTAATATTTCATAACTTAAAGTTTAAAAATGTTACATAATGAATGCATGAAGCTATATACCTGCTTTCGAATACAATCTGAGGTATATAGGTGAAAAACTGGCAACTTGTCAAGTAAACCATCTGAATAACCACTGCTATAAAATATGGAAATTTAATCACTGCAATTACTTCACGAGTGTAAATCAAGGCATCCAGAAACTGGAAAATCTATCAAACAGCCGAGCCAGGACCTCTGCCAGGGAAAGATGCAGCTACCGATACTGGGCCGCGTGAAGCCAACGGGTCACTGCCAGACAAGCACGTCAGGAAGCCCCCACCCGGCCCTTCCCATGGGGAAGACCTAAGGCCAAGGGAGGCTTCAAATCCTGCTTCTTCCAGAAATGAAAAGAAAGGTCTCATGCCAAGTTTATTCTCAATTTCCCCTACATCAGCTGTAAGCTCAGTTACAGATGGTTTAGGGACAAAGGGCAGGTGTGAATATCGTTCTCTGAAACAGGGCACCTGTGGTCTCCAAAGCGGTGGTGTCCCCCTGCCTGGAGGCCTCTCCCCAAAGGAGCACAAGCACGGAGGAATATCAATCAGGGCGCAATCTGGGTGGTTCTCCCAGAAATCATTACACAGTTTCTGTTCTCCTTGGTGCACTTTTATAGTATATACCACTTTTGCCTAAGACATTGTTCATGAGAACAGCAATCTCGAACAGCTAATTAATTACACTTCTGCTGCTAAAGGCCAATTCCGTCATCAAGCGGATCTTCCTCATCTTAGTCCCGCACAAATACTCCAAATTCTGTCTTACTAATATCAAACAGACTAAGAGGTAAGAAAAAGCAGCAACAGGTACTTAATATCCACCTATTATTTTACCTGGTCCTACAAACTAATAACTCACAATATAATAATTAAGAAAGAAGGAAATGTAAACGGGTATTCAGCCTGCTTCTGGTTCGTGTCTCACTTAATTTGTGATGTTACTAAATAAGATGAATATTTCTGATGCAAAGCTGAGATGACTGCAGAATCTAAACGTAACTAGAAACCATCTTAATTAAAAGCAATATTAAAATATCCCCACGGGTTGCCTCATTTTTATTGTTTCTGATATCAAAGTCAAAACGAAAATTGTGCCACAAACTCGGCAGCTGTAAGTCTAATGCTGGGGAAAAAATGTATTCAGCATTATTCTGAAAGAATATATATTTTTAATATTTTTGTTCAAGGAATCATAAAGACAGAAGTTGAAAAACTTAATACAAGTTATTTTTTAAATGCTAACTTTGATTATAGAAATGCCCCTGGTTTATGATATTATTAAATGTACAGAAAAATTGGTATTTTTCAAACTGAAATGAAAATCAGTTATTGTAAAAATATTTTCAGAAGGCAGACAAAAAAGGCACATAGGAAAGGCACGTAAAAGTCATTCTTGGCAACTGTTTCCTCAATTACACGTGTGATTCTAGACGTTCTCAATCCACTCCGACGTCATTTCTTTCTGGTTTGCGTGCTTGTATGCATTTTACTGCTTATGAACTGGCATCCCCTCCCGACATACTCAAAAAGGTTATTATACAATCATTTCAGAAATGATTTTCCTACCATATTTAATGTTAAATAGCAGGCAACAGACACTGAAAAAGTATTAGTGACGTTTGCTGGGTGAACTTGAAACAAGCACTTAGAGTAAAACCCAGCTTCTGAGCTGAGAGGGAGGGGGACCTCTCCCCACAAAGCTCTCTGAGCACACTGACCGCTTCCAAATGGCCACCTCGGATGATTTCGTCCTGAGCGTCTTAAGCTCTGTTAACGCTATTTACTTCGCAGAGCAGATCTGTCCTTTATTGTCTCTGACACTTTTGTGGAGCAGGTTATTGCCAGGCTCACCATTGTAAGATTTGTCAAGCTTTACTTATGCTAAATATAAAAATTACAGACAACTGGGATTTAAACTATTAAAAATAACATTACAAAGAAAAATAGAATACTTGTAAGCCCTTAGCTGTGCTTTTGGTCCTTGTTTTCCTTGAAAATACACAGAGATGACTGATTCCGTTATCTTCCTACTGATAAGAGTGGAACCTGGCTCAGCTAGTGTTATTGCTAAGGACAAGACAACACGCCCTACAGTGTTAAAATAATCTTCAACTGCAAAACGTAAAAGCTACAAGTGTTATTTTCTTATAAAGGCCTCAAGTATGTGCCGTGCCTTAGGTCCAAGGAAATTTTCGACTGTTTTAATTACACAAGGCAGATTTAACTCTAGAAGTTGTTATAAGAGCCGACAATTAAACATCCCACCCCCTGCTTTTGGTTTAGCTATTAGCAGTTTGGGACACTTTTCACAAATAATAACTCAAGGGAAAATATTGTCTTATCAAAACACAGTGGTATAGAATATGGAAGGAAGTTCTGCCAGGACCAAAAGTGGCACTGGAAGCTGGAGAGAGGAATGAAAGCAGGCCTTCCGTGACCAGCCCAGGCACATGCGTGTGCAGAGCATTTATTTACAAGTAAGGGGACCCAGAGACCAGGAGGCGGTTCAGCAACCCACCCCCCAACCCCCCACGGTGTGCTCTGACTTTAGAGAAATACATAAAATAGAGGCCCCAGTTCCTTCTCAAACCAAACCAGTCTTAAATACCCACGTTTAATTATCAGTGGTGGTTTCCAGTATCTGAGCTCCCCCCATGAACCGAGACTAACACCACACTGCTCCATTCCACCAAAAGCCCTGCCTTTCCCACGTTAACTTCTTAAGCAGGAAATGGAAAGTACGAAAGCTAAGCCCTTCTGGTATCTGGAGCAGCTGCTGGCAACAAGGAGGCTGCAGGCCCCCTGCTCTCCGGGGAGGGGAGCTGACAGCCTGAACTGCACCCCCCCAGGCTCCCAGCAGGGGCTGCCACCCCCTCCTCCTCCCTCCTCTCAGGTTCTGTCTGACTCAGGTGTTAGAAAAGTGAGGATTTCAGTGAAATGTGTATTTTTCTTTTTCCAAGCACAAATTTGATTTTATAATTAAAGCCACACAGTTAGGCCTGACAAGCTCAGGATGGCTGTACACAGCCTCTGTGGCTTCCAGAATAAGCTTAAGGAGGAAAATGGAAACAACAACAAGAACCCCTCCCGCTGTTTACCAACCTACACTTCTAGTCACCAGGAGACTGTCCTGACTGCTCTGGTAATGTAGTCAGTGTAGACACTCTTAACGTCAAGGCCAAGGGGCTGTCTTCTCAGGGCCCTAATCCTTCAGAACCAACAGATACAAGACAAACCCCTCCCCGACATTCAACACAGAATCTTCATTAAGCATCGCCTCTCCCAAATCCTTAACACTAGCGTGTTAATGAGTGTTTTCTTCCAGCAATGTCAATGCTTTCAAAGTAAGCCTAACAATTCACAGCTCCTGAACCTCTTTTATGCTCTTCTAGAAAAGCTGGTAGTTGTTCCATTTCTATATCATCAGGTAAAGCAACTGTTGAGTCAGTTTTCCAACTTTACATATCAGTTTCAGGGCTAATCATTTAAACAGCTGAAACTGATCATTTTTTCTTAATGTTCATCTACTGTAAGTACTTTTCTAGAAGCTAATGCCAACCAGCTACATGAGTTTTCCTCAACGTTATTTTACTTACGTTAATAAAGAAATACAGAGGCAGTTTTAATGTAATCTTTATAGGAAAATATAAAAACTCCTGTGCCATAATTGAAATACAAAATGGAATCACCGTATCATCCATTAAAGACTGTCATGTTTGGATGTTATCTTCCGGCACATAAACAAAAATGTGGGGACTTAAGCGCTCCCTAGAAACCTTCTGGTTGCATCTTTGTCTTCTATTTACTTTTGCTGCTGGTCAATAGATTTCTATCTATGCGCTGCTACAGTGAATGTATCCTTTTGTCCATAGCATGCTACCTTGAGACTGAACATGTGAGGAAATATTAACATAGCTTTGATTTGTGCCTTGATGTCACAAGGTCAAGATGAAAAAATTCAAACTGTGATCCTAAATTTTATTTCGGAAGTGCTCTGGTACTATACAGATTACGGAATTAACTTTCCTTAGTACCCTTCCAATTTATTCCAGAATATGTGCGAAAAATCCCCCCATCGGGGCATCATTTCTTGGCATGACTTCTCAAAGGATGCTTAGACCACAGAGAGCTAGAGAGTAAACAGAAATTTTAAATGAAACGCTTCCTGAAACACTAAATTTGCCAAAAAAACAATGAATCTGGCCTTATTTCTGTTCCAGTCCCCAGTCATTTGGGAGGAGAGGCACTCAGAGATATTGTTACTAACCTAATTCAGATGTGAAACTGTTGGACAAAGAATGCACAAAAGCTCCTCTGCTGTTTTGTGGGGTCATATGACTCAAGAACGAGATCCTGCTTCAGCCTGCAACAGCCCCGAGACACACACACAGACACACACAGAAGTACGGTCCTTACCAGGTCCCCAGGCTTGACAGAGACGGCCACCACCATGCCAGGCATTGGGGAGCGCAGAATACTGCTTGTGTCCTCAGCCGCTTTTTCCAGCATAAATTTGTTCAATTCTGCGGCGAGTTTGGTTAGGATATGCACCTTGTACTTAAAGGGAAAAGAAAGTGAGATTAAATGATGAACTTTTCCTCAAATGTAGCATTCATTCAAAATCAGTTTTTAGCTTTTAAATTACACCATCTCTCAAGTCAAGTGGTTCTTCATAATTGTACACAAAAGCAAAATATATTAGTTTGTTCCTGTCATATGTTGTGAGCCGGTTGTTTAAGAAATTTCTTGGAAGTAGAACTACTCTGGTAATTAATTAATGATAAATAGTAATCACCCTGTATCTTTTTAAAAAAACACCTCAAAACTTTATAAAGAAAACAGTGAGAATTTCCTTGTATTCCCTTCACCACTTACAAACTTAATCCCAATCGACACAAATTCTACAGCTGGGCCAGCCCACGGGAGAAAGGGGTGCTGCCAGAAGACACCGGTAGGTGGCAGCAGACAGCCGTGTCAAACTGCCTGCTCCCCCCAAGACAGTGGCTGGACTATGTATTAGTAAGTTAAGACAAAGGGTTTTTGGTGTTCATTTTGGGCAAAATAATATTTAAAAATGCACATTTTTTCCAGTGGCATAAAATGTTATGTTCACGATTGAAAAAGTTAGCTTTTCTTTCGAGGCACAACACTACGTGCTCTTTCCAATGTAACAAGATGGTTATAGTTGATAGAGATGAAATATAATGTGAATATCCTCTGCACTAAGAGGCAATAATTCTAGATTTTAAAACCACTAAAAGAAACACGATCTGCAGGGCTTCCCTGGTGGCGCAGTGGTTAAGAATCCGCCTGCCAACGCAGGGGACACGGGTTCGAGCCCTGGTCTGGGAAGATCCCACATGCCGCGGAGCAACTAGGCCCGTGCGCCACAACTACTGAGCCTGCGCTCTAGAGCCCGCGAGCCACAACTACTGAGCCCACGCGCCACAACTACTGAAGCCCGCACGACTAGAGCCCCTGCTCCACAACGAAGAGAAGCCACCGCAATGGGAAGCCCCCGCTCACCGCGACTAGAGAAAGCCCGCACACAGCAAAGACCCAACGCAGCCAAAAATAAATTAATTTAAAAAATAAAAATAAATTAACAAAAAAAAACACATCTGCACAGCCCAGTACTTTAATGGCACATTTTGTAGGTGGCTCTCAAATAATGAGGGGTACGTTACAGGCAGTTCAGTCAAACAGAACATTTCTAATAAAGGGAATTTCTGCCTGGCGGGAAAAATCCTAGATCTCTGTGAATAAACACATGAGCCACAGTTTGCTCTGTTCAAACAGAAATAAAATAACATGGCCGGAGGAAGTGTTACTTGGTGAAGTTGGAACCACCACCTGATGATTTTCAAATTTCTACCAAAGTGCATTTCCCTGGGGGAAGACAGATGCAGTATCCAGGCAGCTCCATTTTGTTCGGAAAAAGCTGCTGTAACTCAAAGCCTCCTGTGGGCATCGTGATGGCAGGGAGGCACAAGCAAAATGGAATCACCCTTAACTCTGTCCAGGGGCGATGAAATCTCTTAAGTGTGCTCTCTACGGGGCCTGGTTTCAAAAGGCGTGGCGGGAGGGCCCACAGAAGAGCTTCGATGGCCTCAGTTCCAAGCAGGTTTGCGACACTGTGACAGGTTGAATAATAACATCTTTTGCATGTTTCTTTACTCCTGAGTGTGTGTTTTGCAATCAAGACGTACAAGTAAGTGTCTGCCAGTTTCGGAAGGATATGATCCTTAAGTGAAATTACAGTGCAAATAAAAGCTTTTTGCTCCTATTAAGATTCATCTGAGTCATAAGTGGTGAGGGAAAAAAGCAAGGAGAGTGCATTCTGCTGTCAGTCTAATAAACATTCTAGGCAGAGGGGCTATTTATCAACAACGAATTGTACCTCAGAGTCCTTCATTAAATCTATGGGAGGGGGGCTACGGGGAGAGGGGAGAATATAATCGTACCAAATTGCACAGTTTTAGTATCTGTGCTCTGTCTGCCTTGGAGAAGAAAATCCAACATCACTAGAAGCATCGGGGTCAACAAAAAAAAGTTACTTTCCTGGCTGGCACCAACCCTGTGCAGCTCCTCCTCGTGACTGCTCAGCATTGGGCCCAGTTGGCTGGTTTTCCCCGGAGCGTACAGATCTTTTTTCTTCTTGTTTTTCGCACAACTTGACTTCAAAATGTGAACTCGGGGAAAGTATCTTTCTACACTGAGGACAATATGACTTATCACATTTCACCACCGTGGATATATACCCTTAAAAACTAATTTTAGCTATATCACAAACGAGCCTTAATATAAATAAAATGCTAAGACTGTCCCAAGCTCCATGTCTCCCCAGAAATGACAAGATCCTGACTAAAACTGGATCCTTTTACTATTTTTATAATTTTCATATCTTTGGATTCCTTTCTCTGTAGGACTCCTGCTTTGCTTGGAAAGAGATGTAAAAGAGTCACAAAACTCAATGCCTTTAGATGCAGTCTTTGTTATTGATGAGATGTTCCTTTTCCTTTTGTATTTGTTTATTGTTCTTAAATCTGTTTGGGGGATAAGCGACTTATTGTAATCACAAGTAAAAAAATAACAACGGCGTAAGTGCCTCAGGAGAGGCCCTGTTGCACATAGTTGGCTGAGACATGACCTTTCTGAATATAAAAAGCGGCGGCAGAGAGAAGGTTCTCTTTTTAAGACTACCTTTGATGTTGCCCTGACCTTCAGCGTGCCCACACAAACACGGCTTCTGGAAACAACCCCTTGGCTGGCGGTGCAGCGGGGCACGGGGCGCAGGCCAGGATGGGAGCTGAGCGGACAGCAGCATATGGGCCCATCAGAATGAACTGCCTGGTGAGAACCGTAAAAGCTTTTCGATGCCTCAGAAAAGAAGTCATTTAAGAATGTACACTAGGGCTTTCAGAGCTTATGATCAAAACTGCTATTTATTGGTTCCTCTGAATTCTTAGGGGGCACGGGCAGAGTAGCCAACGGGGTGAGAGATTTCAGGAAAATGCCCCGTGACCTGTGCAGGCTTTGATTTTATGCTAAGTATTTGAATATTCCTCATGGGCTCCTCAGAACTTTCCTGGAGAATTTTGATTTTCAGTTGTTGTTGTTATTGTTTTCAAGCAGAGAGACCACCAACTCGATGTTTTGGGGGTGGGAGGCCAAGATGTTAAAGGCTCGTTGACGGGACAGAGAAGCACAATCCTGGCAGAAGCCAGAGGTACTCCCTCTGCAAGGTCTGGAGAGATGTCAGCAATCAGGGTTCGAGCCTGCTTGCTGGTGGGGCCGGAAGCTGAGCTGCTCCCGGGCTCATGAGGATGGAACCTCACCCCGGGGGTGTAGGGAGGTGCTCTCCAAACCACAGTCAAATGATTAAATTCTTGAAAACACACCTCGCAATGTAAGCTGGAGCAGAGAACAGGTGCTCCTGGGCTCCAGCTCCCCGATCCACAGGGCACCAAGAGGCGGGAGAGAGGCCTTACCTAATAACCTAGCTATGGTCAAATAACCCCAGGCCCGGCTTCTAAGCAAATTAATTTTGTGGTGTCTGCAATGTAAAACCATGTCTAACAAGAAAATTTCTCCCAAAAAGTTCAAAAGAAAGAGAGAAAAATCATACCAGACGTAAAAAGGATCAGGAAGAAAACTATAAGAGATGGACAATTAAAAGGAACACAATGGAACTGTTACAAAAATGAACATACAGCTCTTAACAGGGAACCTGACCACGGGGAAAAGGTGGGGGGCAGAGCCGGGCAGCTGCTGGCAGAGGAGAGGGCCAGTCCTGGTTTTGGGGGGAGAGATGGCTTTTTAACCAGACTTGGTTAACGAAAACATCCTGCCAGTGGGCATGCCCAGCCGTGCCCTGCACACACCCCACTCGGCGCCCCAGGGCAGCAAAGAGCCCTCATGGTGGACACGCTGCCCTCAGACGGTCACACGACACACCGCCCTGCTGGTGTCCGTGTTAGTTTAGCACATGCATCTCCTCATGGGGCTTAAATCCCTGCTTCTCCCCAAGGCCTCCAGATCTACCAGCGGTGTTAACACATCCCACGTGCTCACGTGCTTGTGAGACTCAGGGGTCTGGGGACCCCTCCAAGAGGAGTGCGTCCAGTTTGTTTATGTATTTTTTCAGTCGTGATTTCAGAGCCTCTCCTGTCTTTCCTCGTAAAGTAGGCTCAGCTCCAGTTTTCTTCCCTACGTCATTCTCCCCACAACGAGGAGCATACAGCTGATGCACTGCTCATGCTTTTTCACATCGACTGTGGGCTCGCTCAGCCAACACGGACTCAAGGATAAATGATGAAGCTTCACTGTCAATTACTTTTCATCAATTATCTTAACATCCTGAAGTACTGGCCTTAGACTGTACATCGACCTTCACTAAGTAAGGTGGCAAAAACATTTCTTCAAATACAAGGATCTCTTCTCATTCAAAGTTTTACACCTTCTGCCCCAAGGGTCTCCAACCCTTAAGCTGTGTCTTCATTTCCACTGCATGGCAGTGAGAGCTAACACTCAAATGCTCCTCTAAAAGTCTACTTTCCTAACTCTGAGCCAGAGGTAAACTGTCAATGTTTTTAAAGTGACAGAAATGACTAGATGCAAAAATGAGGATGCATCTTTGAAAACATCGGTGTTTCAGAAAAATAGGAAAAAAAAAAACAAACCAACCCCACAAGATATAAAGCATTTAGGTGGGATTAGAACTGTAATTCAACCTTGTTTTCCTTTCCTACAGTCTTCGTGAGATACATAATTAACACTGGCAGAAGAACAAAGCGAGGGTTCCAAGCCAGGCAAAATACATTCCCCCTCTACTTCATTCAGCATCAGGCGCTACAAAACCAAACCAACAAAAATGTTCATGAAACAATACTGAAAGCACACAGAATTGAAGCTGGCGCTGTCCTGCTGGAGGTGCACCCAGGCGAAGAAGGGGGAATGAAGAGACAGCAGTTAGAGCGCCTGGCACCGCCGCAGTCACCGGGCCGGCCTGTTAGCATAACGCTGTGACAGCTCCATCGGTACGGTCTCAAGGTAGCTGTCAATCAAGGATGCATCATTTAATCCAGCAGCACTCGGAGGACTTTCTCCGACAACCCACATGACAGCATATCTACAGCTCTATTTATATCAGCACCCAGTTGTGTTTACAATGCTGTTGTAATTAGAAAAGATGCAACAGGCAGCAATATTATTGAGATCTCCATTTTGCAGTACTGCCCTGTAAAGTGTGATCTTGCTTCACAGAGTCATGCTAAATGACAAAAGGCTATTTTCTTCAATCTCCCGGCTCAGACAGCACTTCATTTGCAGCTATCTATAATTAGATTAATGGTGTAGTGCAGTACAAAGCAGGCCCACTTCACATCAGATAGCATATGAATTAGGACAAACACTTATTTCAATTCCAGGCAGAGAAAGCAATGACTGGGGTATTTAGCATACCCTTTATGGTGGAATGAGATGTTAATTGTGTACCATTACCTCTAAACTGCTTGCTTGTTGTATAAATCACTGTGCTAATTGATGCAGAGATAGAAATGTAGCCACAGGCAAGAAAGCAAAGGAATGAGGGCCGAAGATGCTGGATAAAGGATTATCGAGTAAAACCATATGGAGATGAGGTTCCTTTGAAACCTCTCCTTTCTGCCCATGAACAGGATCTCTTAAAAGTACAGAAGAACTCTTGAATCAGGAAAGAAAATTTAATTTTTCGCATTTCTTTTTAAAAACACAAATTCCTTTTAAAAGTTCCTAGCTGCCAGAAATCCAAATAAGAGGCAGGTGGAATTAATCTGAATATACGCCTACAAAAATACGGAACGTGTAGTTTTCAAATAGTTGGAGCACCTTAACAGGGTTTTTGGATCATAGGTTACTAAGTAACACTTGGAAACTACCTGAAGCAGATGTTTCTGACACATCCACAGGGCAAAAACAAGTTTTTCCCAAGACTTGAGGTTGTTCTTACAGACCAAAGCAAAATACAAAACAAACCTGTGCTGGTTTAGGGGTGTGAAAATTAAACCGCACAACTCAGATGGGACTTGAAACCACGGTCTTTTAATTGAGATCACACATCTCGTCTCAGGACCTAATGAAGCTCAGGTTCTTTAAGTCTCATCGCAGAAAGAATTCAGTGAGAGACAGAGTGATAGGTAAGAAGTGGATTTATTACATTATAAAGCAACTATACTCCAATAAAGATGTTAAAGAAAAAAAAAGAGAGATGGATTTATTTAGAGAGATACACATTCCATAGACAGAATGCAGTCTGTCTCAAAAGGCAAGAATGGCCTTGGGAGAAACACACTCCACAGAGTGTGGGCCATCTCAGAAGGAGAAAGGCCCCGAAATATGGGGTGGTTAGTTTTTATGGGCTGGGTAATCTCATAGGCTAATGAGTGGGAGGATTATTCGGGGGAAGGGGCGGAGATTTCCAGGAGGTGGGCCACCACCCACTTTTTGATCTTTGATGGTGGGCCTTGAAACTGCCATGGTGCTGGTGGGCGTGTGGTTTAGCATGCTAATGTATTACGATGAGCGTATAATGAGGTTGAGCGTATAATGAGGTTTAAGGATTTACTGGAAGTCCAATCTTCCGCCATCTTGGACCTAGTTGGTTCTAACCAGTTTTTGTCTTGTCCTATGTCTATGTCTCACTCTTTTAAAGGTTGTACCCTGCCCCGCCCCCTTCCCTCCCATTTCAATAAGATTTTAATGATGTAGAAGCATTTACTGAGGATGTGAAGCCAACAGAAGAGAACCATTTTTATCTGCCATTGAAACAATGGCAATGCCATCACCAAAACACTCAAATCCGACTACTGCAGTTCGTGATTTCACATCGATAGGGAGGAACGAGAAAGGAGATCTTTATTCTTGTTTTTTTTTCCCTAAAACTAGAAAAAAATAATAAACAAAAGCACATAGTGATTTAAAATGCTGTTCCTTCCTTGTTAAAATGTCCCATTCAGCACGCAACAGCTCTTATCAGTGTAAAATGAGCATCTCAGAAGCACAAATACAGACACCAAATGCTATACTCAAGAAGTCCAGCTGTTAAAGATCCATAGATAAACGTGCTCTTCGGAAGCTCAAGTGTTCACAAATTTTTTTAATAGCAAAGCAACAATAAGGTACAAATTACTGCTGCGCACTTTTTCACAAATTCAGCTGCTTAGTAATTAGCACCGTTATAACAAAACTTTATTATAGTAAAGTTAATAGTTAAAATTCTCAACTTGATAGTAACAGTTAATATATCCATCTATTGCAAATGCACATTTAAGAAATACTATATACGGTTTAGCCTTGTGAAATACAAATACCATATTAACGTGCAAGACAATAAAACAAGGTCCCAAGAAACTAGAACGTCTCGTTCAAGTTATCACCTCTGCAACTTGGGGGGAAAAGTCCGGCAGGTCCTTGGTTGGGGGCAACAGAACACCTGTATTACAACTGCAAAGTCCACAGTTTAAGGTCTGGGTCATAATGCTAAATAACACTTAAAAAAAAAAAAAAAAAAAAAGCAACTCTGAAGGAACATCAAGGGCCCTTGAAATGGAAACAAATGCCAGCAAAGAGTGTGAGCTACTCTGACATAAGGCCTCCCAAGCGTGCAGCAAGGTGACAGAAATGGAAACGCACTGAAGGGAAGCTCTGGAAGCAGGGTAAGGGCCCGCTCCTGATCATTAATCACTTGTTTAGACCACTTAAACTAGAGTAGCCCAGCCTACAGCAAAACTCCAACACACCCCTTACTTGTGGGTCAGCGACGCTGGTGTTAACAGGAGAAAATATATGGCTTCTGATATTGTGTCCCAGTTCCTCAGCATTTGCTCCCTTTAATCGAAAAAGGCAGTTAAACACAAAGTAAATCATTCAGTTAGGTTAGCTGTTTAAGGACATGCAATTGACACTGTCAATATGCTGCAGTGACAAAATGTGTCACTTTCAACACGTCCAGCTACATTTATGAATCAATCTAGCCTCAAGGTTTCATTTTTTTAACTGCTAAGTTGGTTCTTGAACTTCAATGCGCCACAAGGAGCCTCGACGGCAGTAAGCAACAATCTCATTAAGGGCAGTGTTTGAGGGAAGAATCACAAAAATAGAGATGGGAGGAACATTCTAACAAAATAAAACAACAAAAATGCATGAAGTCCATTTCAGCAACTCACCTTTCAAAATGCTGGCTAAAAAGGGAAAGGTTTCCAGAAAAAAACTTAAGGCTAATATCAAAACTTCGATGAAATGAGTTAGTAAGTTTGTGTACATCTCCAGCTAGTTCCTAAAACACAACATCCTCTGGAGAGGGGATGCTGGTCAACAATGCAAAAATCTAACCTAATTTTTCTTATTGTGTGTTTTAATCACAAGGGTCCTTCCGATTCTAATATCCTAAGATAAGCAACTTTCCTTTTGTAACAATAGTGCTGAAAATTAAACTGAAATTAATTAAACATTAAACATTAAATCCAGCACTTAATAATAGGATTTATTTCCTCAGTTGGGCTCCACTGAGGTTACTTTTCTTGTAATTTGAAACACTTGTGTCTTAATACAAACCCAAAAATGATGGGAAAGAAGAAAAGCTACTGTACGGGAGTGGGGAGCCAGCCCCACTCCCGGTCTGCAGGGAAGGGGAGCTTGGAAAGCAAGTCATCAGCGGGTTCCTGAAGGAGTCTGTTAATGGGACAACTTCCCTGGAGCTGGGCGCCGTGGGACGCTGTGTGCAGGTGTGCCCTGATAAAGGCGCCCAGCCTCTGCTTCGCCCAGGTGCCCACAAGCTGTCTAACATATGCCACAAAGGTAATTTGCTGGGATAAGTGGCACTTTCCCGTCCACAAAGGCAAGTCCATTGACAGTACACTGTACAGAACTCACAAAATAGAACATGTGCGTTCTGTTTGATCAGGAGCCTCCGTGACACGTTATGACTATAATGAGTCATTTCTTTCTATTCTACACAAGAAAAATACTATAGATCTTTGAAAGCCTTGTACCCAAATAGTACCAGCTAACATCTGTTAACATTACAGGCTGTTTCTATTCTGCACCCTGAATTGCTTTATGTAATTATGAGTTTATAAGGTATTTGGTAAACCAGTTAAAGAAGGTGCCTTTTTAAAGCACTGTATAATTTGGGGTACAATGAAACATTCTCTTGAAAATCTATAATTAGGGCAGCATCAGCTTACAGGAAATGTTATAAAAACACAACTATGGGGACTTCCCTGGTGGCGCAGTGGTTAAGAATCTGCCTGCCAATGCAGGGGACGTGGGTTCGAGCTCTGGCCGGGGAAGATCCCACATGCCGCGGAGCAACCTAGCCCGTGCGCCGAAACTACTGAGCCTGTGCTCTAGAGCCCGTGTGCCACAACTACTGAAGCACATGTGCCTAGAGCCCATACTCCACAACAAAGAGAAGCCACTGCAATGAGAAGGCCATGCACCACAATAAAGAGTAGCCCCTGCTTACCGCAACTAGAGAAATCCTGTGTGCATCAACGAAGACCCAACGCAGCCGCCAAAAAAAAAACAAAAACAAAAAAACCCCCCACAACTATGTAAATAAGCACACAGGTAGGGAAGTGTACCATTTTGCTATGTCCCCACCCCTCTTCTCTGTGAATTATTCTTTGTTCATCTCAAGTTAAAGTAATGCTGTCTACAGGGTGCAGAATAAGCAAACTTTGGGGGAAAGACTTTGGGGAGCTTGGCCTTCCCCTGCAAGTTCTTCAGTGCTGAGTCTGAGCACCAGAGGCCTGGGAAGTGGGCCAATGCCAGGCGCTCTTCAACAATGCTCTGACTTTACAAGGATTTTTTAAATAATAAAATATTTTTGCTATTACGCATTCACTGAAGAAACTCAGAATCTAATACACCAAAATGCTGGCTTATATGGGTCAGAAATGCAGAAAGTAAAACATGTAAAGATAAAGCAAACAAAGCTCCAGATGACAGTGCGACCATGTAGTAAACTGCTGACCGAGAAGATCAGAGCAGAAAACAACTACAGAGAATCACAGCACATGCCTCCTCCAATAGGCCCCTTCTGAGCTGAAAGCAATTAGCTCTCTATCCTCCCCTTCCTGTCTAAAAGTTGGACATAAATGTCCTTTGTAAAGGTGTCTCCCTCTCCCACACCAGGAGAGCCACCACTCCAAAGACAACTCTTATCACCTGAGAGGACTCTTCTCTGCATAATAAACCTGACTAAACAGCCTTTTTAAAATCACACATTTCCTAGTTATCTTCTCACAACTTACCCTACCCCAGAAGCCCCAAACCCCTTTTTGTCTAACCTCTTCTCCACACTGTATTGCCCTTTGTTGAGATGGTATACAGCCCCAAATTCTCACTGCCTCAAGCGACATTTCTTTATGAACTCCCATGTATACGTAATATAATCTACTTTTCCCCCTCTTGTTAATCTGCCTTGTTAGTTTAATTTACAAGGCTCTAGGCACTGAATGAAAGAAGACAGAAGAGGAAGTTTTCCTTCCCTACACAGCCCAGCAACCACTGGTCCAAACTACTGGGAATGATCTCTGTCAGGGGGTCTCTACTGCTTCGCAATTTTACAGCTTAGAATTCTGACATAACCAGGGCTACTAAATGGACTTCTGACATGCTACACATTGTGCACTACAAAGAACATACAACACTGAAGGTAGGTGAGACCTGAAAAGCCATGTGCCAGTCGAGGGAACAGGAGGTATGGCTGTCGCACTGGAAATGGCAAAAGTGAAAAACACAAGTCTTTGAAGCCAAATGACCTGAGTCTGACATCACCTTTTGGCCTACTGACCTAACTCCTCAGAACAAATTTCTTCATTTCTAAAATCAAGATAATAATTAAATCAACAAAGATTTGCAAAGTAACTAGGAAATGCCTGACAGTAACTATTCACCAAATATTATTTCCCGTCTCCTTCTCAAACATCTCAGATTGTCATCGTGGATCAGTAACTTCTAACTGTTATAGTTCTAGCTCTGTGGTTCCACATTTGGGAACAAACATTCAATTTTGCCAACACCACATCTGACTCTAAGATCAAAGAAAGTAAGTTGGTTTTGGTATTAAGAGAGCTTCTAGATCAGGCAGTGCAGGACTCTGTGGTTATCCTTGCCTTAGAGACTTAAAGAGGTGTGTGGTGAACTAGAGAAACAGTTTGGTTCATCCACTCAAAAACATTTATCAAGCATACCTGGGCAACATGAGTATACAAAATAAACGGGGGGAAAAGTGGCTCCTGACCTCAAACACCATAATCTGGCCAGAGAGAAAAGACATTCATGAATGACACAATATAAATATAAATACAAATATAAATATAAATGAGTCTTACAAAGGATGTGATCAATATGAGGTAGGCTTTTTGATTTTAGCCCCGCTCTTAAAGAAACCCTCCCAGGTTGGGATTCAGGGAAGAACAATGATTTAACTTCTAGGATCTGGAGTCAGACACTTAAGACTTCTAACTCCCCCACCTAGGAGCCTGGAAACAGAACTTAAACTTTCTACATCTTGAATTCCTTGTTTATAAACTGCGGATCATAATAGTGCCTACTACAAAAGGTTGTTGTGAGAAACAACCAACGGATCACTGAAGAAATCAAACAGGAAACCAAAAAGTACCTAGAGACACATGAAAATTAAAACACGATGATCTAAAACCTATGGGACGCAGCAAAAAGCAGTTCTAAGAGGGAAGTTTATAGCAATACAAGCTTACCTCAGGAAACAAGAAGAATCGCAAACAACCTAACCTTACACCCAAAGGACTAGAGTAAGAAGAGCAAACAAACCCAAAGTTAGTAGGAGGAAAGAAATCATAAAGATCAGAGCAGAAATAAATGAAATAGAAACTAAAAAATAACAGAAAAGATCAATAAACCTAAAAGCTGGTTCTTTGAAAAGATAAACAAAATGGATAAACCTTTAGCCAGACCCACCAAGAAAAAAGGGAGAGGGCCCAAAAATCAATAAAATCATAAACGAAAAAGGAGAAGTTACAACCAACACCACAGAAATGCAAAGGATCGTAAGAGGATATGATTAATAACTATCAATATATGCCAATAAAATGGACAACCTAGAAGAAATGGACATATTCTTAGAAAGGGACAAGACTGAACCAGGAAGAAACAGAAAATACGAGCATACCAAGCACAAGGAATGAAACTGAATCGGTAACTTTAAAACTCTCAACAAGCAAAAGTTCAAGACCAGATGGCTTCACAGGAGAATTCTACCAAACATTTAGAGCAGAGTTAACACCTATCCTTTTCAAACTATTCCAAAAGGCTGTTATGAGGATTAAGTGAATTCTTTTATGAGGAATGCTCAAAACAGGAAATGCCACATTAGTATTTAATGGCCATTATTACTACTGTTTTTGTTGTTTTTATTATTAATACATGTCTACAGATAGAGGGGAAATTAAGTAAAAGGGAAAAGAACCCACTTCTTTTTCATACTCTGCTCGGAATATTTCTGGCCACCAAATGTGTGGGCATTCCCCCCACCCCCACCCCCCCCACCCCCCAGCAAAGCAATTCCCCAGCTCTCTTTGAATGTCAACTGGGTGTCCCTACAATTCAATTCAATTCTGATGCTATGATTCCACAGGTTAAGGGCTCAGTCTCACGAGCCTGCCCCCCACTTCAGACGCCAACTGCAAGTCCAGGTTGTCACCTGTGCTTCTGACAGACTGGCTATAAACTGGAGGTTCCTACAACCCTCTCCTTTGTTTCGATAATTTGTCAGAATGGCCCACCGGACTCAAAATCAGTTTACTTCCTGGATTACTGGTTTATTATAAAAAGGATACAAAGGAACAGCCAGATATGAGATGCCTAGGGCAAAGGAGGGGGAAGAGGTACAGCACGTCCATGCCTCTGCAGGTGTGTCCCCTCCCGGCACCTCCACATGTTCACCAATCCAGAAGCTCTCCAAACCCCTTCGGTTAAGAGAGTTTTTAAACGGAGGCTTCATTACACAGACACGGGTGGAGTAAATCACTGGACATTAGTGATAAAGTCAACTTCCAGCCTCTCTCCCCTCCCTGAGGCTGGGGGTGAGGCTCAGAGCTCGAACTCTTCAATCCCCGGTTGGTTCCCTGCCTACCAGCCCTCCACCTCGGGGCATTAACCTAAGCTCCCCTGTGGTTGAGAGGGGCTCCTTATAAATCACAAAAGACACTCCTTTTACCTTTATCACTCATTTCATTTAGGAAATTCCAAGGGTTTTAGGAGCTCTGTGCCAGGAATGGGACAAAGACCAAACACATACTTCTTATTTATATCACAATATCTCAAAAGTCAGAGTTCAGATGCCAGAATTCTTGGGCGTGTTCCCTGGGAAGACACTGGAGGCTGCTCTGGGTAGGTCTAGAATTAACGAAAACACAAGGACCTAAATCTCTCTCAAAGAGCACATATCTCACAAATACATAGCTTATTAATCCTCACGGAAATTCACTTGGAATTTCCTCTGATAAAATTGTCAGCCTAATAATTTGGCCTTCTATTCAATCCTCCTGAGTTCTCTCCTGACCAGAAACTTTACCCTACCTATGCTGATCTGACTAACCAAAATCTTTCCCCAGACTTTGGGTCTGTGTTTCCAATTCCGCATGGCAGGAGAAGTCATATTTGAGGAACTTGAGATTTACTAGGAAAAGAAAACTGGGGACTCAGTGAACCTTGAAAGCTCTTATAAAATTTAAGATGTATTTTATGGACTTAACAGTTGCAGGCTGGCTGTACAAGTCCTACAATATAAGAGGTGTGCAGAACAAGCTAACAATCCCCTCTCTCCTCCAATCTCACTCCCCAGAAGTCATAGTAATAATCTGTATTGAGAAATCTACTCACATAAATCTATAAAAACATAAACATTCATATCCATGTTTATAAATGCTTTTACACTGGGTAAAATACAACAATGATGTCAGCCTATCTGAAAAGGGGGAAATCCATGATGTTTTGCCATTTGCCATCCTTGACTCACTCTGTAAACTTTTAAACACAAGGATGTTTAAGACAGAAAGAACTTTAGGTCACTTCTTTTTCTTTTCACAGGCTTAGCTCATCTGAAGCAGAGGGAAAATCCCCAACCCCCTCTGTAACACACAAACTTGGCCCTGGACAACTCCAGAATGTCTCCAAAGAGCCCCAGTTGGCCCCGTCAGGCCCTCTTACCCAGGGCTCAGCTCCCTTGTTCCCAAGAATTATAAGCCCAGTTGTAAATATGACCTGAAGGCCCTGGGGATGCTGCCGGCTCAGCTTCTCCAACCCTTCCCAACACTGCATGGACAAATCACGCATTCTGCCATCAGTTCTACCTCCCTCTACTTTTCTCAAATTTGTTTCCTCTTTTTCTAATGATCCCCAACAGCGTGACCTGTTATCTGTAGGTAACAGATAACTCTGCCTGGTTGCAATGACTCCATGATAATTTCTTGGAAGTCTCTGTCCTTCACCCGCATAAAAGTGCATATTGTCTCAAATACTAATGTTCATACCAATCATCATAAAGTTCTCTTAAATTTGCAAATTGTCACCACTCAGTGATTTAGAGTCTGAAAGCCCAGAAATGCCAAAAGCAATCACCGAGACCTGTAGTCATAGAAGTGAAGATCTTTTCCCTGTGGACTAATTTGTAAGTGATAGCTGTCTAATCAAGTTGAAAAAGGTCTACCTAACTTTTACCATTACTGTTAAATAATGCTACACAGTAGCTGTGAAATAACGCTAGAAATATTTCACTTGTATAATCTGGAGACCAGGAGTACTGAATCTCAGACATTCTTTGCTGACCTGCAGTTCTTTGCTCTGGGTTGCAAATACTGGAAAGAGAGAGTTCCAGGAAGATGGGATGGGGTGGCTGCCGTTGAGCAGCCTCACTCCATGGCATCTACCTTAGTGAAGCCATCCTGAATCAGGTTCTGGGCCTCCATTACACAGGTTTAGAAACCACACTTCCTCCAATAAGCTTAGAATGGATCATTCTCAGCTAGACGGCTTCACTGTCAAGCTCACAAGAAACTGATGTGTAAACCACCTCACGAATCTACAATCAGAAATATATTTATAAAGGGAACTAGCACACCCCCTAACTGTAGTGTGGTACATAAATTATGGTCAGTGGTTGTTTGATAAATATGGAATGAGCAGAAGGGGCATCAGCTGATCAAAGGCAATGCTTTCCACTAAGTTAGCTTGAGCAGCGGTTTTCAAATCAGAAGCATCAAAACTCGCCTGGAGGGCTCGTTAAAACCCAGAGTGCTGGGCCCCACCTCCAGAGTTTCCGATTCAGGACTGGGTTGGAGCTTGCATTTCTAACAGGTTCCCAGGAGGCACACTTGGAGAAGCATGGACGCAAGACACCCTTCTCCACTACTGGAACAGCCTTTCTAATGGGACTATCTTAGACCATTTGGGCTGCTGTAACAGAATACTATAGACTCATGGCGCATAAATGATAGACACTGGTTTCTCACTGTCCTGGGGGTTGGGAATCCAAGATCAAGGCACTGGCAGATCTGGGGTCTGGTGAGACTCACTTCCTGGTTCACAGATGGCCATCTTTTTGCTGTGTCCTCATAATGGTAGAAGGGGCAAGGGATCCCTCTGGGGTCCCTTTTATAAAGCACTAATCCCATTCACGTCCTAGTCAACTCCAAAATGCTCCACTTCCAAATACCATCACATTGGAAGTTAGGTTTCAACATATAAACTTGGGTGGGGAAGCAATCATTCTGTTTATAGCAAGGACCTTAGCTCATGTCCACTGAGAAGCCTTTCTCTCCCTAGACTCAGCTGAACTAGGGAGAACTACACTGCTTCTTTGACTCTTGTTCTAGCTAGAAAAATCTTCTAACATATTCTTTCTTCATAAAACTGGGGTTCAGTTTCTGACTTTGTGCGGCCTATGGTTGTCACCTCACTTTCTAGTCTCATTTCCTCAACCAACAGAAGGGGGAGAATATTGCTTGTCTTATAGAATTTTTTTTTAATTGTGTGAGAAAACTTATAGGTCTATTTTAAGATTTGAATGAGATAACGTATGTGAATTATCTGGCACAATTTCCAGCACACAAAGTGCCCTGTGAATGGTAAATACTGCCATGACTCTTGTCATGAAGTGAACTGTCTCCCCAAATTCTACATGTTGAAGTCCCTAACCCCCAATGTGATCATATGTGGAGACAGGGCCATTAAGGAGGTAATTAAGGTTAAATGAGGTCATAAGGGTGGGGCTCAATGCAATAGGACTGGTGCCCTTATAAGAGGAGGAAGAAACACAAGGAGTGCACCCACACAGAGGAAAGACCATGTGAGGACACAGGGAAAACGACAGCCATCTGCAAGCCAAGGAGAGAGGCCTCAGAAGAAACTGAAACCCAGCAGGACCCTGCAGGGCCCTCCAGAGTACAAAAGCCCCTCTGTGTTCCCTGTTTCTTGTCCGTAGAAAAAGGCTTTAGGGACTTCCCTGGCAGTCCAGTGGTTAAGACTCCATGCTTCCAATGCAAGGGGAGTGGGTTTGATCCCTGGTGGGGGAACTAAGATCCCACATGCTGTGCAGTGGCCAAGAAAATTAAAAAAAAAAAAGAAAAAGGAAAAGGCTTTATAGTCTCTTACGACTTCCCTGAGTTCCAAAGAACAGACTCTGTTATTAATAAGGGAAGTGAGGGAATGCAGAAACAAAGGAAAAGCAGTAAAGCAAAAAAAGTAATGACAGCTTACACAATAGTTCAGCAATAAAATAGAGTCCTAGTTCCTCCTCAAGGGATACACACAACAATCTGATGCATATCTTTAAGCTGTTCTGCAAAAACTAATACCCACCCCCCAACCCAGGTGGAGGATGGTGACTACCTGCTGATTCAGACTGGTGGAAACCAGAAGGTTGATTATTAAGATTCCTGAAACATCACCCTGTTACCTCACCACCAACCAATCAAAAAAAAGTCCACAAGCTTCAACCCTCACCCCAAGTGTTGCCTTTAAAAACCCTCCCCTGAAAGCCATCGAGGAGTTCAGGTCTTTTGAGCATTAGCTGCCCATTCTCCTTGCTCGGCATGGTGCAATAAATGCTGTACCTTCCTTCACCACAACCTGGTGTCAGTAGACTGGCTTTGCTGTGTGGTGGGGGAGTGGACCCAAGTTCAGTTCGGTAACAAAAACAAACCTGCTGACACCCTGATCTTGGACTTCCAGTCTCCAGAACTGTGAGAAAATAAATTTCTGCTATTTAAGCCACCCAGTCTGTGGTCCTTGGTTATTGCCGTCTGAGCAGACTAATAACCCTGTTCACGAAAGGAACATCTTTAATGTACCTTTTGCATGTATTCAGTCTTGCCTATTTGATGTTTCAAAGTTTTGGTGTCTACAGTTTCTCTCTCTCGTTAATTTTTCTTTGACCTCAGTGTTGCTGTCCCTGAGTTAGACCGTATACATTATTAGAAGGGTGAGATGAGGAAAAGAAACACGTTAATATAGGTGGAAGGACTCTCTGGTTCCATAAGTAACCTTCTGAGGTTGGAGACCAGCACTGGGCTCAAAGTATCTCCTGGAGAGGGGTTCTCTTTAAATGAGTACACATTTTAGATGGACTGAAACCAGGCATAACTGCCCAATATCTGGGCACCTGGGGCAGTATTCATTTGATCTCTTGGTTTATTAAAAACTATGGGGAAGCTAAAAAGTCCTAGAAAAGTTGGCAAGGTAACTTCAAATGGAATACATATGTTATTGAACAAACTTATTAAGTACAAAACCCTTGAAAAGAAACTTTAATATTAAAAAAATTATAATATACCTAAAGGAGAATTCTATCTAGTCTCAACAAATGACAACAAATGTAGTGCTAGATCACTGTTGCCTTTGGTCTGGCATCTGCAAGAGAAAATTATACACTGAACAAGTTTGACTTTTAACTTTCAACCTTTCTACAACCTTACTAGAATATGGAGAGTCCAGTAACTCCATTTGTTTTAAAACTAATCACCTCAATCTGAAAAAGTCCCCAGGAGAAAATGGATTGAACCAGAATTGTTTAGATCCTCTCCTGGACAGGACTCCATTTCTTGCCAAATTTCTTACTTCGGTTAACTTCAGAGGTGATTTGAGACCTAGAGTGATTTGAAGATGGGTTTCAAATATTGTCTATCTTATTTTTTAAAAATGAATCTGTTATTCATTCCCCCTGAATGACAGAAACATGATTTAAATGAATATTCCTTCAAAACTCTTGGGGAGACAATAAAATACTAGCACCTCCAGTAAACTCTCAGGCCACCTGTGACTCAGAAACACACAAAATATTTTTTCCTGGCTTCTTCTGTGTTGTTTTGAAAATCATCATCTGTGAAAGAAAAAACTTGTTGAAAACGTCAAATATATTTAAAATCTGTTTACATCAGGAAGTATGACAAAGTTCACATGAGCTCTGGTCTTACCCTTGTCAACATGATGGGCCAATGTGCTACTCTGTGGCAAAGTGCCTGGCAGTGGAAGTGTGGAAGCCGGAGCGTCAGCCCCCTCGGGAACACTGGCCACTGCGCTCTCCTGGGAGAAAGCACAGCACAAAAGGCTGGAGCCAACTCTACTAAAATGTTACTTGTCCCAACATGAAAGTCTGTCTTGAGGCATCCTGGATGCCTTGCCTATCATCATGCCAAATAAAAGAGGTCACCTAGTACAAGAGAGCTGAGGATAAAGCTGAGTGGCCTAGAAATAGTGATGCCTGGGCCAGGGGGAAAAAAAAAAAAAAAAAAGGAACAGTTTCTCTGTCAAACATTGGAAGTCATCATTATCAGAATTACAACTATTTTACTAATATCTTATATCCCAAGGAATGGATAGATAAGCCATTTATTTCAGCCCAACATCCCAATAGGATGACGACCATCTCCCAGGGCGATAAGCTCTAGTGTCTCCAGTACGTGAACACTGATGCTGACAAAGGAAAACATCTTATTTTCTAAGCCTCTTTCGGGAAGAGCAAAGGCTACTGATATTTTAGAACCGGTGAAGCAGTTCCAAGCTGAGCAATGGAAGCAAACTCAGTGTTCTATGCACAGACCTTGCACCTCTAATTTCTACCTGTGACCAGCGGAGGCCTCCCCGTCATCCCAGCTCGTGGTTTTCCACACGTCATGAAGTGACAGCGATCACTTTGCCCACAATGCCGGTGGAAGCCTTGCTGGCTGTCGCTGCCGAGTTCTCAGAAGCAGAGAAGTGAGTCAGTGCCTTGTTGAAAGGTTTCAGCAAGGTGTGGGGCAAAAGACATTTTTCTCTACCGCAAAGAAGTGTGCGACATCACGGAGCTGGGTCTTCAAACTGCTCCCACCCCAGAAACACCACTGTGAAACAGTTCAACAGGGAGGAGTTAATTTTCAAACATACTTAAAGAATACAGCTGGCGATGGAACATTACTCAGCCATAAACAGGAACGGAGCGCTGCTATATGGCACAACACGCGAACTGCAAAAAAGATTATGCCAAAGGAAGGAAACCCAGCACAAAAAGTCACATATTATATGATTCCCTTTACATGAAACATCTAGAGTAGGGTGATCCAGAGAGAGAAGGCAGACTAGTGGTCACCAGAGTCTGGGGAGAGAGGGAAATGAGGAGTGACTGCTTAGAGGGTACAGAGTACCCTTTGGGAGTACTTTGGGATAAAAATGCATTGGGAATAGATAGAGATGATAACACTGTTCGTGTGTTAAATGCCACAGAACAGTACATTTTTAAATGGTTAATGGTTAATTTTATGTTACGTGAATTTGAACTCAATTTTTAAAACAATACATTTGGCCACATGAACATTGTAACACTTTCCTTTTAAGGCTCTTTAGTCATGAGTATGGATGCTGCTGATTTGTGGCTGGCCTCCCTCTCTTTTTTAGTGTCTTCTCCAACAGACAGTAATAACCTCCAGAAGGTAGAGATCACAGTGTCTGGTACATAGAAGACACTCAATTTTGTAGATGAAAAAGGAAGAGAATCTATCATCTTTGGGCCAAGCTACACACGAGTCCACGCGGGCCAGAGGAGGCAAAAAGTGGCCGCTGTGAGAAGTCCCAATGCTGAAGAATCAAATGCCATGAGCCTCAGACCTGACAATTTCCCTACAGAGAAATTTATGGGGTCTTGGAAACCTCAAGGAATTCTTTTGAAAATTTATTTCTGCCTAGACATCACTGAAATTTAGACAGAGGCTCATACTCTTTTTCTTGCCGACAGTATCACTAATGTTCACCTTGCAAAGATGACCTCACTGATAGGAGAACAAAGGAAACGTCTTGGTATGAATTTAATTTGAAGACTCTTAGAGAGTCAGTTTGTTGACAGGAGCCTGGAAAAGTCCTGGCTGCTTTCACTGTATCTGCTGCCCCTTGCCTGGGTAAGTCAGCATGTGTTGCCACTAAAGTTTAAAAAAAAAATAATTTTAATAGACTGAGTGTCAGAGAAGAGAGAGAGGCTACACTGCTTTACCATTTCACAATTTTAACTTCTTATTCAAGCTAAAGGATAGCCGGCTTCTCAGATATATACTTCAAAGCCAAAATCAGGTTAATTTTTTTGTTTCATTTGCACAATTTTTCATATTTTTATTTTCATTAATTTTTACACTCAAAAAATGAGAGAAAAAAGTGACAATTCTTGGCAAAGATAATGTTTATCTTCTATGAAAAGAAAATTGATTTCCAGGGCAATAAAATAAAATGTACATCTGAATGATATAACTTCTGTGACTATCAAATACTGTGATTCCTCCCCCTGCCCCCAAGGCCCCATCTTTCTGCTATTTTTGGCTCTGTGTAATTTAGGGGAGAGAGGACTATGAAATTCAGAGACAAAAAAGGGACCCCACAAATCCTGAGAGACAAAGAGCACCGCCTCTGCTTCCAGCTTCCCATGAGACCTTGTGCTCTCAGATTTCCATCCTGGGAATTCCATGGTCTGAGAATTCAATCCTAGAACTCAAGTTGCCAACCCTCGTAGTTTCCTGAACACACTATGCAGTTTCATGGCTCCATGGCCGTGTTTGTGGTATCATATCCTTCTAGAATATTCTCCCCATTTTCCTTTGCTTGCCTGACTCATAATCATTCCTTAAGTCTCAGTCAAGGTGTCATCAAGTCAGGAGCCTTCCCCAAATTCCTCTTATTGGCTCCCATGTCACCCTGGCTAACCGTCGGTCTTATCTACCATATTATGTTGAAATTACCAGTTTAGGTGTCTATCACCTTTACCAGACAAACAGAAAAAGGAAAAGCAGTAACTTTACAGTGGAGAAACCAAACACCACCTTATAACCAAGTAATCAGAGTAATGGCACCAGTAACGGGGAAAACAGAAACATGCTCCTCCTCCTGATGTGATATGCTGAGAAGGACACAGCATCTCTTCCATGCTATCCCTGCCAAAAATGTGTAACTTAATGTGATGAAGGAACACCAGACAAATCTAAATTGAGGGACATGTGACAGAATAACTGGCCTGTCTTCAAAAATGTAAAGATCATCAAAGACAAAGAAAGACTGAAGAACTGTTCCAGACTAAAGGAGACTAAAAGGACATGAAAACTAAATGCAATGTGATTCTGAATTAGATCCTGGATCAGGAAAAAAAAATTTTTTTTCTCTTGCTATAAAAGACATCAGTAGGAAAACCAGAAAAATTTGAAAGGCTTATTGGTTAGACAATGGTACTGTAGCAATGTTAATTTCCTGCTCTGTGATTATATAAGGGAATAGTTGTCTTTTCATTAGAATATATCCACTTAAGTGTTGTTAGCAACTTACTGAAATGGTTCAGAGAAAAACAATCATACAGAGAGAGTGAGAGAACACGATAAAGCAACCACGGTAACATGTTAACATTTGAGAAATCGATGAAATTATATGGACATTCTTTGGACTATTTTCGCAACTTTTTCCAGAAGTCTTGAGTTATATCAAGGTAAGTTTAAAAATTTTTAAAGCATAAAAATCTAAAGAAAATTTTCCTTTTATATGAGAAGAATAAACTACGGTGGGAAGCCCTAGAAGAATAAACTACGGGATTAGAAAAGTACATGTTATGTTCAGGGTAGGTAAGAAAATCTGCAGTAATTACTTTTAAAGTGAAAGCAGTGGTTACACAGGGTGCTAATTGGAAGTTGGCATAATTCCAGGTCACTGGCACTATCTCCCAAATTAACCCAACAAACTGGACAGCAGAGCAGTAAAAGATATTATCTTTACTGTGCAGTCATAAATGAGAAGCAAGAACAGTGTGAATAATGCTGAACAATCTACCTGCTTTACAAATAAATATTTTTCTCAGAGACTTAACAAACTAAAAAACCCATCTCTGCCTTAAAGGCAACCATCCTACAAACACCCTACACAAAATATAAGGGACAACACGTTGTACCAGGATTACAACTGGTGTAATGTAATGTAATACAATGTCTGTGGATGCTCTCTGCCAGCAGTGGTACCATCTCTAGGGGACTGGTCATTTCAGAGAGTTAGCATTTTCTACCACAAGATGAACTGTACTAGCTACAGGGCTATGAAACATGAAAGAGTAAGACTTCCATGAAGAGTAAGACTTTGTATCTGCCAGGAAGTTTGCCCTGACATTTGGGGAAGATGCACAAGTAGAGGTAAGCTGTGGAACCAGGCATAACGTAGAGACTAGGGAGGGATGTGGGAACTGCCAGGAATCACAAGGGAGCTCTCTATAAACATCCCAAAGAAGGGAAAGAAATCGATTTATTGGCCCAGACCAGACACAGAAAACAGATTCCAACCCAACATAGGGAAACAATTTCTAACAGAGTTCTCCAACAACTGAATGGGTGGCCTTGTGAAGCAGCGAGCCTTTTCACCACTGACTATATTCAAGTATACCCAAGATTTCCTCTTCAGGTACTACAAGGATGTAGATTCTTACGTCATCTAGGCCCAATCTAGAAACGCTGAAGGTCGGGTTTCTCAATGGCAGCATCCCTGGCCTACCCACCAGATGTCATAGCTCCCACCTCCAGGTTTGACCGCCAAAACTGTCTCCAGACATTGCCACGTGTCCCGGGAGTAAAACTGCCCCCAGCTGAGGCACTCCCAACAGCAAACTTCTCTGCGCCTGTTAAGAAAATGAAGTACTACAGAATTTCAGAGGGAAGGGCCTAAGGTAGTCAGAGGAAGACTCGTGGAGAAGATCGGATTTGCGATAAGCCTTGGAATAAAAGAATTCCAAAGCAGGGCAGAGGTAACAGTGAGCTTTCTTGGACAGGGATGGTATGATTCAGGTGTGCAGGAGGTAGGAGAGGACAGACTGTCATGGGATCATTAAGAAGCCAGCTGGCCAAGTAGAAAAGTTCAACAGTAGATAAGGCTAGAAGTATCCGTAATGTTGTGATGCGTTGAAGGAATTTCCAGTCTAAAGTCAAGGTTGCTTAGGTTGGCACCTTGACCCATCCACGTCATAGGAAAGTCAATGTTGAACGCAGTCCTGGAAGAGGCGGTGTTCCAAGAGAAGGATGGGGTTCTGGAGAGTCAGGGAACTCACCATCTCATCTACTCCTGTTTAACGTTTGCTTTCTCACCTGCTACTGCTCTCTGAATGACGGGGAACTGACTCTCATTTTAAAGTCTCCTTTGAAGAGAAGCTGAAAGCAAGCAAGTGGGGGGCTGGGGGAGGAGAAGAATAGCACTCTCCAGGCATGGGACTGAAGGGCATCATGTTTCCTCAAAGACGGTAGAGCGGTTAACATCCTGCAATATTCAAGCAACACTCACGCCCAGAAGGTTGGGGTTTGCACATGTGTGGATGACCAATACCTTCAGCTTTTATTCTGATTGGTTCTAAATATCCAAACCCGGACCACAAGAGAGTTTTCTCAAGTTACACTGGGAGTGTGAGACAGCTGGGGTTGTGGTACTGAAACCACGCCCCACAGCGTTAACAGAAGCTGGAGGCTAACGGGGACTCGAGCCTGTCTTGCACAGCAACAGACAGGGGAACGGCTTTTTGAAACCCACCTGCTTGTAAACTGCCTTCACTGATGAAGTACACTTTAGTTACTTTTTCTTTCTTTTTTTCCCTCTCTTTCGTCGCATACCTTCTCAACTTCAGGGAGCCCACATGTTTTATAGGAACTGGGAGTCAGCTCACCTTTCCCCGCCTCCACTCACCTTTCTCCAGGCCTACGACCACCCTGCTTACCCCATAAATGTCCCAACCTCCTCGCCTTCAGGGAGGCGGATCTGACACTTGTTCTCCTGTCTCCTCGCTTGGCTGCCTTGTGACTAAACTCTTTCTGGGCTGCAAAGCCGGGCGTCTCAGCGTTTGGCTTGCTGTGCGTTGGGCAAACACACCTGGTTCAGTAACAGCATCTGTAGGGGTGGCAGGGTTTGATCAAGGCGAGCGTTAGCCTTAAGAACCACGTTACCTTTGAGTGGGTTAGTTCTCTCCTTGGTCTGTGGCTCACATGTACTGAGAAGGGGTCTGGAAAGGCTCTGTTCAGAGGGGCTGGTAGAATCTTGAAGGCTCTAAAAGGGATATTTCTAGTCTACTGCCTCTGGGCAGGCACAGCAGGGCAGGCCTCCAAGGCACCCTGTGTCCATCCAAGAGGCCTCTGGAGGTCCGAGAATGCCAGGAGAGTCCCCACCCACAGTCAGAAGTTCAAGGGGGCCGACCCCAGGGCCACTTCAGTTGTGTAGTCCACTGTGTGAGACAGGAGACACCCTTCTGCTGACTCCACCGTTTTGGGCTGTTTAGAAAAATGACGGTCTGTCCGAGCAGTTACTGAGGAGCAGGAAGCCGCTGGCTTCTTGTAAGAACATACCGGACCACCTCCTCTCCAAGAGAGTGAACCTTTTCTAAGTAATTCTTCCCCTGCATTCCAAAAAACTTCTGAAGTGGGACCTCCAATTGACCCTTGCCCAGGTTCTTGATGGGTTCTAATTCTGCATCCCTCTTTGGTGTCATCTACTTCTTCTGCTTCGTCTTTTAGGAGGGATGAGAAGCCACCGACTCACCTTTATGTAGGCTCATATTCACTAAAATATTTTGATTTTAAAAAACAGAGAAAAAGACACCAAAATATTTACATTTAGATTAGAGGAGATTTAAAATGAAAGCGTTACAAATGCAAGTGAGTCTGTACAAACGGAGAGCTTTCAATCCGGGCCTCCGGCTGAGCCAGCTGCTGAACTGCAGGGATCTCACGTCAGAGGGAGGAGCCTTCTCCAGGGCTAAGGAAAGTTATGAGGAGGGTGAGCATTGGCCATTATTTCACAACTGAGTTAACCTCTATCCCAAGGGCAACATTTTGCAGCAGTCTGCGGTGAGTCAGTACTTTCTTTTCAGTCTTTCTTTTTTCTTCTATTTGGGTAAATTACCCTTTCCATTTTTGCCTGTGACTAGAGGCATAAGAACAAAGTTTGGGTCTGCTTCTTGCTGTTGTGACAGCTGTCTACTTTTTAAAAGGCAGAAATGGAAATAGCAGAGTCACGTGATGTTAATTCATTCGAACTAAAAGTTACAAAATGATCGACAAATAAGGTGCACGCACACAAAACAGGCCGCGATGCCGCTGCAGAAGTGACTGCAAACCTCACTTTTCGGACGGTAGTTGGTGGTTATGATTATAATTTACTCTCATAGCATACATTTCCTTCCCCTAGAACTAGGGATATTTGCTTGCCAAGAATACTTTGGTACAGTCTGGGCCAAGCATACAAAACAGACCCATCGCAAGAGTGATTATTTCTCTCGATGTTTGAGGTTGTATAGACAAGTGGTTCTCAAAGCAGGGTCCCCTGACCAGCAGCATCAGCGAGAACTTGTTGGAAGTGCAGATTTGGGGGCCTCACCCCAGTCAGAAGGAACCAGGAATTCTGAGGGTGGTCCCGGCTGTGTCCTAACAAGCCCTCAGGTGATTCTCATGTGCATGTGCTCAGGTCTGGAGTGGCTCAGAGGGCTCGGGCTCCTCCTGGCAGCCTGGGCTCTCTCTGCCTCACTTGCTTCACCAGTAAAACTGAGATGATGATAGTAACCTATCTTACAGGATTGCCACGAGGAGTAAAGTAGTTAATAAATATAAAATGTTTATAGTGATTGCCTGGGGCTGGCGGTGGGAGCAGAGATTGGCTGCAAACAGGCTGAAAGGAACTTTGGGGGTGATGGAAATCTTCTAAAACTAGATTGTGGTGACAGCTGCACAACTCTATAAATTTACTAAAGATCAACAGCTTGTAACTTACAAGGGTAAATGTTATTGTCTGTAAAGTGTACTTCGAAAAAACTAAAATGTTTAGAAGAGTACCTAGCTCCTAGTAATCGGATGACAGCTCTTATCATTTAAGCTATTCAAACAGACTTATCATATACATGTTCTGCACCAAAGGAGGAGGGCGGGGGAGATTGGGAGATTGGGACCGACATATATACACTAATATGTATAAAATGGATAACTAATAAGAACCTGCTGTACAAAAAAATAAATAAAATTCAAAAAAAATTATACATGTTCTAAAAGGCACTAATCTCCCTTCAAAGTGTGAGGGTCTTACTCTGCCTTAATGTCTTGTAAGGGATCTGTGCTGTTGCCTGTGACTGATTCAAAAAGTGAATTAGGCCTATGGCAATCATGCTTATTATGAAGATTTTACAGATGGATAAAATGATAGTAATATCACAGAAATATATCAATGGCAAACTGATATGTAACCAATCCCACTATATTCCTCCACAGATATCACTTTCCTTTTAAAAAAATTGGAAGTATATATTTGCTCTAATTCATAATTGCTATCTCTATTTCAATAAACAATGACTTATAAACTGTATTGACTATGATACAGGCAAGAGAAGTGATGGAAGACAAAATACAGAAAGAGACAGAAGTGGCCTTGGATAAGACCTTAGAAAACAACCATATTTTAGTGCCAAAACTATATATAAGCAGGTATTTAATAGTATTTATTGATTTGGTTAACAACTGACAATGCTGAATTTTCCCCGAGCCCTGTGCTCCTGGAAGAGAAGAAGTTACAGAACCCTCCACTCCTCCGCGTCTGACAAATGGCTGCGGGCAGACAGCCACTCTCCCCAAACGAAGTCACGCAAGACCCGTGGTTCACTCTTCCTCATGAATCCCACGAGGCTTGCAATGCCCCTTGCGTACCTGCCTCTGTACCACACAAGCCCTTCCTTTCCTTTGAGACATTCCTCATTAATAACCATTCTCCCTCTTGCAATTGCCTGAATAAAATTATCTTCTTGATTGTCCGGTGCATTTTGTTTTGACACAATAAATATAATGAACTAGTCTGGCTGTTGGTTAACAATGTTATTTGACACTTGATGTTTTACAATATTTTAAAATATATACAATATGCACACACATACATATACCTATATTAGCTTTTTAATTGCATGTATTAACACTAGAGTACAAAACGAAGAGTAAAATTAATCTGCACATACAACTACCTACAACTAATCATCTAGGGCAGAGACGGACACACTTTTTCTATAAAGGGCCAGACAGATAGTAAATATTTTAGGCTTTGCATGTCATACTGTGTCTGTCTAAAATACTCAGCTCTGCCACAGAGAAATCATAAATGAATGGCTGTGACGATGTTCCAGTAAAACTTTATTTACAAAAGCAAGTGGTGGGCTGTAGTTTGCTCCCATCTAGAGCAGTGCCTCCCAAAGGTATTCCAAGGAATACTACTTTTAGTGCTTGGTAATAGGTAATATGAAAAAAAGTAAAGATGGGGATAAGTAAGTCACGCATGGCAAAACAGATTTGGGAAAATCTGGGAAGGTTTCTTTACTAGAGCACTTTTCAACGACTTAAAAATGCTAATGTGCACTGTGAATCCCCAGAAAGATCCCTCGCAAAAATTTTCCAAACCTTAAATCAGAGTTATTATTTCTTAAGAGTATTTTTAAAAATCTATAGAATCATTAGTAAGCCAATACATATACATATGTATTTTTTCAAATACTAATCATATTTTAAAAGTACTTACATATTTGAAACATTTGGGTGGGGTCATCTTTCTGCAATGTATAATTTCTACTTAGAGAAGTATCAATATAATATAGAGAACATAGTTTATTCTAATTGAGACAAGTTCCCATAAATCCTGCTACTGTACTTCCTATAAGATTATACTGTAGTTTTGTGGGGGGCTTTCTGGTGGGGAGAGGGGTCTCTTTTTCCAAGTCATTGGAGTTTCAGCTATAATTTCTGTTCTCAAGTCCTTTCTGCCATCCTGATTCCTTCAATTCCTAATTTAAAAGGTCCCAAGGCAGCATCTCCTATGTTTTCTACAAAACTAGTTTTAGGAAAGGGCTAATACACACCCAATGAATAAAAGGATTCAGTGGCCGAAATAAGTTTGAGAAATACTGCATTCCATATTCCCTTCTGGAGACTCAAACTGATTATCAGTTTAGTACTGAGAAGTCCTGAAGTAAAAAACATTGTTCAACTGAGCTAGCATTTCCCAAATTTATCTGAAATAGAGTATCTTTTTCTGGAGTGCTACTACTATGTACGCTGCTACTACTCGAGTCCATTCTCTACTCTGCGTCCTTATTCCAGGAGCTCCTCTTGATGAGCTTCTGGATCCCAGCTTTGCCATCAGAGAGTCCTCAGGCCAAGTCCTGTTTCCGGTACAGGCTATGCGACCCTGGAAGACTACTTAACATCTGTACGTTTCAAGTCCTTCATTTCAAAAGCAAATAGTAACAGTATTTACCTCACGAGAAGATTAAATGAGGAGGCAATCCAAAATGCCTCATGTATATGGTGTGCTCAATGTATGTCAGCGCTCATGATTATAGTATTATTATTTGATCTGAGAAAACCACGAGTGAATGCATTCCCTTGGGCCTGGACGGCTGGCCTTTTCCAAGGTCTCTGTACACATACCCTGGTTAATAAGTTTAGGAAACTTGAATGAATCTCCTGAAAGCCAAAGAACCTAACTAAAACAATTCCTGAAGATAAATTCCTAGAGTTGGGATTGTCAGGTTGAAGAGGAGTATAAACTTGGATAAACTCCTATTACAAGTTACTCTCATGCGGGACATTGGTGTGGGCTGCCCCTCTGAAGGACTGACCCACGGATTACTAACGAGAAATGCTTGAACCCAGGACTTGAAGATTTGTAAATGACTGTTGTTACCATATGGTTATCTGTGTTCAAGTTCAATATGGGGCTCAGTAGCCACAACTAGAAACTGACAGAGCACCCCACCTCCCCACCAGAGGTGCCACAGAGAGCTGGTTCTGGGTAAAGACTCAAGGATACAAAGGGTGGGGGGGAAAGAGGTGGCTCCGCTAGCCAGGGCTTTAAAGAACAACGTGGTTAATGCAGAATCACAGGCCCAATCCATAAACCCCTTCCACTACCTTGTGAGCGCAATGGGGTGGGGCAGTTTCTCCCTCCCACACACCCACTCCCTCCCTCCTCCCCCCCACCCCCATTCACCCCTTAGCCCCTCTGCTTACAGGGCTAGATCTTAGAGCAATGCATTCTCTTCAGTTCTGAGCAGAGAGTGAGAGAGAGAGCGCCCTCGAGTAAGAGGAAAGAATAGGAATGGAAGGGGGAGTAAGCCAGTGTGAAACTGTCTCAAGTCTATATATCTTAGAATGGCCCTAGGTCCTATCACTGAGTCAATACTGAGCGATAAAAAGTAAACAAAACAAGATCATACCCAACAAGAATTTACAGTAGTGATTTTACAGAGATATTCACCAGAATCACTGGGGGAGCCTCTTCAAAATGGATCCAGCCAGGTTCCACCCAGACCCAAAATACTACTGGGTTAAAATTTATAGGGAAAAGAAACAATAGTGTTTTCTGAGTTCCAGTAGTTTATTTTGAGTTGCATCTGTCTATCTGCTATCTGGTAATATCTGGAAGAAACTGATATTAATAGTGGACTCTCAAATTCTACATATGCCAAATATATCTACAGGAAGAAAAAGAAAAATTCAAACATCTCCAATGATCTTTGTAACCTCAGGCTTTTATCTCAAGGATATTGAACATGGTGTTTAGAAGTTTAGAATGGGAGTACAGGAGTGATCACAATACATCAAAAACTTTACGTACATTTTGATGAGTTTTTCTAGTCCTTCCTTAGTAAATTTAGTTTTCTATTTTTGGAGTACATAATCACGTGCATACTGCTTACAGCGTCTGAGCACTTTCCTTAAGATGCGTCAAAGTGTCAAGGGCTTCGGGAGAGCCTCGATCAGTTCCTGCAGACCACTGCGTACTTGCTATTGACTTAAAATAGGGCCACAGTTCTTACAGTTTCAGTGTTAGGATCATAAACACAAATGACCACCTGAGACCACAGAGGACCGGATATGAGCTACTTATAGTAAAACTGAACCAGAAACAAGAATAGCAGGAAAGCTGCCTATTTTCTTGTAGTGAAGTCCTTTGAAGTAAACTATTTATTAAACATTACATTACAGTGCTCAAGACAAAAATCTTTGAAGGCAGGTTATCCTACTCTGCACAGTGGCCCACTGCTAACGAATTACTTCCTTTTCCTTTTAGATTTTGTTTTTCCATTTGTGAAACTGAAACCTGGATTGTTTTCTTCCATCTGTGAAACTAGCTGGCACCAAGCACCACTTCTGGCAATGATGTCAATCTATAGAAAAGCCATTAAAAACATACACCTCTCACCATCACAATGTAAGAAGATGTGCTCATCAAGAAGTTGTTATATAAATATAAAATAGGTAACTAGTTATGCTCTGTAATGACTATATGGGAAAAGAATCTAAAAAAAGTGTATATATGTATAACTGATTCACTTTGCTATACACCTGAAACTAACACAACATTGGAAGTCAACTGTACTCCAATCAAAAAAATTTTTAGAAGATTAAATATGAGGAAGATAATCACAGAAGAAAACAAAAACAAAAGAAGTTGTTACATAAAGTTCAGCACCCTAACATAAAACTAGGTTACAAGAAATGATGAAATAAAAGGGATAAAAATGGCAAGAATTCAAACAATAGGATTTTTTTAAATTAAAAGCAAAACTTATCTACTGCATTTCATGTTTCAAAACTATAGATGAATATGACTTTTTTCAACTAGCATTTTTCTACTTCTCAGTAAAGCCCCCTGGATATACCAATATCAGTTGCATCTTAAAGAAATATTCAAAAGAAGAGCAAAAGGGCAATATAGTTTATTTTTCCAAACCAATCATTAACTTAAGAATCTTTGCCCTTAATCAACTATACTCCAATATAAAATGAAATTTTTTTTAAAAAAGAATCTTTGCCTGGAGAAGGAGTACTGGGAAGTGAAACTCCCATTGGGCCAACACCTGTGGAAATACATCCCGGATGCAATGGTCCAGCCGTCTCTAGCTCAGCACGTGCTAAGGAGAAAAGGACATCGGCATTGCTGGACATGTGACTGGGTCTGTCTCAACGTGGCGGGAACAACGGGAAGCTTTGTAAAATCTAGAAATACATCAAAGGGCTAATGCAGATTAAGCTCTGCTCCTTTTTTTCCTGAAAGGCTCACTTTTGTTCCTAATATAAAGACTTAGATGGTATTTCTTTAGATCATAAAGCAAGTTGTACTTTTAATGATGGATTAAAAATTATAAAAGTAAAAGATGGCTTGTTCTCCTCTGTTCTTTCTTTCTTTCCCCCCCCCCCCCGCCCTTTTAAGTGATGAATGCAGAAAAAGACCAGTCTGGTCCAAATTTATCTCTTGCTGACCTTCAGGGATGTTGAGTAAGCCAAGCATGATGTTAGTACAAAGTCAAATTTGGATAATTTAGTCACCTTTTTGCTAATTCTATTATTAGACACATTAGGTAATAAATAAAAAATAGCACCTATGGTATATTTAGCTTTAAAAATAGTATGAATCTTCACTCTAAATTAGTGTAAAGTAAAATACACTGTGCTTACACTGGTCTTTTAAAATAGAAAAGCTTGTTATAGCAATAGAATAACTATTACTAAATGGATTAGCACTTTCACCAAGGACAACAGAGCTCGCTGGGCTCCCTACACAGCCTGCCGCCCTACAAACTTCCCTAGATCTGCACCCACTGCCAGCCAGAGAGCAAGCACTCCTCCTGTTCGCCTTGGGCACGCAGGACTCCTGGCCTGTCCCTCCCCGCTCACCGGGACCTGCTTTATCAGCTGTACTCTTTCTTCCTCCCAACCGGCTCCTTCTCCTCAGCTGGACAACAAGCTTGAGTCTCCCCTGACCCCTCCTCGTCCCTTCCGGCTCCCCGCTTCCCTGAGGCAGGCCTGCCCTAGTCGTCACCAGTACCCTCCACTCTCGCCAAGTCTGCTGCAGGGCGCTGTCACCCCGCCACTCTACCCAGCTGACGACCTAGCTGAGGCATCCACACACTAGATATTCAGGGAAAAGGACTGTGTGATAGAAATGTTCATATTAGAATGAAGAAACAGAAAACAAGTCACACTGAGTTACAGGCTGTAGGTCTAAATTAGTTGCCCTTGGGAAACAGCTGTGGCAACTAGAAAGTTCCCAGGATTATGCTTCATAAAGGCGAATAAAACTTTACTCCTGGGTATGAAATATACTTCCACAATACTAGTTAAATTTACTGAGTGATTACTTTGTGCCAGGAACTACACTAAGTGCCTCACCCGCATTCTCTCGTTTAATTCTCACAACAGCCAATGAAAGAGATGCTGTTATTATTACTCTTATTTTACAGACCAGGAAACTGGTCTTAGAGTAAATAAAGCTAAGATCAAAGAGCCAATCAATAAGTGTCTGCCTGACTTTAAAACGTAGGTGCCCTCAATCACCATCCGGTAAATTACATTTTAAAAAACAGACTTTTAGAACAGTTTTTTAGGTTTAAGCAAAATTAAGCAAAAGATACAATTTCCTATATACCCCTTGCCCCACACATGTATAACCTCCCTCGTTATCAACATGTAAATTACTTTTTGTGCACAAACAGAAGGGGTATACATAACTGAAGTAACAGATATAGAAGCCAACATGAAATTTAAGAAAGGAAGCAAGATCTTTACATGTGTGGAAAGAGACTTAAGACAACAGAATGAAAAAATGGCCCTTAACTTTAAAAAGGGAGAATAAAGTGACAAAACATCAGAATCCAAAGGCTTCACTCCCCCTATTTAGGGACTTCCCTGCCCCACCCCTAACAGGGTACTCTGAGAACTGACCTCAGTGTCCTCCAGTTTTGCCACGAGGAGCTACGAAAGGTGATTTTTGTGGACATGCCAATATTCACTTACTACACTGTGTACACCAGCTGGTTGCCATTGGATACCTATTTGTGATTCACACTTCTGTCCTATTGAAATTGGTCCACTTCCCTAGAACCTAGATAGAACATGGTTTGGCACATAATAGCACCCAACAAAAACTTGTTGAGTGAATGAATGAATGAAAGAATGAACGAGGAAATGGATCACAAATTTCCACAGCTGTGCAAAATAACAGTGCAACATAGACAAGGACTTTTTCCTCCAAGCTTCTGCTAATTTCGAACTAGTGACTTGGAAAGATACTTAGTATGTTTTTTCCTTCTACACAATATTAGTGCTAATTAAATACAGTGTCAGTTATTACAGCCCTTACAAACACATGTAGGTGGTCTACAGAACAAGATTAATACCTAAATGACTAAAGAAGTAAAGCGCTGGTATTTGAAGCGTTGACAAATATTTTCACTATCTGAGTTTCCAAAGCAAAACATCAGTTCACAGGCAACAAGAGGGGAATGCTCAGGAATGTGCAAAAAATATTATTAGTTGGTTTAAATCTCAAAACGTTATAAGATGCCTATTAAAAAATTATACGAGGGCTTCCCTGGTGGCGCAGTGGTTGAGAGTCCGCCTGCCGATGCAGGGGACACGGGTTCATGCCCCGGTCCGGGAAGATCCCACGTGCTGTGGAGCGGCTAGGCCCATGAGCCATGGCCGCTGAGCCTGCGCATCCAGAGCCTGTGCTCCGCAACGGGAGAGGCCACAGCGGTGAGAGGCCCGCGTACCGCAAAAAAAAAACAAAAACAAACAAACAAATAAATAAAATTATACGAACAGCATTAACTTTCTCTTTGATGCTGGATATTCTTTTTTCCTCTCTTTATGTAATGACCTTCCTGCACAGTATGTGCTACCATTAAAAAAAAAAAACAAAGCCTAGGGAAATAAAAGGAACTGCTTGCTTAATATAAAAAACATTTTGAGGTGCAGTCAGCAATGTATCAGAAAACATATAATAATTAAAATTATATGTTTTGTTAGGGGTTAAGTTTATTTTAATAAACAAAACAACTAATACACACTTTTGGATACTCTTGCATTTATCATGAGTTCTAGGGAAAAGGAGGAATCCTGCATAGAAAATATTTTAAAATGAGTCCTGTCCTCATACCTACTAGGTGGCTAGAATCAAAAAGACATTAGATGTCAACTAGACTTACTGTGGTGATCATTTAACAATACATACCACAACTGAATCATTACGTTGTACACCTGAAACTAGTATAATATATCAATTATATCCCAAAAAACACAAAAAGACAGTAACACATGTTGGCAAGGATGTGGAGAAATTAAATAACTCCTACATTGCTGAGGGGAATGTAAAATTCCCCTCAGCAATGTATGGGTGTAGCTGCTTTGGAAAAGTCTAGCAGTTCCTCAAAAAGTGAAACACAGCATTGCCACATGACCCAGAAATCCCACTCGTAGGTATACACTCAAGAGAAATGAAAACATACATCCACACAAAAACATATATAAAGGAATGTTCATAGCAGCATAATGGGTTGGCCAAAAATTTCGTTCAGGTTTTCGACGTCACGAACTTTTTGGCCAACGCGATATATAATAGCTTTTAAGACAAACAATGCAGATGTCCATTCTGAAGGAAAAATTGTGGTATATCCATAAAATGGAATATTATTTGGCAAAAAAAAGAATGAAGTATTGATGCTACAACATGTATGAACCTTTGAAAACATGCTAAGTGAAAGAAGCCAGTCACAAAAGACCACATATTGCATGATTTTGTTTATATGAAATGTCCAGAACAGGTAAATATATAGAGGCAGAGAGTAAGTTAGTGGCTGCCAGGGGTTGACAGGGTTGAAGGAAATGGGGAATGCCTGCTAATGGGTTTGGGGCTTCTTTTTGGGGTGATGAAAGTGCTCTAAAACTGATTGTGGTGATGGGTGCACAGCTCTGTGAATAGACTAAAACATACTGAATTGTATTCTTGGAACAATGGGTAAATTGTGTGGAATGGGAATTATATCTCAATAAAACCGTTTTGTGTGTGTGTGTGTGTGTGTGTGTGTATGTGTGTGTTTTAAAGGCTTCAGAGGCAGCCATTTGAAAATACTCTATAAATCAAGCACCTATATTCCAGCCAGATGCAAAAGGTACAATTAGACACACAGGCGAAGAAAACAGTAAACATGCAAAATATCTACAAAAGCAACAACAAAAATAGCAATGTTGTAATAAATGTAAGTATCTGCTCCTAAGGGCAAATACTCAGAATTATGTAGTAAGCAGGATGTTGACAATTCCAGTCAAAAATAACTACTTTTTACACATATAAAAGAACAATGTGAGTCTGTACCTTGGAAATTCCACTTAGAAGTCAAATGAACTTATCTGCATTTGAAATTGAAGAACAAAAGGTTTAGTTTCTAACAGTTTTGGCCTATTTTAGACAGACATTTATTAACTATTTATTAAAATGCTTTAGCTTGAAATACTATAGGCACCAGAAAGCAAACACATATGAGCAATTCAGTTCTACACCTTCTGTTCAATAAAACTCGCTTCTCCATGGCAGGGGGTACAGAGAACACTACCCAGGGGGTTAATCAAAATTCCCTTAGAATAATTGAAAAGCATCTGCATTTTCCCCCCAGAAACCACACAAAAAAGTCCCAGTAAGCAGAACATATAATCTTGACCATTAGCACTGAGCCTGTAGCAGCACAATGTGCTGTCCCCAGAAATCGAGTGACAGGACACAATACCAGTACGTGATAAGCCAGTGATGTCTGCCCGCATGAGACCCAAGGAAATTTTTAAAAAATCAAAACCAAAAGATAGACAATGATAATAAGTTGCACATGTGATGTTCTGCTACTGCTGCAAAGCCAACTGCACATTGTGACAAATGTAATCATTCTCAGAGCAGGAACGGTGCCAGGAAAGACCTTGGAGGTCACTGACCTCGACCTTTCATTTTACAACAAAGAAAACAGGTTTAGGAAGGTCACACAACCAGTTTAAAAGCATTACTGGGGCTAGAAATGAGATCTTTCAGGGCTCTTTCTGTAAAAAAAAAAAAAAAGAAAAAAAAAAAAAGAAAGAAAAGAAATTTTCTGAGTATATATACTACAGAGGGTGTTACCAAAGAAATGGAAGATTCTTAGGAACTTCCGAGAGCCGTGCTGGTAAAACTCCACACAGAAGTGCTATACTAACCACCTATGAAAGTGCACGGCCATAGAGTTTTGGGGACACTCAAAATTTAAATCCAAGTGATGTGCACGTCAGCCCAAGGGAAGGAGAACTACATTCTATACAGTATAGGTCCGTGATGAAGGTTTGGGTAGCTGCAGCCTGGCTGACTGTGCGGGTCCTTTCTTCAGGAAGATGACAGTAGCGCTAACGCACAGAAAAAGGAGAAGGCAAGGAGGTGGGCCCCGGAGGGTGTGCTGGGTGAAGGTTAGAAGTGATTTGCAGGTTTCAGCACAGCATAGGTACACTCAGTCTGCCTTCGCTCTTGTTAGCATGTAACCCAGACCAGCTCTAAAGTTATTCTAACTAACTAGCTTCCTAATTATTCTAGTGCCACCATTCAGTCAACACTCTGGAGGGCAGGTTTAAAGATCTGGTCACTGGAAGAAATCTCCCTCACCTCAAATTAATATAAACGCATTCTGGTTTAGACATCAGTCTTCGTGAGTTTAGTTACTGGACATCAGTTCCCCCGATTCTGTTACCAGGTTCTCTGTGTATTAATCATGTTTTTTTAAAATTTTCTGTATATCTTGGGGGCCTTACAGGCCTGAGAGCGCCTGCCCCCACCCAGGGCCAGCTAACTCCTAAAGACAGTGACGCTCTCATATGCAACCAGCCACCCGCTTTATCTAACTCACACACCAAGCCATGGTTTCCTGCCCCAAATCACCCTAAGGCCAGGGACCAGACAACTAGAGACCACCCCTAGAGCCCAAAGCCTACCGACATTATTCAAACTAGCCAATCCTAAACGGTTTACCCTGCCCTACTTGGCCTTTCCTGTGGAAACCCCAGTAAAGGCTCCCACCCATGCTTTCCCCTCATTCCTTTTTTGTTTCCTGACCCGGCTGGTGCTTTCCCAGTGGCCCTGTGTGGCATGGGGGACCCCCTTCTCTTAGGAGACGTAAGTAATAAATTCTTTCAGTAGCATTAACTTCTCTGTGCTGGCACTAAGTCACCTTTATAAATTAAAATCCTGCAGGTACATTTCAGAACCCCCTGCCAAGTGAAGACCAGGCCAGCAGACCCACTGAGGGCCAGGATGCAGACTGCACAGAGTGGAGGTGGGGGGAAGTTATCAATGAGGGGTGAGGCCACCACTCTCACCTCCTCACAAGCTGGCCTTCAAACCACAAGAGCTGCCAGTTGGAAGATACAGGCTTTGTCAAAAGCTCAGACATGCTGTGTGCACATGTGGATCACACAGCATGTATTTATATAGGTTTATTTTCAACAAATTGATAAATTGATAAATATCTAATTGATCGTTTACTCTAAGTAGCTGTGGCATTAACAAAGATGATCCAACAAGAAAACTCTGATGGGCGAGCGTGAACTATAAAAAACTTTGTTCTTTTTGAAAAGAAATGTAGGTACAATCAAGAATATAAAAAACCAATATCAAAGGCCTTTGGATCATAACTGCAGACACTGATTAAGAGAAAACTTCATTTATAAAATTGATATATTGGTCAAAGTTTTGTGAAGACACAAATGCACACAAAAGGGTCATCAATATTAGGAAAAAATAGTAAAACAATATATATGACATACATGTACATGGGGCCCAGTTCTTCCTCTAGTATAATCAAGACGCCTGCAGTTCTTTCAATTTACAAAGTAAGGCTTCATGAGATAACACAGAATGAAGAGGGTGGAATAGCTGTGGGCTGCTCATCCAGGGGCATGTTAAAAGAGTAAGTCTGCAGAGTGTTACAGAGCTTTGTGAAGGGCTGAGGACATGGTCACAGACGTTTATATGCCCTTCCATAATTATTGTCTGGACACAGATCCTTTGGCACTACTGACATTTTAAGTCAGATAATTCTTTTGTAGGGGACTGTCTTATTTATTGTAGGATGTTTCAGAAGCCTCCTTGGTTGGTGATGCTGGCAATAAATTTAACGACATTTGCCCATTAGATTCCAGTAGCAGCCCACCACTTGTAACAACCAAAATGTCTCCAGACATTGCCAAAGGTCCCCCAGGGAGCAGAATCAGCGGGTTGAGAACCACTGGTTTAGACTTGCAATACTGCAAAATATCGCCAGGCAATCTATATTTCAAAACCCACCTGCGTTATTCCTAAAATCCTTCAAGGGGACTCAAAGTTTGGTTGAATAAAGTAGCGGAGGGTAGAGAAACAGAGGTTAAATACTTAAACTAGAACAATTAATCTTTCACGACACATGTTAACATGTATTCCACACCCCAATCACCTTAAGTGTCAGCTGAGGTCGTCTTACATTCTCACTGAGAGGAAAGGCTTTATATCAAATGTATATCAAATTACCATTTTAATCTACTTTTAATATCTACAGTAGTTACCTGGATAAAGATTACCTTTTCTAAGAGAAAGCCCCCGCCCTCGGCCCCAATATGAAACTAATTCACAAGGGGAAGCTGAAGGACACAGACCTTCAACACTAGCTGTTAAGTGGCTGGGCTCTAAGTTCAAACACAGAAGAAGAGGAGGGTTAGTCCCCCCACCTCCGCACAAGCTGCTCTCCACCAGGTAGTCAGGAATCATACGGAAGTGCGAAGGGCCACGGGAGGACCTAAATCCCAGCCACGCACGTGCTGGTGTGAGGAAGCCAAGGTTTGTTGCCAGGTCCAGGTATGACATTATGGCTGCCCTCACCGTACAAGCCATTCTGACAAATCACAGCAGAGACATCGCTTCATCCGTGAGGTGGGAGGCATGCTGATGATCTCAACGGTTGTGGGAAGCAAACGAGGTGACCAGCCGAAAGCAGCAGGCTTACTGCAGGCGTTCTGGGCACGTTGTCTCCCGGCCACCAGGGAAGCCCCACCCCAGTTTTAAAAGGCCACTCTGCCGAGCAGCTGAGACAGGAAAGGGGTGGTCTGAGCTCTAGGACACAGTGGACTCCAAGAGTGACTGTTAGAACGTACACATGAATTATCTCCCCACCCTTAAATTAGGCAGGGCTTCCACTTCACACAAGGTCACTGGGCAGTTTCACGTGTCCCCTGATGCTTTGTAATTACCTAGGTAATTAACACTGATTAGTCATTACCTAGTCATTACCTCAGCTGTCCCCCACAATCTTGAGAATTTACACCATACAAAACATATGCCAGCCTGGGAAAGCTACCTCTCAGAATACATACCTGAGCTACTAATGACTGCTGGACTTTCCCATGCCTTGCCAGGCATCCTGCCATATAGCTTCCACACACAGGGCAAGTGCCACAGAATACTACAGAGCTAGGCAACTAAATGCTAGCTGAAAAAGAACAGAAAAGTACTTCTTCACCGATGCCACTGTGAGGTGATGCATGTAACATACTCTACTTGATGCATCTCACCAGGACGATGACAGGCAAAGTGGAGCCCATGGAAGAGCAGTGGCTTCTACAATCAGGTAGTAACTGTACACTCTCGCTGTGGACTCAGGATGCGAGGGTCTTATGTGAACAATAACAGTACAGCTATTCCAACGGTTAGAAGGATCCGAATAAACAGAATGCAATTACACAAACTAGAACTTGGCCTACCTTTCAGGAATGGCTGTCCAGGACAGATCTGGTTTAAGATAAAATATGAGGAAGACTAAGAACAAGTAACCCACACAGCCAGTAGTCAAGCATGTTCCTAAGTCAAATCAAGCACCAGGCTAGCTACAGTTCACTGTTATTTTCTTTGCATAAGGCATTTGTGTAGGTCGGGATGTATAAGCATGTATATATAAGACCTTGTAAGCTTCAGGCCACTGAGAAGTATCACATTTGTTCTAGAGAGCTCATCTCTAGAACATTATATTTATTAGTGAAATGAGAAAAGGAAACTCTGAAATCCCAACTACTACATATAGTCTAGGCCAGTGGTTCTCACCTAGGGATGATTTTGCCCCCTCCCTATTCCCAGGGCCATTTGGCAATGTCTGGAGACAATTTTGGTTGTTATATCTGGGGAGGTGTTCTGGCCTCTAACTGGTAGAAGCCAGGGAGGCTGCTAAACATCCCATAGTGCACAAAGCAGTCTCCCACAACAAAAAATTATCCATTTCAGAATGTCATTATTGACAAGATTGAAAAACCCTGATCTAGGCCAAAAATAAAAATTGTCACTGTCCTGTGGGTCTAACTAAGTCTTGGAATAATTCAGACTAAACCTAAAAGACTGCAGTTGATAAGAAAACTTAAAAGATACAGTTGATGATACTATGGATTTAATCATACTTTAGGTCCTATCATGTCCCTACCTGATTAAAAAATATATATTATGAAAACATAATCAATTATTTCAAATAATCAAATGCTTGTCCTATCCTCTTAGTATGACAAGAAACAACCAGAACATTGCTCCTATGCTCCACTCATAAGACCAGTAATACAATGTAGTTTTTGGTATCAATTTCCTAAACTAGATACTAATTCTACATTAAGTGTGAAAATATACTCCAAATCCTAGTCCTGGGCTACTTTAAACTGATTTTTACAAATGCAGATCCTTAGGCCCTACTCAAATCTAGGGAATCAGCTTCACTGGAACCTGGGGATTTGCATTTTCAGCAAGTTTGCCAGGTGATTCTTACACATGCTCAAGTTTGAGAACCACTGTCTGACTTGGCTTCCATGAGAAAGAGCTGCCATTTCCACATCATTCTCACCATAAGGTAAATAACAACAATCAATTAATTTTATTTATGTATGAAAGATCAGCAATACGTAGTACTACACCACAATGGCCTTAAATGGTTTTCCTAAACTAAAATCTTTTCGAAGTGAGGCTGGTTTATGAAGTCCTATAAGCACCATCGTAACAGGGCCTATATCAAAAGTATGTTGCTTTTCAAACGCAAGACACCAAAGCCAAGGCTGTTCTTGGTGAACTTCATTATGCTTCAAGGAAGCAGATGTTCTTAAGCATCTTGCTGCCACAGGTGCAGGTTTAAATACGTGCTTCATATTTAGCATTCAATGACAAATGGTATGCTAACTGTGTGAGGCGGTCAGAAATCATAGGGTGAACAAAAATTAGACTTTCCAAATAAAACATAAGTATTTTCCTTCTGAATATTTTGATAGATTGCCTACCAAGTGTGATCTCAGTTGAGATTACAATTTCAGATGACAGCATGTCTCCAAAGCAAGCAAGAAAAAGGAGGGAAAAAAGCGAGGTAAAATGACTGCAAAGGGAGAGTGTATTCCATATTTTCAGGGGCTATAAAAATAGTTGAGCCACTATATGCTAAGTTCCTACTATTTTCAAACATTTTACCAACATTTTCTTATTCAACCATTACCAATTCCATGAAAGTAGATATTTTGCTGATGAGAAAATTGAGGACCAGAAAGGTTAAGTAACTTGTTCAAACTCACAAAGCTGGTAAGTGGGAGATATAAGATTCAAACACAAGAAATCAAGCTTTATTTAGTATACCTCCCCCAAACCCCTCACCTCAAAATTCACTAACATCCTGGTAGTTTACAGAAATTTCTTGTGAACATATAACTGAGTAACTGCAAATATTTTAAATTGACAACATTTCAAAGAGTGTTGTGTGTGTAATTTTTACAACTAACTCTAAGATGCTATATGGCCTATCTTGGAAACTGAATGGAATCAAACAAGCATTCTAAAATCCTAAAGCATCGCACAAATGTAAGGTATTCTGTTATTCATTAAAATCAATTTTAGTTTGAGGATCTTTGGCAGACGGCAGCAGGATTTTGAGATACTATGAAATAATTAGAGACACCCTAGGATACTGTGAAATCATGACTGAGGCGAAATCATGATTGAGGTTGCACTAAATTGGCTTCAATAGCCACACATAATAGAAATGATTTGGACAATAGATAATGTCATTTTAAAATGATTATATTAGAGATGCTAGACGCCTCCCCCGGATGTGGGCATTGCCCAGGGGTCCATTCTGGGCCTGTCCCTTCACCATCCCCTCAGGCGACCTCACCTACTGCAGGCTTCAGATATCACCTCTTCATGCCCACAAAGTACCCACTGGCATGCTCACCCTTCATCATTTTCCCTGTCTTTCCCTTACATCATAGAGGCCCCTCTGGCATTTCAAACTTAAAATGGTCAAAAACCCAATTCATTATCTATTCCACCTTTCCTCTTGTGTAATCCTTCCTTCCCTTCCTCCTCTTTTGCTCCCACAGTTAACTGCAGCGTTTACACACATCTAGAAACCTCGGCATCATCTTCAATTCTGCCTAATACATAAAACTAGACTCTGGATCCTTAAGAGGAGACTCTCAAACGGACCTCTTCTTTATTTGCTCACTCTCTCGAGATCTCTTTAAAATCAAGACAAAACAAAATACACCTCAGGTGATACTGAGATTCTCTTCTTTCAAAGTCTAAAGAGTAGTCCAATCTCCTTAGCATGGTCCTGCAACACCCAGCTCCTGCCATTCTAGTTTCATCTCCCACACAGACCTTTGCCACCTGCCTGCCACCCTCACTAGCCAACCTGCTCTTCCTTAAACCCACGGGCAACCTCATGCTTCTCAACCTTCATTTATTCCCTGTGCTTTCTCCACCATCATCACAGAGCAGTTTCTGAACATGCTGTCTCAGGGACTTTGCAGATGCTGTTCCCTTCTATCTGAAATGCCCTTCCCTGCCTGCAAATTCTATTCATCCTTAGAGTCTAAGCATGAGCTGGACATATCCACTGGGGAGCTTTTCGCAATTCCCCCATTTCCTTTTTCCAAGCCCCAGAATACCTCTCCCTCATACAAACGTCTATTATCACTCTCATCACACTCATATTTCTATATCCTCAGCTGACAGTGGGTCACTGCTGGCAGAGATGTCTTTTTCCTGTGGATTGCCAGAACTCAATGTCATCACATAATAGATGCTCAATCAATGTGAGATGACCGACTACCATGACTACCAATAAATGCCAGGCTTTATGTATGCTCATTAAAAAATGTAATGACTGGGCTTCCCTGGTGGCACAGTGGTTGAGAGTCCACCTGCCGATGCAGGGGACACGGGTTCGTGCCCTGGTCCGGGAAGATCCCACATGCCGCAGAGCGGCTGGGCCCGTGAGCCATGGCCGC